>NC_090296.1:95682609-95993405 GCF_039906515.1 Pseudorca crassidens
AAAAATGGATAAAGAAGTTGTGGTCCTTACGTACAATGCAATATCACTCAGCAATTAAATCTATGTCATCAGGCCCGTAGCAGCATAATGAGTGGATTCAGGTACGATGATTCTATGTGAAATAAGTCACACAGAAAAAGAAACATCATAAGATATCACTAATACACGGAAGGTAAACTTGGCTACACAGGAACTGAATTAGAAAACAGAATAGTGTCTCAAATGTAGAAAACCAACTTATGCTTGCTTAAGGGGAATGGTGAGTTGGGGTGCTGCATAAAACCAGAGATTGAAATTAGCACAGATACCTTTCCATAAGCTAAATATGTAATAGACAAGAGCTACTCCTTGCTCAATGATGTGGACTCAACACCCCATATTAAGCGCCTAAGAATATACCTGACTAGTAAGAATCTTAAAACCAATGGATTTATATGTCTCCGAAAGAGAATCAAGCGTGTGTACAGTGGCATAAACGCAGCAGTGATAGGATTGGTGAGGTTCGGTGAGCAAATGCAGACCCTGTGAAGTCATATTTCATGGTACCCATTCCATGGGTCTCAACTCTCCAGGTTTAAGGGATTCTTCCTTCAGCTAAAACATGCATGTGGAACCCAGAGTATGATCCACCGTGTGATCGGGAAACGTATTCAAATGTGTCTCAGTTTTCGTCCCCTGGTACTCGGGTGCAACATTCCAGACGCTTTACTAACACTCTCCCCACTTGGAGAGTCAGTGCCTTTAACCTCCTGTTTGGCCCAGTTTGCAATTTCTGCAGAAAATGAACAGGAATAGGGAGAACCAATGAGAGACTAGCTGGAGGTGTCTGGACGGGCAAATTTAACTCTCATTTCCCACCAGGAAGAGGAATTAACCAAAGGCTCAGCGTGCCATGCCAGTACCACACTAGGGCCTGAAGCAATACTGCAGTGTTGCGGCCAGCTCACAAGAAAGCGAGTTGAAGAAAGGAGCTCAGGGGCACTGTAATTCACAAACCTGCAGAGTTATAAATGACAGCTATCATCCAAAAATATATTGAAGTAAGGCTGCCAAGAGGACTTGAATGCGGGGCAAATTGCAGGAAACCGATTTCAGGAGGTAGACTGGAATTGCATGTAAAGCATAGGAAAAGAGGCAGAACGTCCACAGTGATGCACTTGGCCAAAAACGGTGTATGCGTTTTTTCCTGAATATATTCAGGAAAAAACGCATACGCCCTTTTTGGCCAACCAAGCAAGCTTGCAAAGGAAATCTGCACTACAATGATGTCTCACTGCCCCCCGGTCAGAAGGGCCATCTGAAAAAAGTGTAAAACCCAGAAAGGCAGGACAGGCCATGGAGAACTGGGAGCCTAGTTAGGCTGATGGGCGGGATGTAAATTGCCAACAGCCACTCTGCAGAAGTGTATGGTGTTTCCTGAAACATCTAAAAAACAAAGCAACAGAGCCTAGGGCACTTCCACTTATGGTCCTATAGCTTAGGGAAATTAAAATCAAAAAGACACAGCCACCCCAAAGGTTGGGACAACTCGGTTTACAAGAACCTCGTTTACGGTACAAGTTCAATATCACAGAAAGCGAAAAATGGATAAAGAAGTTGTGGTACTTACGTACAATGCAATATCACTCAGCAATGAAATCTATGTCATCAGGCCAGTAGCAGCATAATGAGTGGATTCAGGTACGATGATTCTAAGTGAAATAAGTCACACAGAAAAAGAAACATCATAAGATATCACTAATACACGGAATGTAAACTTGGCTACACAGGAACTGAATTACAAAACAGAATAGGGTCTCAAATGTAGAAAACCAACTTATGCTTGCTTAAGGGGAAAGGTGAGTTGGGGTGCTGCATAAAACCAGAGATTGAAATTAGCACAGATACCTTTCCATAAGCCAAATATGTAATAGACAAGAGCTACTGCTTGCTCAACGAAGTGGACTCAACACCCCATATTAAACGCCTAAGAATATACCTGACTAGTAAGAATCTTAAAACCTATGGATTTATATGTCTCCGAAAGAGAATCAAGCGTGTGTACAGCGGCATAAACGCAGCAGTGATAGGATTGGTGAGGTTCGGTGAGCAAATGCAGACCCTTTGAAGTCATATTGCATGGTACCCATTCCATGGTTCTCAACTCTCCAGGTTTAAGGGATTCTTCCTTCAGCTAAAACATGCATGTGGAACCCAGAGTATGATCCACCGAGTGATCAGGAAACGTGTTCAAATGTGTCTCAGGTTTCTTCCCCTTGTACTCGGGTGCAACATTCCAGACGCTTTACTAACACTCTCCCCACTTGGAGAGTCAGTGCCTTTAACCTCCTGTTTGGCCCCGTTTGCAATTTCTGTGGCAAATGAACAGGAATAGGGAGAACCAATGAGAGACTAGCTGGAGGTGTCTGGACGGGCAAATTTAACTCTCATTTCCCACCAGGAAGAGGAATTAACCAAAGGCTGAGCGTGCCATGCCGGTACCACACTAGGGCCTGAAGCAAT
Source organism: Pseudorca crassidens (assembly GCF_039906515.1). Classification (NCBI taxonomy): domain Eukaryota; kingdom Metazoa; phylum Chordata; class Mammalia; order Artiodactyla; family Delphinidae; genus Pseudorca; species Pseudorca crassidens. Next base: position 95,685,112 of record NC_090296.1, read on the forward strand.
CCTGCAGTGTTGCGGCCACCTCACAAGAAAGCGAGTTGAAGAAAGAGCTAAGGGGCCCTGTAATTCACACACCTGCAGAGTTCTAAATGACAGCTATCGTCCAAAAATATATTGAAGTAAGGCTGCCAAGAGGACTTGAAAGCGGGGCAGAATTGCAGGAAACCGATTTCAGGAGGTAGACTGGAATTGCATGTAAAGCATAGGAAAAGAGGCAGAACGTCCACAATGATGCACTTGGCCAAAAAGGGCGTATGCGTTTTTTCCTGAATATATTCAGGAAAAAACGCATACGCCCTTTTTGGCCAACCAAGCAAGCTTGCAAAGGAAATCTGCACTACAATGAAGTCTCACTGCCCCCCGGTCAAAAGGGCATTCTGAAAAAAGTGTAAAATCTAGAAAGGCAGGACAGGCCATGAAGAACTGGGAGCCTTCTTATGCTGATGGGCGGGATGTAAATTGCCAACAGCCACTCTGGAGAAGTGTATGGTGTTTCCTGAAACATCTAAAAAACAAAGCAACAGAGCCTAGGGCACTTCCACTTATGGTCTTATAGATTAGGGAAATTAAAATCAAAAAGACACAGCCACCCCAAATTTGGGACGGCTCTGTTTACAAGAACCTCGTTTATGGTACAAGTTCAATATCGCAGAAAGCGAAAAATGGATAAAGAAGTTGTGGTACTTACGTACAATGCAATATCACTCAGCAATGAAATCTATGTCATCAGGCCAGTAGCAGCATAATGAGTGTATTCAGGTACGATGATTCTAAGTGAAATAAGTCACACAGAAAAAGAAACATCATAAGATATCACTAATACACGGAATGTAAACTTGGCTACACAGGAAATGAATTACAAAACAGAATAGGGTCTCAAATGTAGAAAACCAACTTATGCTTGCTTAAGGGGAAAGGTGAGTTGGGGTGCTGCATAAAACCAGAGATTGAAATTAACACAGATACATTTCCATAAGCCAAATATGTAATAGACAAGAGCTACTGCTTGCTCAACGAAGTGGACTCAACACCCCATATTAAACGTCTACGAATATACCTGACTAGTAAGAATCTTAAAACCTATTGATTTATATGTCTCCGAAAGAGAATCAAGCGTGTGTACAGCGGCATAAATGCAGCAGTGATAGGTGTGGTGAGGTTCGGTGAGCAAATGCAGACCCTTTGAAGTCATATTGCATGGTACCCATTCCATGGTTCTCAACTCTCCAGGTTTAAGGGATTCTTCCTTCAGCTAAAACATGCATGTGGAACCCAGAGTATGATCCACCGTGTGATCGGGAAACGTGTTCTAATGTGTCTCAGTTTTCGTCCCCTGGTACTCGGGTGCAACATTCCAGACGCTTTACTAACACTCTCCCCACTTGGAGAGTCAGTGCCTTTACGGTGAGCAAATGCAGACCCTTTGAAGTCATATTGCATGGTACACATTCCATGGTTCTCAACTCTCCAGGTTTAAGGGATTCTTCCTTCAGCTAAAACATGCATGTGGAACCCAGAGTATGATCCACCGTGTGATCGGGAAACGTGTTCAAATGTGTCTCAGTTTTCGTCCCCTGGTACTCGGGTGCAACATTCCAGATGCTTTACTAACACTCTCCCCACTTGGAGAGTCAGTGCCTTTAACCTCCTGTTTGGCCCAGTTTGCAATTTCTGCGTAAAATGAACAGGAATAGGGAGAACCAATGAGAGACTAGCTGGAGGAGTCTGGACGGGCAAATTTAACTCTCATTTCCCACCAGGAAGAGGAATTAACCAAAGGCTCAGCGAGCCATGCCGGAACCACACTAGGGCCTGAAGCAATCCTGCGGTGTTGCGGCCAGCTCACAAGAAAGCGTGTTGAAGAAAGGAGCTCAGGGGCACTGTAATTCACAAACCTGCAGAGTTATAAATGACAGGTATCATCCAAAATTATACTGAAGTAAGGCTGCGAAGAGGACTTGAAAACGGTGCAGAATTGCTGGAAACCGATTTCAGAAGGTACACGGGAGTCGCTCTTAAAGCATAGGAAAAGAGACAGAACTTGGAAAATAATGCACTTGGCAAAAGAGGGCATATGTGTTTTATCCAGAGCTCTCATAACCGAGGGGAGGAGATTCCCAGCAGGCTCCAACTGCCACCTGAAGGCTCACGTTGTCAAGGCAACGTGAGCAAGCCAGGCAGGAGTTACCTCACAGCAGAGGTCCCAGCTCACAGAAGGGTGAGAAAATCAGCCAACATCAGACTCTCACCAGAGGGCCCACATCACCAAGGGGATGGGAACCAGGCAGGAGTGTCTTCACACCAGTGGGGCCACATCATCGAAAGGTGAGGTACTCAGCACATGTGTCCTCAAACCAGAGGACCCACATCACCAAGGGCCTCGGAGTGAGGCAGGCAGGAGTAGCCTCACAACACTGGGCCCATAGAACAAAAAAGTGAGGAATCCAGCAGTTGGAACCTCCCAGCAGGCGGCCCAGAGCACCGAGGCTATGGGATCCAGGCCACAGTGAACTCACAGAAGAGGGCCCATGTCATGAAACTGAGCAACCCAGCCATTGGGACCTCAGAGCAGGAGGCCCACATCCCCATGGGGATATAAATCTGGTAGGAGTGTCCTCGCACCACTGAGAACATATCAGAAAATTTTGGGAGACCAGCAGTTAGGGCCTGACGCCAGAGGACCCTCATCACCAAGGGAAGGAGGCTCCCAGCAGGCTCCAACTGCCACCAGAGGGCTGACGTCGCCAAGGTGATGTGTGCCAACCAGGCATGAATGACCTCACAGCAGAGGGCCCACCTCAGAGAAGTGTGATGAACCCAGTCAGGATCACACTCGCACCAGAGGGCCCACATCACCAAATGGATTCGAACCAGGCAGGAGTGTCCTCACATGAGTAGGGCCACATCATCTAAAGCTGAGGAACCCAGAACATGTGGCTTCAAACCATAGGACACCCATCATCAAGGGGCTGGGAGTGAGGCAGGCAGGAGGAGCCTCACAAAAGAGGGCCCAAAAATAAGAAAGGTGAGGAGTGACCTCACAGCAGAGGGCCCACCTCACAGAAGGGTGAGGAACACAGCCAGGATCAGACTCTCACCAGAGGGTCCACATCACCAAGGGGATGGGAACAAGGCAGGAGTGTCCCCAAACCAGTGGGACAACATCATCGAAAGGTGAGGATCCCAGCACATGTAGCCTCAAACCAGAGGAACCACATCACTAAGGGGTTCGGAACGAGGCTGGCAGGACCAGCCTCACAACACAGGGTCCATAGAATATAAAAGTTGAGGAATCCAGCAGTTGGAACCTCCCAGCAAGTGGCCCAGAGCACCGAGGCTATGAGATCCAGGCCGCAGTGAACTCACAACAGACGGCCCACATCATGAACCTGTGAGCAGCCCAGCCGTTGGGACCTCAGAACAGAAGGCCCACATCCCCATTGGGATGGGAACCTGGCAGGAGTGGCCTCGCACCACTTAGCACATATCAGAAAATGTTAGGAGCCCAGCAGTTAGGGCCTGACGCCAGGGGGCCCTCATAACTGAGGGGAGGAGACTCCCAGCAGGTTCCAACTGCCAACAGAGGGCCCACGTCTACAAGGAGGCATGCGTCAGCCAGGCAGTAGTGACCTCACAGCAGAGGGCCTATCTCACAGAAGGGTGAGGAACCGAGGCAGGATGAGACTCTCGCCAGAGGGCCCACAACACCAAGGGGATGGAAACCAGTCAGGACTGTCCTCCCACCAGTGGGGCCACATCATCGAAAGGTGAGGAACCCAGCACATGCGGCCTCATATCAGAGGACATACATCACAAAGGGGATGGGAGTGAGGCAGGTAGGAGTAGCTTAAATACAGAGGGCCCAAAGAATAAAAAAGGTGAGGAATCCAGCATTTGGAACCTCCCAGCAGGCGGCCGAGAGCACAGAAGCTATGGGATGCAGGCAGGAGTGAACTAACACCAGAGAGCCCACATCATGAAACTGTGAGCAACCCAGGCGTTGGGACCTCAGAGCAGAAAGCCCACATCCCCATGGGGATGGGAACCTGACAGGAGTGTCCTGGCATCACTGGGCTCACATCAGAAAACGTGGGGAGCCCAGCAGTTATGGCCTGATGCTAGAGGGCCGTCATCACCGAGGGCAGGAGGCTCCCAGCAGGTTCCATGTGCCAACAGAGGGCCCACGTCGCCAAGGTGATGTGTGCAAGTCAGGCAGGATTGACCTCACAGCAGAGGGCCTACCTCACAGAAGAGTGAGGAACCCAGCCAGGATAAGACTGTCACCAGAAGGCCCACATCACCAAGGGGATGGGAACCAGGCAGGAGTGTCCTCACACCAGTGGGGCCACATCATTGAAAGTTGCGGAACCCAGCACATGTGGCCTCAAACCAGAGGACCCACATCACGAAGGGGTTGCGAGTGAGGCAGGCAGGAGGAGCATCGCAACACAGGACCCATAGAATACAAAAGTTGAGGAATCGAGCAGTTGGAACCTCCCAGCAGGCGGCCCAGAGCACAGAGGCTATGGCATCCAGGCCAGAGTGAACTAACAGCAGAGAGCCCACATCATGAAACTGTGAACAACCCAGCCGTTGGGACTTCAGAGCAGAAGACCCACATCCCAATGGGGATGTGAACCTGGATAGAGTGTCTTCGAACCACTGGGCGCACATCACAAAATGTGGGGAGCCCAGCAGTTAGGGCCTGACGCCAGAGGGCCCTCATCACCAAGGGGAGGAGGCTCCCAGCAGGCTCCAAGTGCCACCGAAGGCTCATGTCCACAAGGCGAGGTGAGCAAGCCAAGCAGGAGTGACCTCACAGCAGACGGCCCACCTCACAGAAGGGTGAGGAACCCAGCCAGGATCAGACTCTCAACAGAGGGCCCACATCACCAAGGGGATGTGAACCAGGCAGGAGTCTCCTAAGACCATTGGTCCCACATCATCGAAAGGTGAGGAACCCAGCACATGTGGCCTCAAACCAGACGACACACATCACGAAGGGGCTGGGAGTGAGGCAGACAGGAGGATCCTCACAACAGAGGGCCTAAAAAATTAAAAAAGTGAGGAATCCAGCAGTTGGAACCTCCCAGCAGGCGGCCAAGAGCACAGAGGCTATGGGATCCAGGCCACAGTGAACTAACACCAGAGAGCCCACATCATGAAATTGTGATCAACCCAGCCGTTGGAACCTCAGAGCAGAAGGCCCACATCCCCATGGAGATGGGAACCTAAGAGGAGTGCCCGAGCATCACTGGGCTCACTAAGAAAAGTTGGGGAGCCCAGCAGTTAGGGCCTGACGTCAGAGGGCCCTCATCACAGAGGTGAGGAGGCTCCCAGCAGGGTCCAAGTGCCACCAGAGGGCTCATGTTAACAAGGCGAGGTGAGCAAGCCAGGCAAGAGTTACCTGATAGTAGAGGGCCCACCTCACAGATGGGTGAGGAACCCAGCCAGGATCAGACTCTCACCAGAGGGCCCACATCACAAAGGGGATGGGAACCAGTCAGGATTATCCTCACACCAGTGGGGCCTCATCATCTTAAGGTGAGGAACCCAGCACATGTGTCCTCAAACCAGAGGACCCACATCACCAAGGGCCTTGGAGTGAGGCAGGCAGGAGTAGCCTCACAACACAGGGCACATAATATAAAAAACGTGAGGATTCCAGCATTTAGACCTTCCAGCAGGCGGCTCAGAACACCGAGGCTATGGGATCCAGGCCGCAGTGAACTCACAGCAGAGGGCCCACATCATAAAACTGTGAGCAACCCAGGCGTTGGGACTTCAGCGCAGAAGGCCCACATCCCCATGGGAATGGGAACCTGGCTGGAGTGTCCTCGCACCACTGGGCGCACATCAGAAAATGTGGGGAGCCCACCATTTAGGGCCTGATGCCAGAGGGCCATCATCACCGAGAGGAGGAGGCACCCTGCACGCTCCAACTGCCACCAGAGGGCTCACGTCTCCAAGGTGACGTGTGCCAGCCAGGCAGGAGTGACCTCACAGCAGAGGGCCTACCTCACAGAACGTTGAGGAACCCAGCCAGGATTAGACTCTCGCCAGAGGGCCCACCTCACCAAGGGGATGGGAACCAGGCAGGAGTGTCCTCACACGAGTGGGGTCACATCATCGAAAGGTGAGGAACGCAGCACATGTGGCCTCAAGCCATAGGACAGTCATCACCAAGGGGCTGGCAGTGAGGCAGGCAGGAGGAGCCTCACAACAGAGGGCACATAGAATAAAAAAGTTGAGGAATCCAGCAGTTGGAACCTCCCAGCAGGCGGCTCAGAGCACCGATGATAAGGGATCCTTGCCGGAGTGAACTCACAGCAGAGGGCCCACATCAGGGTACTGTGAGCAAGCCAGCCGTTTTGACCTCAGAGCAGAAGGCCCATATCCCCATGGGGATGGGAACCTGGCAAGAGTGTCCTCACTCACTTGGCACACATCAGAAAATGTGGGGAGCCCAGCAGTTATGGCCTAAGGCAAGAGGGCCCTCATCACTGAGGGGAGGAGGATCCCAGCACACTCCAACTGCCACCAGAGGGCCCACGTCGCCAAGGTGACGTGTGCCAGACAGGCATGAATGACCTCACAGCAGAGGGGCCACCTCACAGACGGGTGGGGAACCCAGCCAGGATCAGACTCTCACCTGAGGGCCCACATCAGCAAGGGGATGGGAACCAGTCAGGACTGTCTTCCCTCCAGTGGGGCCACATCATCGAAAGGTGCGGAACCCAGCACATGTGGCCTCAAATCAGAGGACACATATCACAAAGGGAATGGGAGTGAGGCAGGCAGGAGTAGCCTAAAAACAGAGGGCCCAAAGAATAAGAAAGGTGAGGAATCCAGCAGTTGGAACCTCCCAGCAGGTGGCCGAGAGCACAGAAGCTATGGGATGCAGGCAGGAGTGAACTAATAGCAGAGAGCCCACATCATGAAACTGTGAGCAACCCAGGCGTTGGTACCTCAGAGCAGAAGGCCCACATCCCAATGGGGAGGTGAACCTGGCTGGAGTGTCCTCGCACCACTGGGCGCACATCACAAAATGTGGGGAGACCAGCAGTTAGGGCCTGACGCCAGAGGGCCCTCATCACCGAGGGGAGGAGGCTCCCAGCAGGCTCCAAGTGCCACCAGAGGGCTCATGTCCACAAGGCGAGGTGAGCAAGCCAGGCAGGACTGACCTCACAGCAGACGGCCCACCTCACAGAAGGGTGAGGAACCCAGCCAGGATCAGACTCTCAACAGAGGGCCCACATCACCAAGGGGATGTGAACCAGGCAGGAGTCTCCTAAGACCATTGGTCCCACATCATCGAAAGGTGAGGAACCCAGCACATGTGGCCTCAGACCAGACGACACACATCACGAAGGGGCTGGGAGTGAGGCAGGCAGGAGGATCCTCACAACAGAAGACCCAAAAAATTAAAAAAGTGAGGAATCCAGCAGTTGGAACCTCCCAACAGGTGGCCAAGAGCACAGAGGCTATGGGATCCAGGCCTCTGTGAACTAACACCAGAGAGCCCACATCATGAAAATGTGAACAACCCAGCCGTTGGGACTTCAGAGCAGAAGGCCCACATCCCCATCGAGATGGGATCCTAAGAGGAGTGCCCAAGCATCATTGGGCTCACTAAGAAAAGTTGGTGAGCCCAGCAGTTAGGGCCTGACGCAAGAGGGCCCTCATCACCGAGGGGAGGAGATCCTCAGCACGCTCCTACTGCCACCACATGGCTGACTTCACCAAGGCAATGTGTGCCAGCCATGCAGGAGTGACCTATCAGCAGTGACCTCCCTCACAGAAGGGTGAGGAACACAGCCAGGAACAGACTCTCACCAGGGGGTCCACATAACCACGTAGATGAGAACCAGGCAGGAGTGTCCTCACACTAGTGGGGCCACATCATCGAAAGGTGAGGAACCCAGCAAAGGTGGCCACAAACCAGAGGACCCACATCACCAAGGGGTTGAGAGTGAGGTAGGTGTCTGGACGGGCATATTTAACACTCATTTCCCACCAGGAAGAGGAATTAACCAAAGGCTCAGCGTGCCCTGCCAGAAGCAGATTAGGGCCTGAAGCAGTCTTGCGGGTTTGCGGCCAGCTCACAAGAAAGCGAGTTGAAGAAAGGAGCTCAGGGGCCCTGTAATTCACAAACCTGCAGAGTTATAAATGACAGATAACGTCCAAAAATATATTGAAGTAAGGCTGCCAAGAGGACTTGAAAGCGGGGCAGAATTTCAGGAAACCGATTTCAGGAGGTAGACTGGATTTGCATTTAAAGCATAGGAAAAGAGGCAGAACATCGACAATGATGCACTTGGCAAAAAAAAGGGCGTATGAGTTTGTTCCTGAATATATTCAGGAAAAAACACATACGCCCTTTTTGGCAAACCAAGCAAGCTTGCAATGGAAATCCGAACTACTATGAAGTGTCACTTCCCCCCGGTCTAAAGGGCCATCTGAAAAAAGTGTAAAATCCAGAAAGGCAAGACAGGCCATGGGGAAAAAGGAGCCTTGTTATGCTGATGGGCGGGATGTAAATTGCCAACAGCCACTCTGGAGAAGTGTATGGTGTTTCCTGATACATCTGAAAAACAAAGCAACAGAGTCTAGGGCATTTCCACTTATGGTCCTATAGCTTAGGGAAATTAAAATCAAAAAGACACAGCCACCCCAAAATTTGGGACGGCTCTGTTTACAAGAACCTCGTTTACGGTCCAAGTTCAATATCACAGAGAGCAAAAACTGGATAAAGAAGTTGTGGTACTTATGTACAATGCAATATCACTCAGCAATGAAATCTGTGTCACCAGGCCTGTACCAGCATAATGAGTGGATTGAGGCACGGTGATTCTAAGTGAAATAAGTAACACAGAAAAAGAAACATCATAAGGTATCACTAATGCACGGAATGTAAACTTGGCTACACATGAACTGAATTACAAAACAGAACAGGGTCTCAAGTTTAGAAAACCAACTTATGCTTGCTTAAGGGGAAAGGTGAGTTGGGGTGCTGCATAAAACCAGAGTTTGAAATTAGCACAGATACCGTTCCATAAGCCAAATATGTAATAGACAAGACCTACCCCTTGTTCATCGAAATGGACTCAACAATGAGGTATCACCTCACACCTGTTAGAATGGGCATCATCTGAAAATCTACAAACAACAAATGCTGGAAAGGGTGTGGAGAAAAGGAAGCCTCTTCCACTATTGTTGGGAATATAAATTGATACAGTCACTATGGAGAACAATATGGAGTTTCTTAAGAAACTAATAATAGAATTACCATATGATACAGCAATCCCAGTACTGGACATATACCCAGACAAAACCATAAATCAAAAAGAGACATTCACCGTAATGTTCATTGCATCACTATTTACAATATCGAGGTAATGGAAGCAACCTAAATGCCCACAGACAGACGAATGCATAAAGATGTGGTACATATATAAAATGGAATATTACTAAGCCATGAAAGGAATGAAATTGGGTCATTTGTAGAGACGTCGATGGATCTAGAGACTGTCATACAGAGTGAAGTAAGTCAGAAAGAGAAAAACAAATCTTGTATATTCATGCATATATGTGGAACCTAGAAAAACTGTACAGATTAACCGTTTTGCAAGGCATAAATAGAGCAACAGATGTAGACAACAATCGTATGGACAACAAGGGGGGAAAGCTCTTGGGGGTGGTGGTGGTGGGAGGAGTTGAGAGATTGGGATTGGCATGTAAACATTTATATGTATAAAATAGATAACCAATAAGAACCTGCTGTATAAAAATATAAAATAAAATTCAAAATTAAAAAGAAATAAAATTTAAAAAATAAAACAGAAAAAACAATTATTCCCTTCACATACATGTATTTATATGAATAAATTATTTCCATGCTTATATCTGTAAATACAAAAAAGAGGAATAAAATCTACCTTGAACCAAAAACAAAAAAGAGAAAAAAAAAACAGAACCCACCAGTTACTCAGAGGAAAACCGTATCAGGGCACTTGCTCCAGTTGTAAACAATTCTGAAGTTGGTCAGTGGTGGGGAATCGTCTCCCATTCAGCCAGCAGCCCCCACACAACAAGCGTCCTCATTGCAAAGCTGGGGCACTGTGCCGAGGCATCTGTGAGTAAACGTGAGCTGAGCCCCAGGCCAGTTGCTGCTGAACTGTTCCCACCCTTCCCAGGTAAAACACCTGAATATATACAAGGACTTGAAAGCCTAGAGGAAGGGCCATGGAGCCACACGAGTGACAGCATGCCAGCTGACTTGGTGCCTGCAGGCCAGCCAGGATGGTCCTGGCCCTGGGTGCTCTTCTGGAAGATTTCCATTTCCCTGCCTGAGATACCCGTCCTGTCCCTGCCCCCACTGCTTTTTTCCTTCCTCACCTCTGCCCAGGGAGCAATTCCAGCAGCAGGTATGGGTGACACATCCTCTTCTTTAGCAGGTGGCAGCCTGGCAACTGCTGCAGAAAGTCCAGCAGAGCCCCACTCACACTGGGCCACCCACAAAGCCGTGGCCTCTCACTCCCTCCCACCAGCCCAGCCCCGAGACTGCTGACAGGGCAGAGAAAATGGCGTCAGACACAGCTGCAGGGGCTCTTGCTGCCTGGAGTGGTATTTATATTGATCTCAACCCAGGCACACCTGGGGAGGGCTGGCCGGCACCGTAAGGCTGCCCAGGTCAGCCAATCGTCACCCCTCAGGGGCTCACAGTTGCAGAAAATGGAACTTGCTGAACCGGCCAGGTCCAAGGAACAGGTGTGGGCTCCTGAGAGTCAGGATAGACAAGGGGCTGCAGCTTTGGCTTGTTTTCTAATCATTTTATCTGGCCCATGAGTGGGAGACAACTTCAAGAAAACCCTCTCCTAATGAGAGGAACCCAGGAGTCAGGGAGAGGAGGGGTGGGTGGTGGTTGGAGACAGAGGCCTGGTGCCCCGGGTGCAGTGGAAGTCTCTGGAAGACCAGGTGGAGGGAGGCCACACAGAGTGATGCCCAGGGTCACAGACCTGTCGGAGCTGCTGTTTGTTAGTTCAAGTCCTGCTCTGAGGTGCTCTGTGTCAGCTCTGAGCGACAGGTGAGCTGGGGGTGCTCTTCAATGAGGGCTATGTGCACGGTTCCTGTGTGCCCAGCCCTGCCACGGTACCTGCAAGGGTAGCTCTGTATCCTGGGAGGGGCCTGACCACGAGAGCCCCGTGGGCTGGCTTGGGGGTGGGGTACCTGCCCAGGAGAGCTCCATATCCTGGGATTGGCCTGACCACGAGAGCTCCATGGGCTGCTGGGGACCTGGTAAAGGATGTCAGGACAGTCAGTGAAGCCACCGAGGATATACCTCCAGTTGCTCCTAATTCCTACACCCTGCTGGTCATTCTACCAACCACCAGGACATGGTATTCTGTATTAGTCTTCAATGATGCCTTCTTTTGTATTCCATTAGTCCCAGAGTCACAAGAAATTTTGGCTTGTGAGTGGCAGGACTCAACATACAACTAAAACAATACTTCCGGGCCGTCTTGCCCCAAGGGTTCAAAAATTCCCACACCATCTTTGGGGAAAGCTTAGCTAAAGACCGAAAAGTTCTACCTCTGGAAAAGGAAACCCTCCTTCAATATGCAGACGACATTCTGATCGCCAGCCCTACTAAGGAGGCCTCTGAACTACCAAGCCAATAAAGGATAGAAGTTGTCCAAGAAAAAGCTCAAATATCACAGACTGCGGTGACCTGCCTGGGCTTCATTCTCACACAAGGTCGGAGAAGCCCATCCCAGGAAAGGGAAGAAACCATTTGCAGCCTTACCCCTTTCTAAAACGAGAAGACAGCTTAGGGGTTCCTGGGGAGGCCAGGGTTTGCTGCTTCTGGATCCCTAACTACAGTCTACTAGCTGGGCCTCTATATGAAACACTGAAAGGAAAAGATGATGATCCTTTTGAAGAGAATCCAGAAGTGGCCTTTCAAGAATGGAAAGAGCAGTCAATTCAGACCCTTGCCCTGGAACTCCCTAATTGAGCTAAACCCTTTGACCTTTCCATTCCCGGTGAAAGGTGAATCGCCATTGGAGAATTAGTGCAAAAACTGGGACCACTTGAAATGGAACAACGCAAGAATGCCATCCAGGTAGGATAAACTACAGTCACCAAGGGGCTTGGCCCACTGCCACATCTGGCCAAGATACTGGCGGTATCTAAAAACCTGGAAATCAGCAGCCCAAAAGGCCACCTCCCTCCTAAGGGAAAAGGACCCCACGTGGTGATCCTAATCACCAACCATGCCCTGAAGTTGCAGGGTTCGCTCCGTGGGCACACCGACCTCGAGTGAGGAGGCCCTCCAACTCCAACATCCAGAGAGATAACCGGGGGCAGCAGGGCACCATGACGACTCGTGTGAACATCACTTGACCTGGAGTTTCTCTCATAAAACAACAATAGTGTGTCCCGAAGGAGTAGACTACTGCTTGCAGGACTTACTGCACCCGGAGGGGAGCTAATAATCTTGGCGGGGGAACCGTATATCACACTGTCACCATAGAAAAGCCTACAGACACCGTGATGATGGTGGCCAATAAGACCGGCTGGACTCCTGTTTACTTCAAAAGGCTGTTGACTCAGTGGCCATCATGGTCCTTGATCACCACTGACCCTGGACTGTCTGGGAGTTGAGCGGGCAGGGCTCTGACACCTGGTGCTGTTTTTACGTTAATTCAGGGACCTAATTGAAGAAAGAGCAGACTACTGGACAGAGCATCTAGGCTGGCAGAAACGGTCAGCCTAAGGTGGCCGAACAAATGTGGGGCGGGGTGAAACCGGCCCCCACAGCGTCTCTGCACATCTCTTTCCTGGACCCTTAAAGGTCATTAGAATCTATAACACTTCCAATGCTGGTGCTCAGGCGGACGAGCAGGGAGGCAGGGGTCCTGGGGCCAATCAACGTCACCTGGAGGCTGCTGGGGAGAAGTTCTGACCCTCGTCCCCTGGTATGAGGGCTCCCAACTCAGCACTCAGCAGTTACAGAAGAAGGGTCTGCACCCTCAGCACTCCAAGAATGAGGAATGGGACAAAAGGCAGAGGAGGGGTTTGTCCCCAGCAAAGCCCATTAAAAATCCCTGGGAGATAAAAATAGAATCTGGGCAATAAAGTCAAGTCTGACCTTTTTTATCCTTTGTGCTTTGTCTAATTTCACGTGCTCCTAGGGTCCCGCATACAGAGGTTCCACACCCGGCACTTCAGACCAGATTTCCTAGTGCAGAATGGCTGGGTCGACACCTCAGCTCCTGGGGCCCAGTGCAGACTCCGAGATATAGAGCCTGAGCTGCAGCCAACCCGGCCCTCGAGAGCTCCGCCCCCTCCCTCCCACTGACTCTGACAGGATCTCTACACAGCAGCCCAGCCCACAGCCCACGGGGTAGTGCATGCTCTCACCTCTCCATTCTCTGATCAAAATATAAAGTTTCCTTTGCTTGTGAACCAAACTCAGTCTCGATCTGTTGGCCCCAATGACACTGGGCAGGGGGACACTTGTTGGGGTCCACTCTGGAGGATCAGTAACAGAAATTGAGACTACTGTAACTTCAATGAACAGATGTGTGAGCCAAACTGTAGTTAACATAGAACAGTTTATAAGGCTCGGGTAAAATAAGATGTTTCTAACACTTCCATTTGATATTTCCATCACTTTATTATAAGCAAGTTCAGTGAAAAGGTTTGTCTTATTTGTCAGGTCAATATTAGAGAAATGAAGTGATTTCTTTCCAAGGATGTACATCTAATAATCTTGGTTAAAGCTTCAATCTTGTTTTAAATGCTTTTCCATTGAAAATGATACCTCTCTTTCAGCTCCCCCATTTCTGAGAAGTATAAAATCTTATAATTTATTATTACCAAAGGGGAAAGGTGGGAGGAGGGATAAATTAACAGTTTGGAATTAAAACATACACACTGCTATGTATAAAATAGATCATCAACAAGGAACTACTGTATAGCACAGGGAACTACACTCAATATTTTGCAATAACCTATAAGGGGAAATAATCGGAAAAAGAATAGATATTTTTATTGACATCATCTATCAATGACAGTTAAAGTGTAACCTAAGGGAAGCCGGTGGTGAGTGCTTCTGACCCTGAAGACTTCAATCATCTAAAGTTTGGACTCTGCCTACTTCCCAAGGCCCTTAATGAACATATGTGTAGCCGTAGCTTAAAAATTTCCCCAGTTTGGGTTTCGGGGAGACACTGATTTTGAAAAAGCCCTGGTGTTCTCCTTACATGAATGGGACCCTTCCTACTGCTAAAACATGTCTGTCACACCCAGAGGATGGTATACCGTCTGATCGGGAAGAATTTGGAAAAGGCATCTCATCTCCTCATCTCCTGGTGCTCGGGTTCACCCCTCCAGCGTCTTTACTAACAGTCTCCCCACTTGGAGATGTCAGCACTGTCAACATCCTGTTGCGTACAGTTTGGAATTTGCCCAGAGGATGAAGCGGAAGGATGAGGAACAATGAGAGACAAGTCCTAGGTGTTCAGACAGGCACATGTCACTCTAATTTCCAATCAGGAAGACGAATTGACCAAAGGCTAGGGTTGCCCATGGAAACAGTATAGGGCTTGAGGAAATCCCACTGCTTTGTGGCCAGTTCCCATAAACACAAGTTGAACAATGGAACTCAGGGGCAGTAAAATTCACGAAACTGCAGAGTTGAAAATATCTATCACTGAAAAATGTCTTGAGGAAAGTCAAAGAAAAGGATTGGTAAGCAAGGGAGAATGACAGGAAAGGGATTTGAGGAGGTAGAAAGGACTCGCCATTAAGCACAAGAAAAGGGGCTGAACATTGCCAACATTGCAGTTGGCCAAAAAGGCTGTATGCGTTTTTTTCTGTATATATTCAAGAAAAGGGCATACACTTTTTTAGCCAACCAAACAGGTGGGCACTGGAAATCAATACTACAAAAGATATCACTTCGCATCAGTCAGAAAAGCCATCCTCATAAAGTGTAAACACCAGAAATGCAGGACAGGGCAAGGAGAAGAGGGAGCCCTGTGAGGCTTATAGTGGAAATGTATATTGCCAACGGCCATTCTGGAGAAGTGTATTGTGTTTACTAAAGCATCTAAAAAATGAGCTACAGAGCATAGGGCACTTGCACTCATGGGCGTATATCTTGGGAAAAACAAAAATCGAGAGGACACAGGCACCCCAATGTTTACTGCCTCTCTGTTTAAAAGATCCTCGACTAGGATATAACTTAAATGTCTCTGGAGGGAAAAAATGGATAGAGATGTGGTACTTATGTAGAGTGGAATATTACTCAGCCTGGAAATCAATGAAATATGGCCAGTTGTAACAACTCCGGAGGAGTTACCTATGATCATTCTAAGTGACATAATTCAAAAAGAAAAAGACACATATCATAAGATATCACTTAAAGGTGGAATCCAAAATGGCTACACATGAAATAAATTACAAAACAAAAACATAGTCAAATATGTAGAAAACACGCGTAAGGCTGCTAAACGGGAAAGGTGGGGAGGGGTGAGGCATCATCCAGGAGGTTGAAATTAGCAAAGATACCATTCCAAATACCAAACTGATAATCAACAAGGCCTACACGGTAGCTAAAAGAACTGCACTCAGCACACTCAAGTCACCGGAAAAGAATATCTATGACTGGTAAGAATCTGAAAAAGAATTTATTGATGTCTCTCTGTACGTGAATCAAGTGGATGTACAGCAGCAAGAAACAGAGCTTTGAAAATCAGTTGTAACCAATATAGTAATAAATTGAAAAAAATAAACGACAGAGAGACAGAGAAAACCTCTTACAACTTTTCCTCAGGGACGGTGATGCAACATGGATTGAACACATCTAGACCCACAGCAGGATGAGACATAAGGCTGGAAACTGTTCGCGCTAAGAGAAATGTGAGGTTGGGTGAGGAAATGCACACCCTTTAAAGTAATACTACCTGGTACCCATTCAATGGGTCCCAAATCTGCAGGTTCAAGGAATCTTCCTACAGCTAAAACATGCATGGAAAACATGCATGGAAAACACCATGTGATCGGGAGATGTGTCTAAAATGCACCTCATTTATCCTCTCCTGGTGCTCCTGTTCATCATTCCAGCCACGTTACTTAGAATCTCCCCACTTAGAGAATCAGCACATTTAAACTTCTGTTTCACACATTTTGCAAATTGTGAGGAGGATGAACGGGAAGAGGGGGAACCAATGAGAGAATAGTTGTAGGGGTTTGGACGGGCACATGTCACTCTAATTTCCCATTAAGAGTAAGAATTAAAAAAAGGCTCAGCCCGCCTCGCCGGAGCCAAAATAGGGCCTGAAGCAATCCTGCGGCTTTGAGGCCAGCTCACAAAAGAGCAACTTAAAAAATGGAGCTCAGGGTCACTGCAATTCACAAACCTGCAGAGTTATAAATGAAAACTAACGTCCAAAAATATGTTGAGGTAAGGCAAAGAAGAGGATCTGAATGCAAGACAGAATTGCAAGAAACAGATTTCAAGAGATAGATTGGACTCGTCCTTAAAGTACATGAAAAGCGGCAGAATTTCGACAATGATGTAGTTGGCCCAAAAGGGAGTATGCGTTTTTTCCTGAATATATCCAGGAAAAAACGCATACGCACTTTATGGGCAACCAAGCAAGCAAGCAATGCAAATGTGCACAACAAAGAAGTCTCATTTCCCACCGGTCAAAAGGGCCATCCGAAAAAATTGTAAAAACCAGAAATGCAGGACAGGCCATGGAGAACAGGGAGCCTTTATACGCTGATGGACAGTGTGTGAACTGCCGAGAGCCACTCTGGAGAAGTGTATGGTGGTTCCTAAATCATCTAAAAAACAGAGCTACAGAGCATAGGGCACTTCCAATCATGGAAGTATATCTAGGGAAGTCTAAAAATCAACAAGACACAAGCACACCACAGTTTAGGGCTACTCTGTTTACAAGAACCTCAACTTCAGTACACCTTAAATATCCCAGGAAAGAGAACAATGGATAAAGAAAATGTGGTACTTATGTACAATGGAATATCTCTTCACCATGAAATCAATGTAATAAGGCTAGTAGAAGGATAAAGAGTGGATTTAGGTCCGATAATACTACTTGAAATAAGTCAAACAGAAAAAGAAACATATCATAAGATATCACTTATAGAGGGAGGATAAATATGGCTGCACAAAAAATGAATTACAAAACAGAACAGTGTCTCACATTTAGAAAACACACTTATGTCAGCTTAAGGGGAAAGGAGAGGTGGGGTGATGCATAAAACCAGAGTTTGAAATTAGCACAGATACCGTTCAATAAACCAAATAGGTATTAGACAAGATCTACACCTTGCTCAATGAACTGGCCTCAACACACCCTATACACCGCAGAGAAATATATCTGAGTAATAAGAATCTTAAAACCCATGTATTGATATATCTCCATAAGGGAATCAAGTGTGTGCAGAGCGGCACAAACACAGCAGTGAAAATGAGCTAAACCCCATTATAGAAATAAATTTTAAAACCAAAACGCAGAAACAATGAAAGAGAGAAAAATTCTTACAAAATTCGCTCAGGGGCTGTGATGCAACCTGTAATGACCACATATAAACCCACAGCTGGATAAGACATAAGGCTGGACACTTGGGGCTGAGAGCATTGGTGAGCTTTGGTGAGCAACTGCCGAAAGTTTAATGCAATACTTCATACTACTCATTCCAAGGGTCCCAACACTCCAGGTTGAAGGGAATCTTCCTACAGCTAAACCATGCATGGGGAATCCAGCAGATGGTATACCATATGATCGGGAAAGGTTTCTAAAACGCACCTCATTTTCCTCTCCTGGGGCTCCGGATCAACATTCCAGCCACTTTACTAACAACATCTCCACATGGAGAGTCAATGCCTTTAAGTTCCGGTATCGCACAGTCTGCAGTTAGTGCGGAGGATGAATGGGAATAGGGGGAACCAGTGAGAAAATAGCTGTAGCGGTTTCAATGGGCACATGTCACTCTAATTTCACATCAGGAAGAAGAATTAACCAAAGGCAGAGCAAGGCGCCCCAGAAGAAGGATAGGGCCTGAAGAAATCCTGTGGATATGAGGCAAGATCACAAAAATAAGAGCTGAAAAATGGAGCTAAGGGCCACTGCAATTCAAAAACCTGCAGAGTTATAAAGGCCAACTATTTTCCAAAAGTATATTGAGGTAAGGCTATGAAGAGGCACTGACAGCAAGGCAGAATTGCAGGAAACCGATTTCAAGAGGTAGACAGGAACTGCATTGAAAACATATGAAAAGACTCAGAACGTCGACAATGATGCACTTGGCCAAAAAGGGCGTATGCGTTTCTTCCTGAATATATTCAGGAAAAAACGCATACGCCCTTTCTGGCCAACCAAGCAAGCTTGCAAAGGAAATCTGCACTACAATGAAGTCTCACTGCCCCCCGGTCAAAAGGGCCATCTGAAAAAAGTGTAAAATCCAGAACGGCAGGACAGGCCATGGAGAACTGGGAGCCTTTTTGTGCTTATGGGCAGGATGTAAATTGCCAACAGCCACTCTGGAGAAGTGTATGGTGTTTCCTGAAACATCTAAAAAACAAAGCAACAGAGCCTAGGGCACTTCCACTTATGGTCCTATAGCTTAGTGAAATTAAAATCAAAAAGACACAGCCACCCCAAAGTTTGGGACGGCTCTGTTTACAAGAACCTCGTTTACGGTACAAGTTCAATATCGTAGAAAGCAAAAAATGGATAAAGAAGTTGTGGTACATACGTAGAATGCAATATCATTCAGCAATGAAATCTATGTTATCAGGCCCGTAGCAGCATAATGAGTGGATTCAGGTACGATGATTCTAAGTGAAATAAGTCACACAGAAAAAGAAACATCATAAGATATCCCTAATACACGGAATGTAAACTTGGCTACCCAGGAAATGAATTACAAAACAGAACAGGGTCTCAAATGTAGAACCAACTTATGCTTGCTAAAGGGGAAAGGTGAGTTGGTGTGCTGCATAAAACAAGAGATTGAAATTAACACAGATACCGTTCAATAAGCCAAATATGTAATAGACTAGAGCTACTCCTTGCTCAACGAAGTGGACTCAACACCACATATTAAACGCCTAAGAATATACCTGACTAGTAAGAATCTTAAAACCTATGGATTTATATGTCTCCGAAAGAGAATCAAGCGTGTGTACAGCGGCATAAACGCAGCAGTGATAGGATTGGTGAGGTTCGGTGAGCAAATGCAGACCCTTTGAAGTCATATTGCATGGTACCCATTCCATGGTTCTCAACTCTCCAGGTTTAAGGGATTCTTCCTTCAGCTAAAACATGCATGTGGAACCCAGAGTATGATCCACCGTGTGATCGGGAAACGTGTTCAAATGTGTCTCAGTTTTCATCCCCTGGTAATCGGGTGCAACATTCCAGACGCTTTACTAACACTCTCCCCCACTTGGAGAGTCAGTGCCTTTAACCTCCTGTTTGGCCCAGTTTGCAATTTCTGCGGAAAATGAACAGGAATAAGGAGAACCAATGAGAGACTAGCTGGGGGTGTCTGGACGGGCAAATTTAACTCTCATTTCCCACCAGGAAGAGGAATTAACCAAAGGCTCAGCGAGCCATGCCGGAACCACACTAGGGCCTGAAGCAATCCTGCGGTGTTGCGGCCAGCTCACAAGAAAGCGAGTTGAAGAAAGGAGCTCAGGGGCAATGTAATTCACAAACCGGCAGAGTTATAAATGACAGCTATCGTCCAAAAATATATTGAAGTAAGGCTGCCAAGAGGACTTGAAAGCGGGGCAGAATTGCAGGAAACCGATTTCAGGAGGTAGACTGGAATTGCATGTAAAGCATAGGAAAAGAGGCAGAACGTCCACAATGATGCACTTGGCCAAAAAGGGCGTATGCGTTTTTTCCTGAATATACTCAGGAAAAAACGCATACGCCCTTTTTGGCCAACCAAGCAAGCTTGCAAAGGAAATCTGCACTACAATGAAGTCTCACTGCCCCCCGGTCAAAAGGGCCATCGGAAAAAAGTGTAAAATCCAAAAAGGCAGGACAGGCCAAGGAGAACTGGGAGCCTTGTTATGCTGATGGGCGGGATGTAAATTGCCAACAGCCACTCTGGAGAAGTGTATGGTGTTTCCTGAAATATCTAAGAAACAGAGCAACACAGCCTAAGGCACTTCCACTTATGGTCCTATAGATTAGGGAAATTAAAATCAAAAAGACACAGACACCGCAATGTTTGGGACGGCTCTGTTT
This sequence comes from Pseudorca crassidens, assembly GCF_039906515.1. Taxonomy (NCBI): domain Eukaryota; kingdom Metazoa; phylum Chordata; class Mammalia; order Artiodactyla; family Delphinidae; genus Pseudorca; species Pseudorca crassidens. The sequence goes on from NC_090296.1 coordinate 95,705,409, forward strand.
ACAAGAACCTCGTTTACAATACAAGTTCAATATCACAGAAAGCGAAAAATGGATAAAGAAGTTGTGGTACTTACGTACAATGCAATATCACTCAGCAATGAAATGTATGTCATCAGGCCAGTAGCAGCATAATGAGTGGATTCAGGTACGATGATTCTAAGTGAAATAAGTCACCCAGAAAAAGAAACATCATAAGGTATCACTAATACACGGAATGTAAACTTGGCTACACAGGAACTGAATTACAAAACAGAACAGGGTCTCAAATGTAGAAAACCAACTTATGCTTGCTTAAGGGGAAAGGTGAGTTGGGGTGCTGCAGAAAACCAGAGATTGAAATTAACACAGATAGCTTTCCATAAGACAAATATGTAATAGACAAGAGCTACTCCTTGCTCAACGAAGCGGACTCAACACCCCATATTAAACGCCTAAGAATATACCTGACTAGTAAGAATCTTAAAACCTATGGATTTATATGTCTCCGAAAGAGAATCAAGCGTGTGTACAGCGACATAAAGGCAGCAGTGAAAGGATTGGTGAGGTTCGGTGAGCAAATGAAGACCGTTTGAAGTCATATTGCATGGTACCCACTCCATGGTTCTCAACTCTCCAGGTTTAAGGGATTCTTCCTTCAGCTAAAACATGCATGTGGAACCCAGAGTATAATCCACCGTGTGATCGGGAAACGTGTTCAAATGTGTCTCAGTTTTCGTCTCCTGGTACTCGGGTGCAACATTCCAGACGCTTTACTAACACTCTCCCCACTTGGAGAGTCAGTGCCTTTAACCTCCTGTTTGGCCCAGTTTGCAATTTCTGCAGAAAAGGAACAGGAATAGGCAGAACGAATGAGAGACTAGCTGGAGGTGTCTGGACGGGCAAATTTAACTCTCATTTCCCACCAGGAAGAGGAATTAACCAAAGGCTCAGCGAGCCATGCCGGAACCACACTAGGGCCTGAAGCAATCCTGCGGTGTTGCGGCCAGCTCACAAGAAAGCGAGTTGAAGAAAGGAGCTCAGGGGCCCTGTAATTCACACACCTGCAGAGTTCTAAATGACAGCTATCGTCCAAAAATATATTGAAGTAAGGCTGCCAAGAGGACTTGAAAGCGGGGCAGAATTGCAGGAAACCGATTTCAGGAGGTAGACTGGAATTGCATGTAAAGCATAGGAAAAGAGGCAGAACGTCCACAATGATGCACTTGGCCAAAAAGGGCGTATGCGTTTTTTCCTGAATATATTCAGGAAAAAACCCATACGCCCTTTTTGGCCAACCAAGCAAGCTTGCAAAGGAAATCTGCACTACAATGAAGTCTCACTGCTCCCAGGTCAAAAGGGCCATCTGAAAAAAGAGTAAAATCCAGAAAGGCAGGACAGGCCATGGAGAACTGGTAGTTTTGTTATGCTGATGGGCGTGATGTAAATTGCCAACAGCCACTCTGGAGAAGTGTATGGTGTTTCCTGAAACATCTAAAAAACAAAGCAACAGAGCCTAGGGCACTTCCACTTATGGTGCTATAGCTTAGGGAAATTAAAATCAAAAAGACACGGCTACCCCAAAGTTTGGGACGGCTCTGTTTACAAGAACCTCGTTTACGGTACAAGTTCAATATCGCAGAAAGCGAAAAATGGATAAAGAAGTTGTGGTACTTACGTACAATGCAATATCACTCAGCAATGAAATCTATCTCATCAGGCCAGTAGCAGCATAATGAGTGGATTGAGGTACGATGATTCTAAGTGAAATAAGTCACACAGAAAAAGAAACATCATAAGATATCACTAATACACAGAATGTAAACTTGGCTACACAGGAACTGAATTACAAAACAGAATAGGGTCTCAAATGTAGAAAACCAACTTATGCTTGCTTAAGGGGAAAGGTGAGTTGGGGTGCTGCATAAAACCAGAGATTGAAATTAGCACAGATACCTTTCCATAAGACAAATATGTAATAGAAAAGAGCTACTCCCTGCTCAACGAAGTGGACTCAACACCCCATATTAAACGCCTAAGAATATACCTGACTAGTAAGAATCTTAAAACCTATGGATTGATATGTCTCCGAAAGAGAATCAAGCGTGTGTACAGCGGCATAAACGCAGCAGTGAAAGGATTGGTGAGGTTCGGTGAGCAAATGCAGACCCTTTGAAGTCATATTGCAGGGTTCCCATTCCATGGTTCTTAACTCTTCAGGTTTAAGGGATTCTTCCTTCAGCTAAAACATGCATGTGGAACCCAGAGTATGATCCAACGTGTGATCGGGAAACGTGTTCAAATATGTCTCAGTTTTCATCCCCTGGTACTCGGGTGCAACATTCCAGACGCTTTACTAACACTCTCCCCACTTGGAGAGTCAGTGCCTTTAACCTCCTGTTTGGCCCAGTTTGCAATTTCTGCGGAAAATGAACAGGAATAGGGAGAACAAATGAGAGACTAGCTGGAGGAGTCTGGACGGGCTAATTTAACTCTCATTTCCCACCAGGAAGAGGAATTAACCAAAGGCTCAGCGTGCCATGCCGGAACCACACTAGGGCCTGAAGCAATCCTGCGGTGTTGTGGCCAGCTCACAAGAAAGCGAGTTGAAGAAAGGAACTCAGGGGCCCTGTAATTCACAAACCTGCAGAGTTATAAATGACAGCTATCGTCCAAAAATATATTGAAGTAAGGCTGCCAAGAGGACTTGAAAGCGGGGCAGAATTGCAGGAAACCGATTTCAGGAGGTAGACTGGAATTGCATGTAAAGCATAGGAAAAGAGGCAGAACGTCCTCAATGATGCACTTGGCCAAAAAGGGCGTATGCGTTTTTTCCTGAATATACTCAGGACAAAACGCAGACACCCTTTTTGGCCCACCAAGCAAGCTTGCAAAGGAAATCTGCACTACAATGAAGTCTCACTGCCCCCCGTTCAAAAGGGCCATCTGAAAAAAGTGTAAAATCCAGAAAGGCAGGACAGGCCATGGAGAACTGGGAGCCTTCTTATGCTGACGGGCGGGATGTAAATTGCCAACAGCCACTCTGGAGAAGTGTATGGTGTTTCCTGAAACATCTAAAAAACAAGCAAAAGAGCCTAGGGCACTTCCACTTATGGTCCTATAGATAAGGGAAATTAAAATAAAAAAGACACAGCCACCCCAAAGTTTGGGACAGCTCTGTTTACAAGAACCTTGTTTACGGTACAAGTTCAATATCGCAGAAAGCGAAAAATGGATAAAGAAGTTGTGGTACTTACGTACAATGCAATATCACTCAGCAATGAAATCATATTGCAGGGTACCCACTCCATGGTTCTCAACTCTCCAGGTTTAAGGGATTCTTCCTTCAGCTAAAACATGCATGTGGAACCCAGAGTATGATCCACCATGTGATCGGGAAATGTGTTCAAATGTGTCTCAGATTTCGTCCCCTGGTACTCGGGTGCAACATTCCAGATGCTTTACTAACACTCTCCCCACTTGCAGAGTCAGTGCCTTTAATCTGCTGTTGGGCCCAGTTTGCAATTTCGGCGGAAAATGAACAGGAATAGGGAGAACCAATGAGAGACTAGCTGGAGGTGTCTGGATGGGCAAATTTAACTCTCATTTCTCACCAGGAAGAGGAATTAACGTAAGGCTCAGCATGCCATGCCAGTATCACACTAGGGCCTGAAGCAATCCTGCAGTGTTGCGGCCAGCTCACAAGAAAGCGAGTTGAAGAAAGGAGCTCAGGGGCACTGTAATTCACAAAACTGCAGAGATATAAATGACAGCTATCGTCCAAAAATATATTGAAGTAAGGCTGCCAAGAGGACTTGAAAGCGGGGCAGAATTGCAGGAAACCGATTTCAGGAGGTAGACTGGAATTGCATGTAAAGCATAGGAAAAGAGGCAGAACGTCCACAATGATGCACTTGGCCAAAAAGGGCGTATGCGTTTTTTCCTGAATATATTCAGGAAAAAACGCATACGCCCTTTTTGGCCACCCAAGCATGCTTGCAAAGAAATCTGCAATACAATGAAGTCTCACTGCCCCCCGGTCAAAAGGGCCATCTGAAAAAAGTGTAAAATCCAGAAAGGCAGGACAGGCCATGGAGAACTGGGAGCCTTGTTATGCTGATGGTCAGGATGTAAATTGCCAACAGCCACTCTGGAGAAGTGTATGGTGGTTCCTGAAATATCTAAAAAACAAAGCAACACAGCCTAGGGCACTTCCACTTATGGTCCTATAGCTTAGGGAAATTAAAATCAAAAAGACACAGCCACCCCAATGTTTGGGACGGCTCTGTTTACAAGAACCTCATTTACGGTACAAGTTCAATATCGCAGAAGGCGAAAAATGGATAAAGAAGTTGTGGTACTTACGTACAATGCAATATCACTCAGCAATGAAATGTATGTCATCAGACCAGTAGCAGCATAATGAGTGGATTCAGGTACGATGATTCTAAGTGAAATAAGTCACACAGAAAAAGAAACATCATAAGATATCACTAATACACAGAATGTAAACTTCTCTACATAGGAACTGAATTACAAAACAGAATAGGGTCTCAAATGTAGAAAACCAACTTATGCTTGCTTAAGGGGAAAGGTGAGTTGGGGTGCTGCATAAAACCAGAGATTGAAATTAACACAGATACCTTTCCATAAGAAAAATATATAATAGACAAGAGCTACTCCTTGCTCAAAGAAGTGGACACAACACCCCATATTAAACGCCTAAGAATATGCCTGACTAGTAAGAATCTTAAAACCTATGGATATATATGTCTCCGAAAGAGAATCAAGCGTGTGTACAGCGGCATAAAAGCAGCAGTGATAGGATTGGTGAGGTTCGGTGAGCAAATGCAGACCCTTTGAAGTCATATTGCATGGTACCCATTCCATGGTTCTCAACTCTCCAGGTTTAAGGGATTCTTCCTTCAGCTAAAACATGCATGTGGAACCCAGAGTATGATCCACCGTGTGATCGGGAAACGTGTTCAAATGTGTCTCAGATTTCGTCCCCTGGTACTCGGGTGCAACATTCCAGACACTTTACTAACACTCTCCCCACTTGGAGAGTCAGTGCCTTTAACCTCCTATTTGGCCCAATTTGCAAATTCTGCTGAAGATGAACAGGAATAGGGAGAACCAATGAGAGACTAGCTGGAGGTGTCTGGATGGTCAAATTTAACTCTCATTTCCCACCAGGAAGAGGAATTAACCAAACCTCAGCCTGCCGTGCCAGAACGACATTAGGGCCTGAAGCAATCCTGCGGTGTTGCGGCCAGCTCTGAAGAAAGCGAGTTGAAGAAAGGAGCTCAGGGGCACTGTAATTCACAAACCTGCAGAGTTATAAATGACAGCTATCGTCCAAAAATATATTGAAGTAAGGCTGCCAAGAGGACTTGAAAGCGGGGCAGAATTGCAGGAAACCGATTTCAGGAGGTAGACTGGAATTGCATGTAAAGCATAGGAAAAGAGGCAGAACGTCCACAATGATGCACTTGGCCAAAAAGGGCGTATTCTTTTTTTCCTGAATATGTTCAGGAAAAAACGCATACGCACTTTTTGGCCAACCAAGCAAGCTTGCAAAGGAAATCTGCACTACAATGAAGTCTCACTGCCCCCCGGTCAAAAGGGCCATCTGAAAAAAGTGTAAAATCCAGAAAGGCAGGACAGACCATGGAGAACTGGGAGCCTACTTAGGCTGATGGGCGGGATGTAAATTGCCAACAGCCACTCTGGAGAAGTGTATGGTGTTTCCTGAAACATCTAAAAAACAAAGCAACAGAGCCTAGGGCACTTCCACTTATGGTCTTATAGATTAGGGAAATTAAAATCAAAAAGACACAGCCACCCCAAAGTTTGGGACGGCTCTGTTTACAAGAACCTCGGTTACGGTACAAGTTCAATATCGCAGAAAGCGAAAAATGGATAAAGAAGTTGTGGTACTTACGTACAATGCAATATCACTCAGCAATGAAATCTATGTCATCAGGCCAGTAGCAGCATAATGAGTGGATTCAGGTACGATGATTCTAAATGAAATAAGTCACACAGAAAAAGAAACATCATAAGATATCACTAATACACGGAATGTAAACTTGCCTACACAGGAACTGAATTACAAAACAGAATAGGGTCTCAAATGTAGAAAACCAACTTATGCTTGCTTAAGGGGAAAGGTGAGTTGGGGTGCTGCATAAAACCAGAGATTGAAATTAGCACAGATACCTTTCCATAAGCCAAATATGTAATAGACAAGAGCTACTGCTTGCTCAACGAAGTGGACTCTACACCCCATATTAAACGCCTAAAAATATACCTGACTAGTAAGAATCTTAAAACCTATGGATTGATATGTCTACGAAAGAGAATCAAGCGTGTGTACAGCAGCATAAACGCAGCAGTGATAGGATTGGTGAGGTTCGGTGAGCAAATGCAGACCCTTTGAAGTCATATTGCATGGTACCCATTCCATGGTTCTCAACTCTCCACGTTTAAGGGATTCTTCCTTCAGCTAAAACATGCATGTGGAACCCAGAGGATGATCCACCGTGTGATCGGGAAACGTGTTCAAATGTGTCTCAGTTTTCGTCCCCTGGTACTCGGGTGCAACATTCCAGATGCTTTACTAATACTCTCCCCACTTGGAGAGTCAGTGCCTTTAACCTCCTGTTTGGCCCAGTTTGCAATTTCTTCGGAAAATGAACAGGAATAGGGAGAACCAATGAGAGACTAGCTGGAGGTGTCTGGACGGGCAAATTTTACTCTCATTTCCCACCAGGAAGAGGAATTAACCAAAGGCTCAGCCTGCCGTGCCGGAACCACACTAGGGCCTGAAGCAATCCTGCGGTGTTGCGGCCAGCTCACAAGAAAGCGAGTTGAAGAAAGGAGCTCAGGGGCACTGTAATTCACAAACCTGCAGAGTTATAAATGACAGCTATCGTCCAAAAATATATTGAAGTAAGGCTGCCAAGAGGACTTGAAAGCGGGGCAGAATTGCAGGAAACCGATTTCAGGAGGTAGACTGGAATTGCATGTAAAGCATAGGAAAAGAGGCAGAACGTCCACAATGATGCACTTGGCCAAAAAGGGCGTCTGCGTTTTTTCCTGAATATACTCAGGAAAAAACGCATACGCCCTTTTTGGCCAACCAAGCAAGCTTGTAAAGGAAATCTGCACTACAATGAAGTCTCACTGCCCCCCGGTCAAAAGGGCCATCTGAAAAAAGTGTAAAATCCAGAAAGGCAGGACAGGCCATGGAGAACTGGGAGCCTTGTTATGCTGATGGTCGTGATGTAAATTGCCAACAGCCACTCTGGAGAAGTGTATGGTGTTTCCTGAAACATCTAAAAAGCAAAGCAACAGAGCCTAGGGCACTTCCACTTATGGTCCTATAGATTAGGGAAATTAAAATCAAAAAGACACAGCCACCCCAAAGTTTGGAACAGCTCTGTTTACAAGAACCTCGTTTACGGTACAAGTTCAATATCGCAGAAAGCGAAAAATGGATAAAGAAGTTGTGGTACTTACGTACAATGCAATATCACTCAGCAATGAAATCTATGTCATCAGGCCAGTAGCAGCATAATGAGTGGATTCAGGTACGATGATTCTAAGTGAAATAAGTCACACAGAAAAAGAAACATCATAAGATATCACTAATACACGGAATGTAAACTTGCCTACACAGGAACTGAATTACAAAACAGAATAGGGTCTCAAATGTAGAAAACCAACTTATGCTTGCATAAGGGGAAAGGTGAGTTGGGGTGCTGCATAAAACCAGAGATTGAAATTAGCACAGATACCTTTCCATAAGCCAAATATGTAATAGACAAGAGCTACTGCTTGCTCAACGAAGTGGACTCAACACCACATATTAAACGCCTAAGAATATACCTGACTAGTAAGAATCTTAAAACCTATGGATTTATATGTCTCAGAAAGAGAATCAAGCGTGTTGACAGCGGCATAAACACAGCAGTGATAGGATTGGTGAGGTTCGGTGAGCAAATGCAGACCCTTTGAAGTCATATTGCAATGTACCCATTCCATGGTTCTCAACTCTCCAGGTATAAGGGATTCTTCCTTCAGCTAAAACATGCATGTGGAACCCAGAGTATGATCCACCGTGTGATCGGGAAACGTGTTCAAATGTGTCTCAGTTTTCGTCCCCTGGTACTCGGGTACAACATTCCAGACGCTTTACTAACACTCTCCCCCCTTGGAGAGTCAGTGCCTTTAACGTCCTGTTTGGCCCAGTTTGCAATTTCTGCGGAAAATGAACAGGAATAGGGAGAACCAATGAGAGAGTAGCCTGAGCTGTCTGGACGGGCAAATTTAACTCTCATTTCCCACCAGGAAGAGAAATTAACCAAAGGCTCAGCGAGCCATGCCGAAATCACACTAGGGCCTGAAGCAATCCTGCGGTGTTGCGGCCAGCTCAGAAGAAAGCGAGTTGAAGAAAGGAGCTCAGGGGCACTGTAATTCACAAACCTGCAGAGTTATAAATGACAGCTATCGTCCAAAAATATATTGAAGTAAGGCTGCCAAGAGGACTTGAAAGCGGGGCAGAATTGCAGGAAACCGATTTCCGGAGGTAGACTGGAATTGCATGTAAAGCATAGGAAAAGAGGCAGAACATCCACAATGATGCACTTGGCCAAAAAGGGCGTATTCTTTTTTTCCTGAATATGTTCAGGAAAAAACGCATACGCACTTTTTGGCCAACCAAGCAAGCTTGCAAAGGAAATCTGCACTACAATGAAGTCTCACTGCCCCCCGGTCAAAAGGGCCATCTGAAAAAAGTGTAAAATCCAGAAAGGCAGGACAGACCATGGAGAACTGGGAGCCTACTTAGGCTGATGGGCGGGATGTAAATTGCCAACAGCCACTCTGGAGAAGTGTATGGTGTTTCCTGAAACATCTAAAAAACAAAGCAACAGAGCCTAGGGCACTTCCACTTATGGTCTTATAGATTAGGGAAATTAAAATCAAAAAGACACAGCCACCCCAAAGTTTGGGACGGCTCTGTTTACAAGAACCTCGGTTACGGTACAAGTTCAATATCGCAGAAAGCGAAAAATGGATAAAGAAGTTGTGGTACTTACGTACAATGCAATATCACTCAGCAATGAAATCTATGTCATCAGGCCAGTAGCAGCATAATGAGTGGATTCAGGTACGATGATTCTAAATGAAATAAGTCACACAGAAAAAGAAACATCATAAGATATCACTAATACACGGAATGTAAACTTGCCTACACAGGAACTGAATTACAAAACAGAATAGGGTCTCAAATGTAGAAAACCAACTTATGCTTGCTTAAGGGGAAAGGTGAGTTGGGGTGCTGCATAAAACCAGAGATTGAAATTAGCACAGATACCTTTCCATAAGCCAAATATGTAATAGACAAGAGCTACTGCTTGCTCAACGAAGTGGACTCTACACCCCATATTAAACGCCTAAAAATATACCTGACTAGTAAGAATCTTAAAACCTATGGATTGATATGTCTACGAAAGAGAATCAAGCGTGTGTACAGCAGCATAAACGCAGCAGTGATAGGATTGGTGAGGTTCGGTGAGCAAATGCAGACCCTTTGAAGTCATATTGCATGGTACCCATTCCATGGTTCTCAACTCTCCACGTTTAAGGGATTCTTCCTTCAGCTAAAACATGCATGTGGAACCCAGAGGATGATCCACCGTGTGATCGGGAAACGTGTTCAAATGTGTCTCAGTTTTCGTCCCCTGGTACTCGGGTGCAACATTCCAGATGCTTTACTAATACTCTCCCCACTTGGAGAGTCAGTGCCTTTAACCTCCTGTTTGGCCCAGTTTGCAATTTCTTCGGAAAATGAACAGGAATAGGGAGAACCAATGAGAGACTAGCTGGAGGTGTCTGGACGGGCAAATTTTACTCTCATTTCCCACCAGGAAGAGGAATTAACCAAAGGCTCAGCCTGCCGTGCCGGAACCACACTAGGGCCTGAAGCAATCCTGCGGTGTTGCGGCCAGCTCACAAGAAAGCGAGTTGAAGAAAGGAACTCAGGGGCCCTGTAATTCACAAACCTGCAGAGTTATAAATGACAGCTATCGTCCAAAAATATATTGAAGTAAGGCTGCCAAGAGGACTTGAAAGCGGGGCAGAATTGCAGGAAACCGATTTCAGGAGGTAGACTGGAATTGCATGTAAAGCATAGGAAAAGAGGCAGAACGTCCTCAATGATGCACTTCGCCAAAAAGGGCGTATGCGTTTTTTCCTGAATATACTCAGGAAAAAACGCAGACACACTTTTTGGCCCACCAAGCAAGCTTGCAAAGGAAATCTGCACTACAATGAAGTCTCACTGCCCCCCGGTCAAAAGGGCCATCTGAAAAAAGTGTAAAATCCAGAAAGGCAGGACAGGCCATGGAGAACTGGGAGCCTTATTATGCTGATGGGCGGGATATAAATTGCCAACAGCCACTCTGGAGAAGTGTATGGTGTTTCCTGAAACATCTAAAAAACAAGCAACAGAGCCTAGGGCACTTCCACTTATGGTCCTATAGATTAGGGAAATTAAAATCAAAAACACAGCCACCCCAAAGTTTGGGACAGCTCTGTTTACAAGAACCTCGTTTACGGTACAAGTTCAATATCGCAGAAAGCGAAAAATGGATAAAGAAGTTGTGGTACTTACGTACAATGCAATATCACTCAGCAATGAAATCTATGTCATCAGGCCAGTAGCAGCATAATGAGTGGATTCAGGTACGATGATTCTAAGTGAAATAAGTCACACAGAAAAAGAAACATCATAAGGTATCACTAATACACGGAATGTAAACTTGGCTACACAGGAACTGAATTACAAAACAGAACAGGGTCTCAAATGTAGAAAACCAACTTATGCTTGCTTAAGGGGAAAGGTGAGTTGGGGTGCTGCAGAAAACCAGAGATTGAAATTAACACAGATAGCTTTCCATAAGACAAATATGTAATAGACAAGAGCTACTCCTTGCTCAACGAAGCGGACTCAACACCCCATATTAAACGCCTAAGAATATACCTGACTAGTAAGAATCTTAAAACCTATGGATTTATATGTCTCCGAAAGAGAATCAAGCGTGTGTACAGCGGCATAAAGGCAGCAGTGAAAGGATTGGTGAGGTTCGGTGAGCAAATGAAGACCGTTTGAAGTCATATTGCATGGTACCCACTCCATGGTTCTCAACTCTCCAGGTTTAAGGGATTCTTCCTTCAGCTAAAACATGCATGTGGAACCCAGAGTATAATCCACCGTGTGATCGGGAAACGTGTTCAAATGTGTCTCAGTTTTCGTCTCCTGGTACTCGGGTGCAACATTCCAGACGCTTTACTAACACTCTCCCCACTTGGAGAGTCAGTGCCTTTAACCTCCTGTTTGGCCCAGTTTGCAATTTCTGCAGAAAAGGAACAGGAATAGGCAGAACGAATGAGAGACTAGCTGGAGGTGTCTGGACGGGCAAATTTAACTCTCATTTCCCACCAGGAAGAGGAATTAACCAAAGGCTCAGCGAGCCATGCCGGAACCACACTAGGGCCTGAAGCAATCCTGCGGTGTTGCGGCCAGCTCACAAGAAAGCGAGTTGAAGAAAGGAGCTCAGGGGCCCTGTAATTCACACACCTGCAGAGTTCTAAATGACAGCTATCGTCCAAAAATATATTGAAGTAAGGCTGCCAAGAGGACTTGAAAGCGGGGCAGAATTGCAGGAAACCGATTTCAGGAGGTAGACTGGAATTGCATGTAAAGCATAGGAAAAGAGGCAGAACGTCCACAATGATGCACTTGGCCAAAAAGGGCGTATGGGTTTTTTCCTGAATATATTCAGGAAAAAACCCATACGCCCTTTTTGGCCAACCAAGCAAGCTTGCAAAGGAAATCTGCACTACAATGAAGTCTCACTGCTCCCAGGTCAAAAGGGCCATCTGAAAAAAGAGTAAAATCCAGAAAGGCAGGACAGGCCATGGAGAACTGGTAGTTTTGTTATGCTGATGGGCGTGATGTAAATTGCCAACAGCCACTCTGGAGAAGTGTATGGTGTTTCCTGAAACATCTAAAAAACAAAGCAACAGAGCCTAGAGCACTTCCACTTATGGTCCTATAGCTTACGGAAATTAAAATCAAAAAGACACGGCTACCCCAAAGTTTGGGACGGCTCTGTTTACAAGAACCTCGTTTACGGTACAAGTTCAATATCGCAGAAAGCGAAAAATGGATAAAGAAGTTGTGGTACTTACGTACAATGCAATATCACTCAGCAATGAAATCTATCTCATCAGGCCAGTAGCAGCATAATGAGTGGATTGAGGTACGATGATTCTAAGTGAAATAAGTCACACAGAAAAAGAAACATCATAAGATATCACTAATACACAAATTGTAAACTTGGCTACACAGGAACTGAATTACAAAACAGAATAGGGTCTCAAATGTAGAAAACCAACTTATGCTTGCTTAAGGGGAAAGGTGAGTTGGGGTGCTGCATAAAACCAGAGATTGAAATTAGCACAGATACCTTTCCATAAGACAAATATGTAATAGAAAAGAGCTACTCCCTGCTCAACGAAGTGGACTCAACACCCCATATTAAACGCCTAAGAATATACCTGACTAGTAAGAATCTTAAAACCTATGGATTGATATGTCTCCGAAAGAGAATCAAGCGTGTGTACAGCGGCATAAACGCAGCAGTGAAAGGATTGGTGAGGTTCGGTGAGCAAATGCAGACACTTTGAAGTCATATTGCAGGGTTCCCATTCCATGGTTCTCAACTCTTCAGGTTTAAGGGATTCTTCCTTCAGCTAAAACATGCATGTGGAACCCAGAGTATGATCCAACGTGTGATCGGGAAACGTGTTCAAATATGTCTCAGTTTTCATCCCCTGGTACTCGGGTGCAACATTCCAGACGCTTTACTAACACTCTCCCCACTTGCAGAGTCAGTGCCTTTAATCTGCTGTTGGGCCCAGTTTGCAATTTCGGCGGAAAATGAACAGGAATAGGGAGAACCAATGAGAGACTAGCTGGAGGTGTCTGGATGGGCAAATTTAACTCTCATTTCTCACCAGAAAGAGGAATTAACGTAAGGCTCAGCATGCCATGCCAGTATCACACTAGGGCCTGAAGCAATCCTGCAGTGTTGCGGCCAGCTCACAAGAAAGCGAGTTGAAGAAAGGAGCTCAGGGGCACTGTAATTCACAAAACTGCAGAGATATAAATGACAGCTATCGTCCAAAAATATATTGAAGTAAGGCTGCCAAGAGGACTTGAAAGCGGGGCAGAATTGCAGGAAACCGATTTCAGGAGGTAGACTGGAATTGCATGTAAAGCATAGGAAAAGAGGCAGAACGTCCACAATGATGCACTTGGCCAAAAAGGGCGTATGCGTTTTTTCCTGAATATATTCAGGAAAAAACGCATACGCCCTTTTTGGCCACCCAAGCATGCTTGCAAAGAAATCTGCAATACAATGAAGTCTCACTGCCCCCCGGTCAAAAGGGCCATCTGAAAAAAGTGTAAAATCCAGAAAGGCAGGACAGGCCATGGAGAACTGGGAGCCTTGTTATGCTGATGGTCAGGATGTAAATTGCCAACAGCCACTCTGGAGAAGTGTATGGTGGTTCCTGAAATATCTAAAAAACAAAGCAACACAGCCTAGGGCACTTCCACTTATGGTCCTATAGCTTAGGGAAATTAAAATCAAAAAGACACAGCCACCCCAATGTTTGGGACGGCTCTGTTTACAAGAACCTCATTTACGGTACAAGTTCAATATCGCAGAAGGCGAAAAATGGATAAAGAAGTTGTGGTACTTACGTACAATGCAATATCACTCAGCAATGAAATGTATGTCATCAGACCAGTAGCAGCATAATGAGTGGATTCAGGTACGATGATTCTAAGTGAAATAAGTCACACAGAAAAAGAAACATCATAAGATATCACTAATACACAGAATGTAAACTTCTCTACATAGGAACTGAATTACAAAACAGAATAGGGTCTCAAATGTAGAAAACCAACTTATGCTTGCTTAAGGGGAAAGGTGAGTTGGGGTGCTGCATAAAACCAGAGATTGAAATTAACACAGATACCTTTCCATAAGAAAAATATATAATAGACAAGAGGTACTCCTTGCTCAAAGAAGTGGACACAACACCCCATATTAAACGCCTAAGAATATGCCTGACTAGTAAGAATCTTAAAACCTATGGATATATATGTCTCCGAAAGAGAATCAAGCGTGTGTACAGCGGCATAAAAGCAGCAGTGATAGGATTGGTGAGGTTCGGTGAGCAAATGCAGACCCTTTGAAGTCATATTGCATGGTACCCATTCCATGGTTCTCAACTCTCCAGGTTTAAGGGATTCTTCCTTCAGCTAAAACATGCATGTGGAACCCAGAGTATGATCCACCATGTGATCGGGAAACGTGTTCAAATGTGTCTCAGATTTCGTCCCCTGGTACTCGGGTGCAACATTCCAGACACTTTACTAACACTCTCCCCACTTGGAGAGTCAGTGCCTTTAACCTCCTATTTGGCCCAATTTGCAAATTCTGCTGAAGATGAACAGGAATAGGGAGAACCAATGAGAGACTAGCTGGAGGTGTCTGGATGGTCAAATTTAACTCTCATTTCCCACCAGGAAGAGGAATTAACCAAACCTCAGCCTGCCGTGCCAGAACGACATTAGGGCCTGAAGCAATCCTGCGGTGTTGCGGCCAGCTCCGAAGAAAGCGAGTTGAAGAAAGGAGCTCAGGGGCACTGTAATTCACAAACCTGCAGAGTTATAAATGACAGCTATCGTCCAAAAATATATTGAAGTAAGGCTGCCAAGAGGACTTGAAAGCGGGGCAGAATTGCAGGAAACCGATTTCCGGAGGTAGACTGGAATTGCATGTAAAGCATAGGAAAAGAGGCAGAACGTCCACAATGATGCACTTGGCCAAAAAGGGCGTATTCTTTTTTTCCTGAATATGTTCAGGAAAAAACGCATACGCACTTTTTGGCCAACCAAGCAAGCTTGCAAAGGAAATCTGCACTACAATGAAGTCTCACTGCCCCCCGGTCAAAAGGGCCATCTGAAAAAAGTGTAAAATCCAGAAAGGCAGGACAGACCATGGAGAACTGGGAGCCTACTTAGGCTGATGGGCGGGATGTAAATTGCCAACAGCCACTCTGGAGAAGTGTATGGTGTTTCCTGAAACATCTAAAAAACAAAGCAACAGAGCCTAGGGCACTTCCACTTATGGTCTTATAGATTAGGGAAATTAAAATCAAAAAGACACAGCCACCCCAAAGTTTGGGACGGCTCTGTTTACAAGAACCTCGGTTACGGTACAAGTTCAATATCGCAGAAAGCGAAAAATGGATAAAGAAGTTGTGGTACTTACGTACAATGCAATATCACTCAGCAATGAAATCTATGTCATCAGGCCAGTAGCAGCATAATGAGTGGATTCAGGTACGATGATTCTAAGTGAAATAAGTCACACAGAAAAAGAAACATCATAAGATATCACTAATACACGGAATGTAAACTTGCCTACACAGGAACTGAATTACAAAACAGAATAGGGTCTCAAATGTAGAAAACCAACTTATGCTTGCTTAAGGGGAAAGGTGAGTTGGGGTGCTGCATAAAACCAGAGATTGAAATTAGCACAGATACCTTTCCATAAGCCAAATATGTAATAGACAAGAGCTACTGCTTGCTCAACGAAGTGGACTCTACACCCCATATTAAACGCCTAAAAATATACCTGACTAGTAAGAATCTTAAAACCTATGGATTGATATGTCTACGAAAGAGAATCAAGCGTGTGTACAGCAGCATAAACGCAGCAGTGATAGGATTGGTGAGGTTCGGTGAGCAAATGCAGACCCTTTGAAGTCATATTGCATGGTACCCATTCCATGGTTCTCAACTCTCCACGTTTAAGGGATTCTTCCTTCAGCTAAAACATGCATGTGGAACCCAGAGGATGATCCACCGTGTGATCGGGAAACGTGTTCAAATGTGTCTCAGTTTTCGTCCCCTGGTACTCGGGTGCAACATTCCAGATGCTTTACTAATACTCTCCCCACTTGGAGAGTCAGTGCCTTTAACCTCCTGTTTGGCCCAGTTTGCAATTTCTTCGGAAAATGAACAGGAATAGGGAGAACCAATGAGAGACTAGCTGGAGGTGTCTGGACGGGCAAATTTTACTCTCATTTCCCACCAGGAAGAGGAATTAACCAAAGGCTCAGCCTGCCGTGCCGGAACCACACTAGGGCCTGAAGCAATCCTGCGGTGTTGCGGCCAGCTCACAAGAAAGCGAGTTGAAGAAAGGAGCTCAGGGGCACTGTAATTCACAAACCTGCAGAGTTATAAATGACAGCTATCGTCCAAAAATATATTGAAGTAAGGCTGCCAAGAGGACTTGAAAGCGGGGCAGAATTGCAGGAAACCGATTTCAGGAGGTAGACTGGAATTGCATGTAAAGCATAGGAAAAGAGGCAGAACGTCCACAATGATGCACTTGGCCAAAAAGGACATATGCGTTTTTTCCTGAATATATTCAGGAAAAAACGCATACGCCCTTTTTGGCCAACCAAGCAAGCTTGCAAAGGAAATCTGCACTACAATGAAGTCTCACTGCCCCCCGGTCAAAAGGGCCATCTGAAAAAAGTGTAAAATCCAGAAAGGCAGGACAGGCCATGGAGAACTGGGAGCCTTGTTATGCTGATGGGCGTGATGTAAATTGCCAACAGCCACTCTGGAGAAGTGTATGGTGTTTCCTGAAACATCTAAAAAACAAAGCAACAGAGCCTAGGGCACTTCCACTTATGGTCCTATAGATTAGGGAAATTAAAATCAAAAAGACACAGCCACCCCAAAGTTTGGAACAGCTCTGTTTACAAGAACCTCGTTTACGGTACAAGTTCAATATCGCAGAAAGCGAAAAATGGATAAAGAAGTTGTGGTACTTACGTACAATGCAATATCACTCAGCAATGAAATCTATGTCATCAGGCCAGTAGCAGCATAATGAGTGGATTCAGGTACGATGATTCTAAGTGAAATAAGTCACACAGAAAAAGAAACATCATAAGATATCACTAATACACGGAATGTAAACTTGCCTACACAGGAACTGAATTACAAAACAGAATAGGGTCTCAAATGTAGAAAACCAACTTATGCTTGCTTAAGGGGAAAGGTGAGTTGGGGTGCTGCATAAAACCAGAGATTGAAATTAGCACAGATACCTTTCCATAAGCCAAATATGTAATAGACAAGAGCTACTGCTTGCTCAACGAAGTGGACTCAACACCACATATTAAACGCCTAAGAATATACCTGACTAGTAAGAATCTTAAAACCTATGGATTTATATGTCTCAGAAAGAGAATCAAGCGTGTTTACAGCGGCATAAACACAGCAGTGATAGGATTGGTGAGGTTCGGTGAGCAAATGCAGACCCTTTGAAGTCATATTGCAATGTACCCATTCCATGGTTCTCAACTCTCCAGGTATAAGGGATTCTTCCTTCAGCTAAAACATGCATGTGGAACCCAGAGTATGATCCACCATGTGATCGGGAAACGTGTTCAAATGTGTCTCAGTTTTCGTCCCCTGGTACTCGGGTACAACATTCCAGACGCTTTACTAACACTCTCCCCCCTTGGAGAGTCAGTGCCTTTAACGTCCTGTTTGGCCCAGTTTGCAATTTCTGCGGAAAATGAACAGGAATAGGGAGAACCAATGAGAGAGTAGCCCGAGCTGTCTGGACGGGCAAATTTAACTCTCATTTCCCACCAGGAAGAGAAATTAACCAAAGGCTCAGCGAGCCATGCCGAAATCACACTAGGGCCTGAAGCAATCCTGCGGTGTTGCGGCCAGCTCAGAAGAAAGCGAGTTGAAGAAAGGAGCTCAGGGGCACTGTAATTCACAAACCTGCAGAGTTATAAATGACAGCTATCGTCCAAAAATATATTGAAGTAAGGCTGCCAAGAGGACTTGAAAGCGGGGCAGAATTGCAGGAAACCGATTTCCGGAGGTAGACTGGAATTGCATGTAAAGCATAGGAAAAGAGGCAGAACATCCACAATGATGCACTTGGCCAAAAAGGGCGTATTCTTTTTTTCCTGAATATGTTCAGGAAAAAACGCATACGCACTTTTTGGCCAACCAAGCAAGCTTGCAAAGGAAATCTGCACTACAATGAAGTCTCACTGCCCCCCGGTCAAAAGGGCCATCTGAAAAAAGTGTAAAATCCAGAAAGGCAGGACAGACCATGGAGAACTGGGAGCCTACTTAGGCTGATGGGCGGGATGTAAATTGCCAACAGCCACTCTGGAGAAGTGTATGGTGTTTCCTGAAACATCTAAAAAACAAAGCAACAGAGCCTAGGGCACTTCCACTTATGGTCTTATAGATTAGGGAAATTAAAATCAAAAAGACACAGCCACCCCAAAGTTTGGGACGGCTGTGTTTACAAGAACCTCGGTTACGGTACAAGTTCAATATCGCAGAAAGCGAAAAATGGATAAAGAAGTTGTGGTACTTACGTACAATGCAATATCACTCAGCAATGAAATCTATGTCATCAGGCCAGTAGCAGCATAATGAGTGGATTCAGGTACGATGATTCTAAATGAAATAAGTCACACAGAAAAAGAAACATCATAAGATATCACTAATACACGGAATGTAAACTTGGCTACACAGGAACTGAATTACAAAACAGAATAGGGTCTCAAATGTAGAAAACCAACTTATGCTTGCTTAAGGGGAAAGGTGAGTTGGGGTGCTGCATAAAACCAGAGATTGAAATTAGCACAGATACCTTTCCATAAGCCAAATATGTAATAGACAAGAGCTACTGCTTGCTCAACGAAGTGGACTCTACACCCCATATTAAACGCCTAAAAATATACCTGACTAGTAAGAATCTTAAAACCTATGGATTGATATGTCTACGAAAGAGAATCAAGCGTGTGTACAGCAGCATAAACGCAGCAGTGATAGGATTGGTGAGGTTCGGTGAGCAAATGCAGACCCTTTGAAGTCATATTGCATGGTACCCATTCCATGGTTCTCAACTCTCCACGTTTAAGGGATTCTTCCTTCAGCTAAAACATGCATGTGGAACCCAGAGGATGATCCACCGTGTGATCGGGAAACGTGTTCAAATGTGTCTCAGTTTTCGTCCCCTGGTACTCGGGTGCAACATTCCAGATGCTTTACTAATACTCTCCCCACTTGGAGAGTCAGTGCCTTTAACCTCCTGTTTGGCCCAGTTTGCAATTTCTTCGGAAAATGAACAGGAATAGGGAGAACCAATGAGAGACTAGCTGGAGGTGTCTGGACGGGCAAATTTTACTCTCATTTCCCACCAGGAAGAGGAATTAACCAAAGGCTCAGCCTGCTGTGCCGGAACCACACTAGGGCCTGAAGCAATCCTGCGGTGTTGCGGCCAGCTCACAAGAAAGCGAGTTGAAGAAAGGAGCTCAGGGGCACTGTAATTCACAAACCTGCAGAGTTATAAATGACAGCTATCGTCCAAAAATATATTGAAGTAAGGCTGCCAAGAGGACTTGAAAGCGGGGCAGAATTGCAGGAAACCGATTTCAGGAGGTAGACTGGAATTGCATGTAAAGCATAGGAAAAGAGGCAGAACGTCCACAATGATGCACTTGGCCAAAAAGGGCATCTGCGTTTTTTCCTGAATATACTCAGGAAAAAACGCATACGCCCTTTTTGGCCAACCAAGCAAGCTTGCAAAGGAAATCTGCACTACAATGAATTCTCACTGCCCCCCGTTCAAAAGGGCCATCTGAAAAAAGTGTAAAATCCAGAAAGGCAGGACAGGCCATGGAGAACTGGGAGCCTTGTTATGCTGATGGGCGTGATGTAAATTGCCAACAGCCACTCTGGAGAAGTGTATGGTGTTTCCTGAAACATCTAAAAAACAAAGCAACAGAGCCTAGGGCACTTCCACTTATGGTCCTATAGATTAGGGAAATTAAAATCAAAAAGACACAGCCACCCCAAAGTTTGGAACAGCTCTGTTTACAAGAACCTCGTTTACGGTACAAGTTCAATATCGCAGAAAGCGAAAAATGGATAAAGAAGTTGTGGTACTTACGTACAATGCAATATCACTCAGCAATGAAATCTATGTCATCAGGCCAGTAGCAGCATAATGAGTGGATTCAGGTACGATGATTCTAAGTGAAATAAGTCACACAGAAAAAGAAACATCATAAGATATCACTAATACACGGAATGTAAACTTGCCTACACAGGAACTGAATTACAAAACAGAATAGGGTCTCAAATGTAGAAAACCAACTTATGCTTGCTTAAGGGGAAAGGTGAGTTGGGGTGCTGCATAAAACCAGAGATTGAAATTAGCACAGATACCTTTCCATAAGCCAAATATGTAATAGACAAGAGCTACTGCTTGCTCAACGAAGTGGACTCAACACCACATATTAAACGCCTAAGAATATACCTGACTAGTAAGAATCTTAAAACCTATGGATTTATATGTCTCAGAAAGAGAATCAAGCGTGTTTACAGCGGCATAAACACAGCAGTGATAGGATTGGTGAGGTTCGGTGAGCAAATGCAGACCCTTTGAAGTCATATTGCAATGTACCCATTCCATGGTTCTCAACTCTCCAGGTATAAGGGATTCTTCCTTCAGCTAAGACATGCATGTGGAACCCAGAGTATGATCCACCGTGTGATCGGGAAACGTGTTCAAATGTGTCTCAGTTTTCGTCCCCTGGTACTCGGGTACAACATTCCAGACGCTTTACTAACACTCTCCCCCCTTGGAGAGTCAGTGCCTTTAACGTCCTGTTTGGCCCAGTTTGCAATTTCTGCGGAAAATGAACAGGAATAGGGAGAACCAATGAGAGAGTAGCCCGAGCTGTCTGGACGGGCAAATTTAACTCTCATTTCCCACCAGGAAGAGAAATTAACCAAAGGCTCAGCGAGCCATGCCGAAATCACACTAGGGCCTGAAGCAATCCTGCGGTGTTGCGGCCAGCTCAGAAGAAAGCGAGTTGAAGAAAGGAGCTCAGGGGCACTGTAATTCACAAACCTGCAGAGTTATAAATGACAGCTATCGTCCAAAAATATATTGAAGTAAGGCTGCCAAGAGGACTTGAAAGCGGGGCAGAATTGCAGGAAACCGATTTCCGGAGGTAGACTGGAATTGCATGTAAAGCATAGGAAAAGAGGCAGAACATCCACAATGATGCACTTGGCCAAAAAGGGCGTATTCTTTTTTTCCTGAATATGTTCAGGAAAAAACGCATACGCACTTTTTGGCCAACCAAGCAAGCTTGCAAAGGAAATCTGCACTACAATGAAGTCTCACTGCCCCCCGGTCAAAAGGGCCATCTGAAAAAAGTGTAAAATCCAGAAAGGCAGGACAGACCATGGAGAACTGGGAGCCTACTTAGGCTGATGGGCGGGATGTAAATTGCCAACAGCCACTCTGGAGAAGTGTATGGTGTTTCCTGAAACATCTAAAAAACAAAGCAACAGAGCCTAGGGCACTTCCACTTATGGTCTTATAGCTTAGGGAAATTAAAATCAAAAAGACACAGCCACCCCAAAGTTTGGGACGGCTCTGTTTACAAGAACCTCGGTTACGGTACAAGTTCAATATCGCAGAAAGCGAAAAATGGATAAAGAAGTTGTGGTACTTACGTACAATGCAATATCACTCAGCAATGAAATCTATGTCATCAGGCCAGTAGCAGCATAATGAGTGGATTCAGGTACGATGATTCTAAATGAAATAAGTCACACAGAAAAAGAAACATCATAAGATATCACTAATACACGGAATGTAAACTTGCCTACACAGGAACTGAATTACAAAACAGAATAGGGTCTCAAATGTAGAAAACCAACTTATGCTTGCTTAAGGGGAAAGGTGAGTTGGGGTGCTGCATAAAACCAGAGATTGAAATTAGCACAGATACCTTTCCATAAGCCAAATATGTAATAGACAAGAGCTACTGCTTGCTCAACGAAGTGGACTCTACACCCCATATTAAACGCCTAAAAATATACCTGACTAGTAAGAATCTTAAAACCTATGGATTGATATGTCTACGAAAGAGAATCAAGCGTGTGTACAGCAGCATAAACGCAGCAGTGATAGGATTGGTGAGGTTCGGTGAGCAAATGCAGACCCTTTGAAGTCATATTGCATGGTACCCATTCCATGGTTCTCAACTCTCCACGTTTAAGGGATTCTTCCTTCAGCTAAAACATGCATGTGGAACCCAGAGGATGATCCACCGTGTGATCGGGAAACGTGTTCAAATGTGTCTCAGTTTTCGTCCCCTGGTACTCGGGTGCAACATTCCAGATGCTTTACTAATACTCTCCCCACTTGGAGAGTCAGTGCCTTTAACCTCCTGTTTGGCCCAGTTTGCAATTTCTTCGGAAAATGAACAGGAATAGGGAGAACCAATGAGAGACTAGCTGGAGGTGTCTGGACGGGCAAATTTTACTCTCATTTCCCACCAGGAAGAGGAATAAACCAAAGGCTCAGCCTGCCGTGCCGGAACCACACTAGGGCCTGAAGCAATCCTGCGGTGTTGCGGCCAGCTCACAAGAAAGTGAGTTGAAGAAAGGAGCTCAGGGGCACTGTAATTCACAAACCTGCAGAGTTATAAATGACAGCTATCGTCCAAAAATATATTGAAGTAAGGCTGCCAAGAGGACTTGAAAGCGGGGCAGAATTGCAGGAAACCGATTTCAGGAGGTAGACTGGAATTGCATGTAAAGCATAGGAAAAGAGGCAGAACGTCCACAATGATGCACTTGGCCAAAAAGGGCGTATTCTTTTTTTCCTGAATATATTCAGGAAAAAACGCATACGCCCTTTTTGGCCAACCAAGCAAGCTTGCAAAGGAAATCTGCACTACAATGAAGTCTCACTGCCCCCCAGTCAAAAGGGACATCTGAAAAAAGTGTAAAATCCAGAAAGGCAGGACAGGCCATGGAGAACTGGGAGCCTTATTATGCTGATGGGCGGGATGTAAATTGCCAACAGCCACTCTGGACAAGTGTATGGTGTTTCCTGAAACATCTGAAAAACAAAGCAACAGAGCCTAGGGCACTTCCATTTTTGGTCCTATAGATTAGTGAAATTAAAATCAAAAAGACACAGCCACCCCAAAGTTTGGAACGGCTCTGTTTACAAGAACCTCATTTACGGTTCAAGTTCAATATCGCAGAAAGCGAAAAATGGATAAAGAAGTTCTGGTACTTACGTACAATGCAATATCACTCAGCAATGAAATCTATGTCATCAGGCCAGTAGCAGCATAATGAGTGGATTCAGGTATGATGATTCTAAGTGAAATAAGTCACACAGAAAAAGAAACATCATAAGATATCACTAATACACGGATTGTAAACTTGGCTACACAGGAACTGAATTACAAAACAGAATAGGGTCTCAAATGTAGAAAACCAACTTATGCTTGCTTAAGGGGAAAGGTGAGTTGGAGTGCTGCAGAAAACCAGAGATTGAAATTAGCACAGATACCTTTCCATAAGCCAAATATGTAATAGACAAGAGCTACTGCTTGCTCAACGAAGTGGACTCAACACCCCATATTAAACGCCTAAGAATATACCTGACTAGTAAGAATCTTAAAACCTATGGATTGATATGTCTCCGAAAGAGAATCAAGCGTGTGTACAGCGGCATAAACGCAGCAGTGATAGGATTGGTGAGGTTCGGTGAGCAAATGCAGACCCTTGGAAGTCATATTGCATGGTACCCATTCCATGGGTCTCAACTCTCCAGGTTTAAGGGATTCTTCCTTCAGCTAAAACATGCATGTGGAACCCAGAGTATGATCCACCGTGTGATCGGGAAACGTGTTCAAATGTGTCTCACATTTCGTCCCCTGGTACTCGGGTGCAACATTCCAGACACTTTACTAACACTCTCCCCACTTGGAGAGTCAGTGCCTTTAACCTCCTATTTGGCGCAACTTGCAAATTCTGCCGAAAATGAACAGGAATAGGGAGAACCAATGAGAGACTAGCTGGAGGTGTCTGGAAGGGCAAATTTAACTCTCATTGCCCACCAGGAAGAGGAATTAACCAAAGGCTCAGCCTGCCATGCCGGAACGACACTAGGGCCTGAAGCAATCATGCGGTGTTGCGGCCAGCTCACAAGAAAGCGAGTTGAAGAAAGGAGCTCAGGGGCACTGTAATTCACAAACCTGCAGAGTTATAAATGACAGCTATCGTCCAAAAATATATTGAAGTAAGGCTGCCAAGAGGACTTGAAAGCGGGGCAGAATTGCAGGAAACCGATTTCAGGAGGTAGACTGGAATTGCATGTAAAGCATAGGAAAAGAGGCAGAACGTCCACAATGATGCACTTGGCCAAAAAGGGCGTATGCGTTTTTTCCTGAATATATTCAGGAAAAAACGCATACGCCCTTTTTGGCCAACCAAGCAAGCTTGCAAAGGAAATCTGCACTACAATGAAGTCTCACTGCCCCCCGGTCAAAAGGGACATCTGAAAAAAGTGTAAAATCCAGAAAGGCAGGACAGGCCATGGAGAACTGGGAGCCTTGTTATGCTGATGGGCGTGATGTAAATTGCCAACAGCCACTCTGGAGAAGTGTATGGTGTTTCCTGAAACATCTAAAAAACAAAGCAACAGAGCCTAGGGCACTTCCACTTATGGTCCTATAGCTTAGGGAAATTAAAATCAAAAAGACACAGCCACCCCAAAGTTTGGGACGGCTCTTGTTACAAAAACCTCGTTTACGGTACAAGTTCAATATCGCAGAAAGCGAAAAATGGATAAAGAAGTTGTGGTACTTACGTACAATGCAATATCACTCAGCAATGAAATCTATGTCATCAGGCCAGTAGCAGCATAATGAGTGGATTCAGGTACGATGATTCTAAGTGAAATAAGTCACACAGAAAAAGAAGCATCATAAGATATCACTAATACACGGAATGTAAACTTTGCTACACAGGAACTGAATTACAAAACAGAATAGGGTCTCAAATGTAGAAAACCAACTAATGCTTACTTAAGGGGAAAGGTGAGTTGGGGTGCTGCATAAAACCAGAGATTGAAATTAGCACAGATACCTTTCCATAAGCCAAATATGTAATAGACAAGAGCTACTGCTTGCTCAACGAAGTGGACTCAACACCCCATATTAAACGCCTACGAATATACCTGACTAGTAAGAATCTTAAAACCTATGGATTGATATGTCTACGAAAGAGAATCAAGCGTGTGTACAGCGGCATAAACGCAGCAGTGATAGGATTGGTGAAGTTCGGTGAGCAAATGCAGACCCTTTGAAGTCATATTGCATGGTACCCATTCCATGGGTCTCAACTCTCCAGGTTTAAGGGATTCTTCCTTCAGCTAAAACATGCATGAGGATCCCAGAGTATGATCCACCGTGTGATCGGGAAACGTGTTCAAATGTGTCTCTGTTTTCGTCCCGTGGTACTCGGGTGCAACATTCCAGACACTTTACTAACACTCTCCCCACTTGGAGAGTCAGTGCCTTTAACCTCCTATTTGGCCCAATTTGCAAATTCTGCTGAAGATGAACAGGAATAGGGAGAACCAATGAGAGACTAGCTGGAGGTGTCTGGACGGGCAAATTTAACTCTCATTTCCCACCAGGAAGAGGAATTAACCAAAGGCTCAGGCTGCCGTGCCGGAACGACACTACGGCCTGAAGCAATCCTGCAGTGTTGCGGCCAGCTCACAAGAAAGCGAGTTGAAGAAAGGAGCTCAGGGGCACTGTAATTCACAAACCTGCAGAGTTATAAATGACAGCTATCGTCCAAAAATATATTGAAGTAAGGCTGCCAAGAGGACTTGAAAGCGGGGCAGAATTGCAGGAAACCGATTTCAGGAGGTAGACTGGATTTGCATGTAAAGCATAGGAAAAGAGGCAGAACGTCCACAATGATGCACTTGGCCAAAAAGGGCGTATGCGTTTTTTCCTGAATATATTCAGGAAAAAACGCATACGCCCTTTTTGGCCAACCAAGCAAGCTTGCAAAGGAAATCTGCACTACAATGAAGTCTCACTGCCCCCCGGTCAAAAGGGCCATCTGAAAAAAGTGTAAAATCCAGAAAGGCAGGACAGGCCATGGAGAACTGGGAGCCTTGTTATGCTGATGGGCGGGATGTAAATTGCCAACAGCCACTCTGGAGAAGTGTATGGTGTTTCCTGAAACATCTAAAAAACAAAGCAACAGAGCCTAGGGCACTTCCACTTATGGTCCTATAGCTTAGGGAAATTAAAATCAAAAAGACACAGCCACCCCAAAGTTTGGGACGGCTATGTTTACAAGAACCTCGTTTACGGTACAAGTTCAATATGGCAGAAAGCGAAAAATGGATAAAGAAGTTGTGGTACTTACGTACAATGCAATATCACTCAGCAATGAAATCTATGTCATCAGGCCAGTAGCAGCATAATGAGTGGATTCAGGTACGATGATTCTAAGTGAAATAAGTCACACAGAAAAAGAAACATCATAAGATATCACTAATACACGGAATGTAAACTTGGCTACACAGGAATTGAATTACAAAACAGAATAGGGTCTCAAATGTCGAAAACCAACTTATGCTTGCTTAAGGGGAAAGGTGAGTTGGGGTGCTGCATAAAACCAGAGATTGAAATTAGCACAGATACCTTTCCATAAGCCAAATATGTAATAGACAAGAGCTACTGCTTGCTCAACGAAGTGGACTCAACACCCCATATTAAACGCCTAAGAATATACCTGACTAGTAAGAATCTTAAAACCTATGGATTTATATGTCTCCGAAAGAGAATCAAGCATGTGTACAGCGGCATAAACGCAGCAGTGATAGGATTTGTGAGGTTCGGTGAGCAAATGCAGACCCTTTGAAGTCATATTGCATGGTACCCATTCCATGGTTCTCAACTCTCCAGGTTTAAGGGATTCTTCCTTCAGCTAAAACATGCATGTGGAACCCAGAGTATGATCCTCCGTGTGATCGGGAAACGTGTTCAAATGTGTCTCAGTTTTCGTCCCCTGGTACTCGGGTGCAACATTCCAGACGCTTTACTAACACTCTCCCCACTTGGAGAGTCAGTGCCTTTAACCTCCTGTTTGGCCCAGTTTGCAATTTCTGCGGAAAATGAACAGGAATAGGGAGAACCAATGAGAGACTAGCTGGAGGTGTCTGGATGGGCAAATTTAACTCTCATTTCTCACCAGGAAGAGGAATTAACCAAAGGCTCAGCATGCCATGCCAGTATCACACTAGGGCCTGAAGCAATCCTGCGGTGTTGCGGCCAGCTCACAAGAAAGCGAGTTGAAGAAAGGAGCTCAGGGGCACTGTAATTCACAAACCTGCAGAGATATAAATGACAGCTATCGTCCAAAAATATATTGAAGTAAGGCTGCCAAGAGGACTTGAAAGCGGGGCAGAATTGCAGGAAACCGATTTCAGGAGGTAGACTGGAATTGCATGTAAAGCATAGGAAAAGAGGCAGAACGTCCACAATGATGCACTTGGCCAAAAAGGGCGTATGGGTTTTTTCCTGAATATATTCAGGAAAAAACGCATACGCCCTTTTTGGCCACCCAAGCAAGCTTGCAAAGAAATCTGCACTACAATGAAGTCTCACTGCCCCCCGGTCAAAAGGGCCATCTGAAAAAAGTGTAAAATCCAGAGAGGCAGGAAAGGCCATGGAGAACTGGGAGCCTTGTTATGCTGATGGGCAGGATGTAAATTGCCAACAGCCACTCTGGAGAAGTGTATGGTGGTTCCTGAAATATCTAAAAAACAAAGCAACACAGCCTAGGGCACTTCCACTTATGGTCCTATAGCTTAGGAAAATTAAAATAAAAAAGACACAGCCACCCCAATGTTTGGGACGGCTCTGTTTACAAGAACCTCGTTTACGGTACAAGTTCAATATCGCAGAAGGCGAAAAATGGATAAAGAAGTTGTGGTACTTACGTACAATGCAATATCACTCAGCAATGAAATGTATGTCATCAGGCCAGTAGCAGCATAATGAGTGGATTCAGGTACGATGATTCTAAGTGAAATAAGTCACACAGAAAAAGAAACATCATAAGATATCACTAATACACAGAATGTAAACTTCTCTACATAGGAACTGAATTACAAAACAGAATAGGGTCTCAAATGTAGAAAACCAACTTATGCTTGCTTAAGGGGAAAGGTGAGTTGGGGTGCTGCATAAAACCAGAGATTGAAATTAACACAGATACCTTTCCATAAGAAAAATATGTAATAGACAAGAGCTACTCCTTGCTCAACGAAGTGGACACAACACCCCATATTAAACGCCTAAGAATATGCCTGACTAGTAAGAATCTTAAAACCTATGGATATATATGTCTCCGAAAGAGAATCAAGCGTGTGTACAGCGGCATAAACGCAGCAGTGATAGGATTTGTGAGGTTCGGTGAGCAAATGAAGACCCTTTGAAGTCATATTGCATGGTACCCATTCCATGGTTCTCAACTCTCAAGGTTTAAGGGATTCTTCCTTCAGCTAAAACATGCATGTGGAACCCAGAGGATGATCCACCGTGTGATCGGGAATCGTGTTCAAATGTGTCTCAGTTTTCGTCCCCTGGTACTCGGGTGCAACATTCCAGATGCTTTACTAACACTCTCCCCACTTGGAGAGTCAGTGCCTTTAACCTCCTGTTTGGCCCAGTTTGCAATTTCTGCAGAAAATGAACAGGAATAGGGAGAACCAATGAGAGACTAGCTGTAGGTGTCTGGACGGGCAAATTTAACTCTCATTTCCCACCAGGAAGAGGAATTAACCAAAGGCTCAGCGAGCCATGCCGGAACCACACTAGGGCCTGAAGCAATCCTGCAGTGTTGCGGCCAGCTCACAAGAAATCGAGTTGAAGAAAGGAGCTCAGGGACCCTGTAATTCACAAACCTGCAGAGTTAAACATGACAGCTATCGTCCAAAAATATATTGAAGTAAGGCTGCCAAGAGGACTTGAAAGCGGGGCAGAATTGCAGGAAACCGATTTCAGGAGGTAGACTGGAATTGCATGTAAAGCATAGGAAAAGAGGCAGAACATCCACAATGATGCACTTGGCCAAAAAGGGCGTATGCGTTTTTACCTGAATATATTCAGGAAAAAACGCATACGCCCTTTTTGGCCAACCAAGCAAGCTTGCAAAGGAAATCTGCACTACAATGAAGTCTCACTGCCCCCCGGTCAAAAGGGCCATCTGAAAAAATTGTAAAATCCAGAAAGGCAGGACAGGCCATGGAGAACTGGGAGCCTTCTTATGCTGATGGGTGGGATGTAAATTGCCAACAGCCACTCTGCAGAAGTGTATGGTGTTTCCTGAAACATCTAAAAAACAAAGCAACAGAGCCTAGGGCCCTTCCACTTATGGTCCTATAGATTAGGGAAATTAAAATCAAAAAGACACAGCCACCCCAATATTTGGTTCGGCTCTGTTTACAAGAACCTCATTTACGGTACAAGTTCAATATTGCAGAAAGCGAAAAATGGATAAAGAAGTTGTGGTACTTACGTACAATGCAATACCACTCAGCAATGAAATCTATGTCATCAGGCCAGTAGCAGCATAATGAGTGGATTCAGGTACGATGATTCTAAGTGAAATAAGTCACACAGAAAAAGAAACATCATAAGATATCACTAATACACGGAATGTAAACTTGCCTACACAGGAACTGAATTACAAAACAGAATAGGGTCTCAAATGTAGAAAACCAACTTATGCTTGCTTAAGGGGAAAGGTGAGTTGGGGTGCTGCATAAAACCAGAGATTGAAATTAGCACAGATACCTTTCCATAAGCCAAATATGTAATAGACAAGAGCTACTGCTTGCTCAACGAAGTGGACTCAACACCCCATATTAAACGCCTAAGAATATACCTGACTAGTAAGAATCTTAAAGCGTATGGATTTATATGTCTCCGAAAGAGAATCAAGCGTGTGTACAGCGGCATAAACGCAGCAGTGATAGGATTGGTGAGGTTCGGTGAGCAAATGCAGACCCTTTGAAGTCATATTGCATGGTACCCATTCCATGAGTCTCAACTCTCCAGGTAAGGGATTCTTCCTTCAGCTAAAACATGCATGTGGAACCCAGAGTATGATCTACCGTGTGATTGGGAAACGTGTTCATATGTGTCTCAGTTTTCGTCCCCTGGTACTCAGGTGCAACATTCCAGACGCTTTACTAACACTCTCCCCACTTGGAGAGTCAGTGCCTTTAACCTCCTGTTTGGCCCGGTTTGCAATTTCTGTGGAAAATTAACAGGAATAGGGAGAACCAATGACAGACTAGCTGGAGGTGTCTGGACGGGCAAATTTAACTCTGATATCCCACCAGGAAGATGAATTAACCAAAGGCTCAGCGAGCCATGCCGAAACTACACTAGGGCTTGAAGCAATCCTGCGGTGTTGCGGCCAGCTCACAAGAAAGCGAGTTGAAGAAAGAAGCTCAGGGGCACTGTAATTCACAAACCTGCAGAGTTATAAATGACAGCTATCATCCAAAAATATATTGAAGTAAGGCTGCCAAGAGGACTTGAAAGCGGGGCAGAATTGCAGGAAACCGATTTGAGGAGGTAGACTGGAATTGCATGTAAAGCATAGGAAAAGAGGCAGAACGTCCACAATGATGCACTTGGCCAAAAAGGGCGTATGCGTTTTTTCCTGAATATATTCAGGAAAAAACGCATACGCCCTTTTTGGCCAACCAAGCAAGCTTGCAAAGGAAATCTGCACTACAATGAAGTCTCACTGCCCCCCGGTCAAAAGGGCCATCTGAAAAAAGTGTAAAATCCAGAAAGGCAGGACAGGCCATGGAGAACTGGGAGCCTTGTTATGCTGATGGGCGTGATGTAAATTGCCAACAGCCACTCTGGAGAAGTGTATGGTGTTTCCTGAAACATCTAAAAAACAAAGCAACAGAGCCTAGGGCACTTCCACTTATGGTCCTATAGATTAGGGAAATTAAAATCTAAAAGACACAGCCACCCCAAAGTTTGGGACAGCTCTGTTTACAAGAACCTCATTTACGGTACAAGTTCAATATTGCAGAAAGCGAAAAATGGATAAAGAAGTTGTGGTACTTACGTACAATGCAATACCACTCAGCAATGAAATCTATGTCATCAGGCCAGTAGCAGCATAATGAGTGGATTCAGGTACGATGATTCTAAGTGAAATAAGTCACACAGAAAAAGAAACATCATAAGGTATCACTAATACACGGAATGTAAACTTGGCTACACAGGAACTGAATTACAAAACAGAATAGGGTCTCAAATGTAGAAAACCAACTTATGCTTGCTTAAGGGGAAAGGTGAGTTGGGTGCTGCATAAAACCAGAGATTGAAATTAACACAGATACCTTTCCATAAGCCAAATATGTAATAGACAAGAGCTACTGCTTGCTCAACGAAGTGGACTCAACACCCCATATTAAACGCCTAAGAATATACCTGACTAGTAAGAATCTTAAAACCTATGGATTTATATGTCTCCGAAAGAGAATCCAGTGTGTGTACAGCGGCATAAACGCAGCAGTGATAGGATTGGTGAGGTTCGGTGAGCAAATGCAGACCCTTTGAAGTCATATTGCATGGTACCCATTCCATGGGTCTCAACTCTCCAGGTTTAAGGGATTCTTCCTTCAGCTAAAACATGCATGTGGAACCCAGAGTATGATCCACCGTGTGATCGGGAAACGTGTTCAAATGTGTATCAGTTTTCGTCCCCTGGTACTCGGGTGCAACATTCCAGACGCTTTACTAACACTCTCCCCACTTGGAGAGTCAGTGCCTTTAACCTCCTATTTGGCCCAGTTTGCAATTTCTGCGGAAAATGAACAGGAATAGGGAGAACCAATGAGAGACTAGCTGGAGGTGTCTGGACGGGCAAATTTAACTCTCATTTCCCACCAGGAAGAGGAATTAACCAAAGGCTCAGCGAGCCATGCCGGAACCACACTAGGCCTGAAGCAATCCTGCGGTGTTGTGGCCAGCTCAGAAGAAAGCGAGTTGAAGAAAGGAGCTCAGGGGCACTGTAATTCACAAACCTGCAGAGTTATAAATGACAGCTATCGTCCAAAAATATATTGAAGTAAGGCTGCCAAGAGGACTTGAAAGCGGGGCAGAATTGCAGGAAACCGATTTCAGGAGGTAGACTGGAATTGGATGTAAAGCATAGGAAAAGAGGCAGAACGTCCACAATGATGCACTTGGCCAAAAAGGGCGTATGCGTTTTTTCCTGAATATATTCAGGAAAAATCGCATACGCCCTTTTTGGCCAACCAAGCAAGCTTGCAAAGGAAATCTGCACTACAATGAAGTCTCACTGCCCCCCGGTCAAAAGGGCCATCTGAAAAAAGTGTAAAATCCAGAAAAGCAGGACAGGCCATGGAGAACTGGGAGCCTTGTTATGCTGATGGGCGGGATGTAAATTGCCAACAGCCACTCTGGAGAAGTGTATGGTGTTTCCTGAAACATCTAAAAAACAAAACAACAGAGCCTAGGGCACTTCCACTTATGGTCCTATAGATTAGGGAAATTAAAATCAAAAAGACACAGCCACCCCAAAGTTTGGGACGGCTCTGTTTACAAGAACCTCATTTACGGTACAAGTTCAATATCGCAGAAAGCGAAAAATGGATAAAGAAGTTGTGGTACTTACGTACAATGCAATATCACTCAGCAATGAAATCTATGTCATCAGGCCAGTAGCAGCATAATGAATGGATTCAGGTACGATGATTCTAAGTAAAATAAGTCACACAGAAAAAGAAACATCATAAGGTATCACTAATACACGGAATGTAAACTTGGCTACACAGGAACTGAATTACAAAACAGAATAGGGTCTCAAATGTAGAAAACCAACTTATGCTTGCTTAAGGGGAAAGGTGAGTTGGGGTGCTGCATAAAACCAGAGATTGAAATTAGCATAGATACCTTTCCATAAGTCAAATATGTAATAGACAAGAGCTACTGCTTGCTCAACGAAGTGGACTCAACACCCCATATTAAAAGCCTAAGAATATACCTGACTAGTAAGAATCTTAAAACCTATGGATTTATATGTCTCCGAAAGAGAATCCAGTGTGTGTACAGCGGCATAAACGCAGCAGTGATGGGATTGGTGAGGTTCGGTGAGCAAATGCAGACCCTTTGAAGTCATATTGCATGGTACCCATTCCATGGGTCTCAACTCTCCAGGTTTAAGGGATTCTTCCTTCAGCTAAAACATGCATGTGGAACCCATAGTATGATCCACCATGTGATCTGGAAACGTGTTCAAATGTGTCTCAGTTTTCGTCCCCTGGTACTCGGGTGCAACATTCCAGACGCTTTACTAACACTCTCCCCACTTGGAGAGTCAGCGCCTTTAACCTCCTGTTTGGCCCAGTGTGCAATTTCTGCGGAAAATGAACGGGAATAGGGAGAACCAATGAGAGACTAGCTGGAGGTGTCTGAACGGGCAAATTTAACTCTCATTTCCCACCAGGAAGAGGAATTAACCAAAGGCTCAGCGAGCCATGCCGGAACCACACTAGGGCCTGAAGCAATCCTGCGGTGTTGCGGCCAGCTCACAAGAAAGCCAGTTGAAAAAAGGAGCTCAGGGGCACTGTAATTCACAAACCTTCAGAGTTATAAATGACAGCTATCGTCCAAAAATATATTGAAGTAAGGCTGCCAAGAGGACTTGAAAGCGGGGCAGAATTGCAGGAAACCGATTTCAGGAGGTAGACTGGAATTGCATGTAAAGCATAGGAAAAGAGGCAGAACGTCCACAATGATGCACTTGGCCAAAAAGGGCGTATGCGTTTTTTCCTAAATATATTCCTGAATATATTCAGGAAAAAACGCATACGCCCTTTTTGGCCAACGAAGCAAGCTTGCAAAGGAAATCTGCACTACAATGAAGTCTCACTGCCCCCCGGTCAAAAGGGCCATCTGAAAAAATTGTAAAATCCAGAAAGGCAGGACAGGCCATGGAGAACTGGGAGCCTTCTTATGCTGATGGGTGGGATGTAAATTGCCAACAGCCACTCTGCAGAAGTGTATGGTGTTTCCTGAAACATCTAAAAAACAAAGCAACAGAGCCTAGGGCCATTCCACTTATGGTCCTATAGATTAGGGAAATTAAAATCAAACAGACACAGCCACCCCAAAAATTGGGACGGCTCTGTTTACAAGAACCTCATTTACGGTACAAGTTCAATATTGCAGAAAGCGAAAAATGGATAAAGAAGTTGTGGTACTTACGTACAATGCAATATCACTCAGCAATGAAATCCATGTCATCAGGCCAGTAGCAGCATGATGAGTGGATTCAGGTACGATGATTCTAAGTGAAATAAGTCACACAGAAAAAGAAGCATCATAAGGTATCACTAATACACGGAATGTAAACTTTGCTACACAGGAACTGAATTACAAAACAGAATAGGGTCTCAAATGTAGAAAACCAACTTATGCTTACTTAAGGGGAAAGGTGAGTTGGGGTGCTGCATAAAACCAGAGATTGAAATTAGCACAGATACCTTTCCATAAGCCAAATATGTAATAGACAAGAGCTACTGCTTGCTCAACGAAGTGGACTCAACACCCCATATTAAACGCCTAAGAATATACCTGACTAGTAAGAATCTTAAAACCTATGGATTGATATGTCTACGAAAGAGAATCAAGCGTGTGTACAGCGGCATAAACGCAGCAGTGATAGGATTGGTGAAGTTCGGTGAGCAAATGCAGACCCTTTGAAGTCATATTGCATGGTACCCATTCCATGGGTCTCAACTCTCCAGGTTTAAGGGATTCTTCCTTCAGCTAAAACATGCATGAGGAACCCAGAGTATGATCCACCGTGTGATCGGGAAACGTGTTCAAATGTGTCTCAGTTTTCGTCCCCTGGTACTCGGGTGCAACATTCCAGACGCTTTACTAACACTCTCCCCACTTGCAGAGTCAGTGCCTTTAAACTCCTGTTTGGCCCGGTTTGCAATTTCTGCAGAAAATGAACAGGAATAGGGAGAACTAATGAGAGACTAGCTGGAGGTGTCTGGAAGGGCAAATTTAACTCTCATTTCCCACCAGGAAGAGGAATTAACCAAAGGCTCACTGAGATATGCCGGAACGACACTAGGGCCTGAAGCAATCCTGCGGTGTTGCGGCGAGCTCACAAGAAAGCCAGTTGAAGAAAGGAGCTCAGGGGCACTGTATTTCACAAACCTGCAGAGTTATAAATGACAGTTATCTTCCAAAAATATATTGAAGTAATGCTGCCAAGAGGATTTGAAAGCGGGGCAGAATTGCAGGAAACCGATTTCAGGAGGTAGACTGGAATTGCATGTAAAGCATAGGAAAAGAGGCAGAACGTCCACAATGATGCACTTGGCCAAAAGGGCGTATGCGTTTTATCCTGAATATATTTAGGAAAAAACGCGTACGCGCTTTTTGGCCAACCAAGCAAGCTTGCAAAGGAAATCTGCACTACAATGAAGTCTCACTGCCCCCCGGTTAAAAGGGCCATCTGAAAAAAGTGTAAAATCCAGAAAGGCAGGACAGGCCATGGAGAACTGGGAGCCTTCTTATGCTGATGGGCGGGATGTAAATTGCCAACAGCCACTCTGGAGAAGTGTATGGTGTTTCCTGAAACATCTAAAAAACAAAGCAACAGAGCCTAGGGCACTTCCACTTATGGTCCTATAGATTAGGGAAATTAAAATCAAAAAGACACAGCCACCCCAAAGTTTGGGACGGCTCTGTTTACAAGAACCTCGTTTACGGTACAAGTTCAATATCGCAGAAAGCGAAAAATGGATAAAGTAGTTGTGGTACTTACGTACAATGCAATATCACTCAGCAATGAAATCTATGTCATCAGGCCAGTAGCAGCATAATGAGTGGATTCAGGTACGATGTTTCTAAGTGAAATAAGTCACAGAGAAAAAGAAACATCATAAGGAATCACTAATACACGGAGTGTAAACTTGGCTACACAGGAACTGAATTACAAAACAGAATAGGGTCTCAAATGTGGAAAACCAACTTATGCTTGCTTAAGGGGAAAGGTGAGTTGGGTGTTGCATAAAACCAGAGATTGAAATTAGCACAGATACCTTTCCATAAGCCAAATATGTAATAGACAAGAGCTACTGCTTGCTCAACGAAGTGGACTCAACACCCCATATTAAAAGCCTAAGAATATACCTGACTAGTAAGAATCTTAAAACCTATGGATTTATATGTCTCCGAAAGAGAATCAAGCGTGTGTACAGCAGCATAACCGCAGCAGTGATAGGATTGGTGAGGTTCGGTGAGCAAATGCAGACCCTTTGAAGTCATATTGCATGGTACCCATTCCATGGTTCTCAACTCTCCAGGTTTAAGGGATTCTTCCTTCAGTTAAAACATGCATGTGGAACCCAGAGTATGATACACCGTGTGATCGGGAAACGTGTTCAAATGTGTCTCAGTTTTCGTCCCCTGGTACTCGGGTGCAACATTCCAGACGCTTTACTAACACTCTCCCCACTTGGAGAGTCAGCGCCTTTATCCTCCTGTTTGGCCCAGTGTGCAATTTCTGCGGAAAATGAACAGGAATAGGGATAACCAATGAGAGACTAGCTGGAGGAGTCTGGACGGGCAAATTTAACTCTCATTTCCCACCAGGAAGAGGAATTAACCAAAGGCTCAGCGAGCCATGCCGGAACCACACTAGGGCCTGAAGCAATCCTGCGGAGTTGCGGCCAGCTCACAAGAAAGCCAGTTGAAAAAAGGAGCTCAGGGGCACTGTAATTCACAAAGCTTCAGAGTTATAAATGACAGCTATCGTCCAAAAATATATTGAAGTAAGGCTGCCAAGAGGACTTGAAAGCGGGGCAGAATTGCAGGAAACCGATTTCAGGAGGTAGACTGGAATTGGATGTAAAGCATAGGAAAAGAGGAAGAACGTACACAACGATGCACTTGGCCAAAAAGGGCGTATGCGTTTTTTCCTGAATATATTCAGGAAAAAACGCATACGCCCTTTTTGGCCAACCAAGCAAGCTTGCAAAGGAAATCTGCACTACAATGAAGTCTCACTGCCCCCACGGTCAAAAGGGCCATCTGAAAAAAGTGTAAAATCCAGAAAGGCAGGACAGGCCATGGAGAACTGGGAGCCTTGTTATGCTGATGGGCGGGATGTAAATTGCCAACAGCCACTCTGGAGAAGTGTATGGTGTTTCCTGAAACATCTAAAAAACAAAGCAACAGAGCCTAGGGCACTTCCACTTATGGTCCTATAGATTAGGGAAATTAAAATCAAAAAGACACAGCCACCCCAAAGTTTGGGACGGCTCTGTTTACAAGAACCTCATTTACGGTACAAGTTCAATATCGCAGAAAGCGAAAAATGGATAAAGAAGTTGTGGTACTTACGTACAATGCAATATCACTCAGCAATGAAATCTATGTCATCAGGCCAGTAGCAGCATAATGAGTGGATTCAGGTACGATGATTCTAAGTAAAATAAGTCACACAGAGAAAGAAACATCATAAGTTATCACTAATACACGGAATGTAAACTTGGCTACACAGGAACTGAATTACAAAACAGAATAGGGTCTCAAATGTAGAAAACCAACTTATGCTTGCTTAAGGGGAAAGGTGAGTTGGGGTGCTGCATAAAACCAGAGATTGAAATTAGCACAGATACATTTCCATATGTCAAATATGTAATAGACAAGAGCTACTGCTTGCTCAACGAAGTGGACTCAACACCCCATATTAAACGCCTAAGAATATATCTGACTAGTAAGAATCTTAAAGCCTATGGATTTATATGTCTCCGAAAGAGAATCAAGCGTGTGTACAGCGGCATAAACGCAGCAGTGATAGGATTGGTGAGGTTTGGTGAGCAAATGCAGACCCTTTGAAGTCATATTGCATGGTACCCATTCCATGGTTCTCAACTCTCCAGGTTTAAGGGATTCTTACTTCAGCTAAAACATGCATGTGGAACACAGAGTATGATCCACCATGTGATCTGGAAACGTGTTCAAATGTGTCTCAGTTTTCGTCCCCTGGTACTCGGGTGCAACATTCCAGACGCTTTACTAACACTCTCCCCACTTGGAGAGTCAGCGCCTTTATCCTCTTGTTTGGCCCAGTGTGCAATTTCTGCGGAAAATGAACAGGAATAGGGAGAACCAATGAGAGACTAGCTGGAGGTGTCTGGACGGGCAAATTTAACTCTCATTTCCCACCAGGAAGAGGAATTAACCAAAGGCTCAGCGAGCCATGCCGGAACCACACTAGGGCCTGAAGCAATCCTGCGGTGTTGCGGCCAGCTCACAAGAAATCGAGTTGAAGAAAGGAGCTCAGGGACCCTGTAATTCACAAACCTGCAGAGTTATACATGACAGCTATCGTCCAAAAATATATTGAAGTAAGGCTGCCAAGAGGACTTGAAAGCGGGGCAGAATTGCAGGAAACCGATTTCAGGAGGTAGACTGGAATTGCATGTAAAGCATAGGAAAAGAGGCAGAACGTCCACAATGATGCACTTGGCCAAAAAGGGCGTATGCGTTTTTTCCTGAATATATTCAGGAAAAAACGCATACGCCCTTTTTGGCCAACCAAGCAAGCTTGCAAAGGAAATTTGCACTACAATGAAGTCTCACTGTCCCCCTGTCAAAAGGGCCATCTGAAAAAAGTGTAAAATCCAGAAAGGCAGGACAGGCCATGGAGAAATGGGAGCCTACTTAGGCTGATGGGCGGGATGTAAATTGCCAACAGCCACTCTGGAGAAGTGTATGGTGTTTCCTGAAACATCTAAAAAACCAAAGCAACAGAGCCTAGGGCACTTCCACTTATGATCCTATAGATTAGGGAAATTAAAATCAAAAAGACACAGCCACCCCAAAGTTTGGGATGGCTATGTTTACAAGAACCTCATTTACGGTACAAGTTCAATATCGCAGAAAGCGAAAAATGGATAAAGAAGTTGTGGTACTTACGTACAATGCAATATCACACAGCAATGAAATCTATGTCATCAGGCCAGTAGCAGCATAATGAATGGATTCAGGTACGATGATTCTAAGTAAAATAAGTCACACAGAAAAAGAAACATCATAAGGTATCACTAATACACGGAATGTAAACTTGGCTACACAGGAACTGAATTACAAAACAGAATAGGGTCTCAAATGTAGAAAACCAACTTATGCTTGCTTAAGGGGAAAGGTGAGTTGGGGTGCTGCATAAAACCAGAGATTGAAATTAGCATAGATACCTTTCCATAAGTCAAATATGTAATAGACAAGAGCTACTGCTTGCTCAATGAAGTGGACTCAACACCCCATATTAAACGCCTAAGAATATACCTGACTAGTAAGAATCTTAAAACCTATGGATTTATATGTCTCCGAAAGAGAATCCTGTGTGTGTACAGCGGCATAAACGCAGCAGTGATAGGATTGGTGAGGTTCGGTGAGCAAATGCAGACCCTTTGAAGTCATATTGCATGGTACCCATTCCATGGTTCTCAACTCTCCAGGTTTAAGGGATTCTTCCTTCAGCTAAAACATGCATGTGGAACCCAGAGTATGATCCACCATGTGATCGGGAAACGTGTTCAAATGTGTCTCAGTTTTCGTCCCCTGGTACTCGGGTGCAACATTCCAGACGCTTTACTAACACTCTCCCCACTTGGAGAGTCAGCGCCTTTAACCTCCTGTTTGGCCCAGTGTGCAATTTCTGCGGAAAATGAACGGGAATAGGGAGAACCAATGAGAGACTAGCTGGAGGTGTCTGAACGGGCAAATTTAACTCTCATTTCCCACCAGGAAGAGGAATTAACCAAAGGCTCAGCGAGCCATGCCGGAACCACACTAGGGCCTGAAGCAATCCTGCGGTGTTGCGGCCAG
Organism: Pseudorca crassidens; assembly: GCF_039906515.1. Classification (NCBI taxonomy): domain Eukaryota; kingdom Metazoa; phylum Chordata; class Mammalia; order Artiodactyla; family Delphinidae; genus Pseudorca; species Pseudorca crassidens. The sequence goes on from NC_090296.1 coordinate 95,745,423, forward strand.
CTCACAAGAAAGCCAGTTGAAAAAAGGAGCTCAGGGGCACTGTAATTCACAAACCTTCAGAGTTATAAATGACAGCTATCGTCCAAAAATATATTGAAGTAAGGCTGCCAAAAAGACTTGAAAGCGGGGCAGAATTGCAGGAAACCGATTTCAGGAGGTAGACTGGAATTGCATGTAAAGCATAGGAAAAGAGGCAGAACGTCCACAATGATGCACTTGGCCAAAAAGGGCGTATGCGTTTTTTCCTAAATATATTCCTGAATATATTCAGGAAAAAACGCATACGCCCTTTTTGGCCAACGAAGCAAGCTTGCAAAGGAAATCTGCACTACAATGAAGTCTCACTGCCCCCCGGTCAAAAGGGCCATCTGAAAAAAGTGTAAAATCCAGAAAGGCAGGACAGGCCATGGAGAACTGGGAGCCTTCTTATGCTGATGGGTGGGATGTAAATTGCCAACAGCCACTCTGCAGAAGTGTATGGTGTTTCCTGAAACATCTAAAAAACAAAGCAACAGAGCCTAGGGCCCTTCCACTTATGGTCCTATAGATTAGGGAAATTAAAATCAAAAAGACACAGCCACCCCAAAATTTGGGACGGCTCTGTTTACAAGAACCTCATTTACGGTACAAGTTCAATATTGCAGAAAGCGAAAAATGGATAAAGAAGTTGTGGTACTTACGTACAATGCAATACCACTCAGCAATGAAATCTATGTCATCAGGCCAGTAGCAGCATAATGAGTGGATTCAGGTACGATGATTCTAAGTGAAATAAGTCACACAGAAAAAGAAACATCATAAGATATCACTAATACACGGAATGGAAACTTGCCTACACAGGAACTGAATTACAAAACAGAATAGGGTCTCAAATGTAGAAAACCAACTTATGCTTGCTTAAGGGGAAAGGTGAGTTGGGGTGCTGCATAAAACCAGAGATTGAAATTATCACAGATACCTTTCCATAAGCCAAATATGTAATAGACAAGAGCTACTGCTTGCTCAACGAAGTGGACTCAACACCCCATATTAAACGCCTAAGAATATACCTGACTAGTAAGAATCTTAAAGCGTATGGATTTCTATGTCTCCGAAAGAGAATCAAGCGTGTGTACAGCGGCATAAACGCAGCAGTGATAGGATTGGTGAGGTTCGGTGAGCAAATGCAGACCCTTTGAAGTCATATTGCATGCTACCCATTCCATGCGTCTCAACTCTCCAGGTAAGGGATTCTTCCTTCAGCTAAAACATGCATGTGGAACCCAGAGTATGATCTACCGTGTGATCGGGAAACGTGTTCATATGTGTCTCAGTTTTCGTCCCCTGGTACTCGGGTGCAACATTCCAGACGCTTTACTAACACTCTCCCCACTTGGAGAGTCAGTGCCTTTAACCTCCTGTTTGGCCCAGTTTGCAATTTCTGTGGAAAATTAACAGGAATAGGGAGAACCAATGACAGACTAGCTGGAGGTGTCTGGACGGGCAAATTTAACTCTCATTTCCCACCAGGAAGAGGAATTAACCAAAGGCTCAGCGAGCCATGCCAAAACTACACTAGGGCTTGAAGCAATCCTGCGGTGTTGCGGCCAGCTCACAAGAAAGCGAGTTGAAGAAAGAAGCTCAGGGGCACTGTAATTCACAAACCTGCAGAGTTATAAATGACAGCTATCATCCAAAAATATATTGAAGTAAGGCTGCCAAGAGGACTTGAAAGCGGGGCAGAATTGCAGGAAACCGATTTCAGGAGGTAGACTGGAATTGCATGAAAAGCATAGGAAAAGAGGCAGAACGTCCACAATGATGCACTTGGCCAAAAAGGGCGTATGCGTTTTTTCCTGAATATATTCAGGAAAAAACGCATACGCCCTTTTTGGCCAACCAAGCAAGCTTGCAAAGGAAATCTGCACTACAATGAAGTCTCACTGCCCCCCGGTCAAAAGGGCCATCTGAAAAAAGTGTAAAATCCAGAAAGGCAGGACAGGCCATGGAGAACTGGGAGCCTTGTTATGCTTATGGGCGGGATGTAAATTGCCAACAGCCAATCTGGAGAAGTGTATGGTGTTTCCTGAAACATCTAAAAAACAAAGCAACAGAGCCTAGGGCACTTCCACTTATGGTCCTATAGATTAGGGAAATTAAAATCTAAAAGACACAGCCACCCCAAAGTTTGGGACGGCTCTGTTTACAAGAACCTCATTTACGGTACAAGTTCAATATTGCAGAAAGCGAAAAATGGATAAAGAAGTTGTGGTACTTACGTACAATGCAATACCACTCAGCAATGAAATCTATGTCATCAGGCCAGTAGCAGCATAATGAGTGGATTCAGGTACGATGATTCTAAGTGAAATAAGTCACACAGAAAAAGAAACATCATAAGGTATCACTAATACACGGAATGTAAACTTGGCTACACAGGAACTGAATTACAAAACAGAATAGGGTCTCAAATGTAGAAAACCAACTTATGCTTGCTTAAGGGCAAAGGTGAGTTGGGTGCTGCATAAAACCAGAGATTGAAATTAACACAGATACCTTTCCATAAGCCAAATATGTAATAGACAAGAGCTACTGCTTGCTCAACGAAGTGGACTCAACACCCCATATTAAACGCCTAAGAATATACCTGACTAGTAAGAATCTTAAAACCTATGGATTTATATGTCTCCGAAAGAGAATCCAGCGTGTGTACAGCGGCATAAACGCAGCAGTGATAGGATTGGTGAGGTTCGGTGAGCAAATGCAGACCCTTTGAAGTCATATTGCATGGTACCCATTCCATGGGTCTCAACTCTCCAGGTTTAAGGGATTCTTCCTTCAGCTAAAACATGCATGTGGAACCCAGAGTATGATCCACCGTGTGATCGGGAAACGTGTTCAAATGTATCTCAGTTTTCGTCCCCTGGTACTCGGGTGCAACATTCCAGACGCTTTACTAACACTCTCCCCACTTGGAGAGTCTGTGCCTTTAACCTCCTATTTGGCCCAGTTTGCAATTTCTGGGGAAAATGAACAGGAATAGGGAGAACCAATGAGAGACTAGCTGGAGGTGTCTGGACGGGCAAATTTAACTCTCATTTCCCACCAGGAAGAGGAATTAACCAAAGGCTCAGCGAGCCATGCCGGAACCACACTAGGCCTGAAGCAATCCTGCGGTGTTGTGGCCAGCTCACAAGAAAGCGAGTTGAAGAAAGGAGCTCAGGGGCACTGTAATTCACAAACCTGCAGAGTTATAAATGACAGCTATCGTCCAAAAATATATTGAAGTAAGGCTGCCAAGAGGACTTGAAAGCGGGGCAGAATTGCAGGAAACCGATTTCAGGAGGTAGACTGGAATTGGATGTAAAGCATAGGAAAAGAGGCAGAACGTCCACAATGATGCACTTGGCCAAAAAGGGCGTATGCGTTTTTTCCTGAATATATTCAGGAAAAATCGCATACGCCCTTTTTGGCCAACCAAGCAAGCTTGCAAAGGAAATCTGCACTACAATGAAGTCTCACTGCCCCCCGGTCAAAAGGGCCATCTGAAAAAAGTGTAAAATCCAGAAAAGCAGGACAGGCCATGGAGAACTGGGAGCCTTGTTATTCTGATGGGCGGGATGTAAATTGCCAACAGCCACTCTGGAGAAGTGTATGGTGTTTCCTGAAACATCTAAAAAACAAAACAACAGAGCCTAGGGCACTTCCACTTATGGTCCTATAGATTAGGGAAATTAAAATCAAAAAGACACAGCCACCCCAAAGTTTGGGACGGCTCTGTTTACAAGAACCTCATTTACGGTACAAGTTCAATATCGCAGAAAGCGAAAAATGGATAAAGAAGTTGTGGTACATACGTACAATTCAATATCACTCAGCAATGAAATCTATGTCATCAGGCCAGTAGCAGCATAATGAATGGATTCAGGTACGATGATTCTAAGTAAAATAAGTCACACAGAAAAAGAAACATCATAAGGTATCACTAATACACGGAATGTAAACTTGGCTACACAGGAACTGAATTACAAAACAGAATAGGGTCTCAAATGTAGAAAACCAACTTATGCTTGCTTAAGGGGAAAGGTGAGTTGGGGTGCTGCATAAAACCAGAGATTGAAATTAGCATAGATACCTTTCCATAAGTCAAATATGTAATAGACAAGAGCTACTGCTTGCTCAACGAAGTGGACTCAACACCCCATATTAAACGCCTAAGAATATACCTGACTAGTAAGAATCTTAAAACCTATGGATTTATATGTCTCCGAAAGAGAATCCAGTGTGTGTACAGCGGCATAAATGCAGCAGTGATGGGATTGGTGAGGTTCGGTGAGCAAATGCAGACCCTTTGAAGTCATATTGCATGGTACGCATTCCATGGTTCTCAACTCTCCAGGTTTAAGGGATTCTTCCTTCAGCTAAAACATGCATGTGGAACCCAGAGTATGATCCACCATGTGATCGGGAAACGTGTTCAAATGTGTCTCAGTTTTCGTCCCCTGGTACTCGGGTGCAACATTCCAGACGCTTTACTAACACTCTCCCCACTTGGAGAGTCAGCGCCTTTAACCTCCTGTTTGGCCCATTGTGCAATTTCTGCGGAAAATGAACGGGAATAGGGAGAACCAATGAGAGACTAGCTGGAGGTGTCTGAACGGGCAAATTTAACTCTCATTTCCCACCAGGAAGAGGAATTAACCAAAGGCTCAGCGAGCCATGCCGGAACCACACTAGGGCCTGAAGCAATCCTGCGGTGTTGCGGCCAGCTCACAAGAAAGCCAGTTGAAAAAAGGAGCTCAGGGGCACTGTAATTCACAAACCTTCAGAGTTATAAATGACAGCTATCGTCCAAAAATATATTGAAGTAAGGCTGCCAAGAGGACTTGAAAGCGGGGCAGAATTGCAGGAAACCGATTTCAGGAGGTAGACTGGAATTGCATGTAAAGCATAGGAAAAGAGGCAGAACGTCCACAATGATGCACTTGGCCAAAAAGGGCGTATGCGTTTTTTCCTAAATATATTCCTGAATATATTCAGGAAAAAACGCATACGCACTTTTTGGCCAACGAAGCAAGCTTGCAAAGGAAATCTGCACTACAATGAAGTCTCACTGCCCCCCGGTCAAAAGGGCCATCTGAAAAAATTGTAAAATCCAGAAAGGCAGGACAGGCCATGGAGAACTGGGAGCCTTCTTATGCTGATGGGTGGGATGTAAATTGCCAACAGCCACTCTGCAGAAGTCTATGGTGTTTCCTGAAACATCTAAAAAACAAAGCAACAGAGCCTAGGGCCCTTCCACTTATGGTCCTATAGATTAGGGAAATTAAAATCAAAAAGACACAGCCACCCCAAAAATTGGGACGGCTCTGTTTACAAGAACCTCATTTACGGTACAAGTTCAATATTGCAGAAAGCGAAAAATGGATAAAGAAGTTGTGGTACTTACGTACAATGCAATACCACTCAGCAATGAAATCTATGTCATCAGGCCAGTAGCAGCATAATGAGTGGATTCAGGTACGATGATTCTAAGTGAAATAAGTCACACAGAAAAAGAAACATCATAAGATATCACTAATACACGGAATGTAAACTTGCCTACACAGGAACTGAATTACAAAACAGAATAGGGTCTCAAATGTAGAAAACCAACTTATGCTTGCTTAAGGGGAAAGGTGAGTTGGGTGCTGCATAAAACCAGAGATAGAAATTAACACAGATACCTTTCCATAAGCCAAATATGTAATAGACAAGAGCTACTGCTTGCTCAACGAAGTGGACTCAACACCCCATATTAAACGCCTAAGAATATACCTGACTAGTAAGAATCTTAAAACCTATGGATTTATATGTCTCCGAAAGAGAATCCAGCGTGTGTACAGCGGTATAAACGCAGCAGTGATAGGATTGGTGAGGTTCGGTGAGCAAATGCAGACCCTTTGAAGTCATATTGCATGGTACCCATTCCATGGGTCTCAACTCTCCAGGTTTAAGGGATTCTTCCTTCAGCTAAATCATGCATGTGGAACCCAGAGTATGATCCACCGTGTGATCAGGAAACGTGTTCAAATGTGTCTCAGTTTTCGTCCCCTGGTACTCGGGTGCAACATTCCAGGCGCTTTACTAACACTCTCCCCACTTGGAGAGTCAGTGCCTTTAACCTCCTATTTGGCCCAGTTTGCAATTTCTGCGGATAATGAACAGGAATAGGGAGAACCAATGAGAGACTAGCTGGAGGTGTCTGGACGGGCAAATTTAACTCTCATTTCCCACCAGGAAGAGGAATTAACCAAAGGCTCAGCGAGCCATGCCGGAACCACACTAGGCCTGAAGCAATCCTGCGGTGTTGTGGCCAGCTCACAAGAAAGCGAGTTGAAGAAAGGAGCTCAGGGGCACTGTAATTCACAAACCTGCAGAGTTATAAATGACAGCTATCGTCCAAAAATATATTGAAGTAAGGCTGCCAAGAGGACTTGAAAGCGGGGCAGAATTGCAGGAAACCGATTTCAGGAGGTAGACTGGAATTGGATGTAAAGCATAGGAAAAGAGGCAGAACGTCCACAATGATGCACTTGGCCAAAAAGTGCGTATGCGTTTTTTCCTGAATATATTCAGGAAAAATCGCATACACCCTTTTTGGCCAACCAAGCAAGCTTGCAAAGGAAATCTGCACTACAATGAAGTCTCACTGCCCCCCGGTCAAAAGGGCCATCTGAAAAAAGTGTAAAATCCAGAAAAGCAGGACAGGCCATGGAGAACTGGGAGCCTTGTTATGCTGATGGGCGGGATGTAAATTGCCAACAGCCACTCTGGAGAAGTGTATGGTGTTTCCTGAAACATCTAAAAAACAAAACAACAGAGCCTAGGGCACTTCCACTTATGGTCCTATAGATTAGGGAAATTAAAATCAAAAAGACACAGCCACCCCAAAGTTTGGGACGGCTCTGTTTACAAGAACCTCATTTATGGTACAAGTTCAATATCGCAGAAAGCGAAAAATGGATAAAGAAGTTGTGGTACATACGTACAATTCAATATCACTCAGCAATGAAATCTATGTCATCAGGCCAGTAGCAGCATAATGAATGGATTCAGGTACGATGATTCTAAGTAAAATAAGTCACACAGAAAAAGAAACATCATAAGGTATCACTAATACACGGAATGTAAACTTGGCTACACAGGAACTGAATTACAAAACAGAATAGGGTCTCAAATGTAGAAAACCAACTTATGCTTGCTTAAGGGGAAAGGTGAGTTGGGGTGCTGCATAAAACCAGAGATTGAAATTAGCATAGATACCTTTCCATAAGTCAAATATGTAATAGACAAGAGCTACTGCTTGCTCAACGAAGTGGACTCAACACCCCATATTAAACGCCTAAGAATATACCTGACTAGTAAGAATCTTAAAACCTATGGATTTATATGTCTCCGAAAGAGAATCCAGTGTGTGTACAGCGGCATAAACGCAGCAGTGATGGGATTGGTGAGGTTCGGTGAGCAAATGCAGACCCTTTGAGGTCATATTGCATGGTACCCATTCCATGGTTCTCAACTCTCCAGGTTTAAGGGATTCTTCCTTCAGCTAAAACATGCATGTGGAACCCAGAGTATGATCCACCATGTGATCGGGAAACGTGTTCAAATGTGTCTCAGTTTTCGTCCCCTGGTACTCGGGTGCAACATTCCAGACGCTTTACTAACACTCTCCCCACTTGGAGAGTCAGCGCCTTTAACCTCCTGTTTGGCCCATTGTGCAATTTCTGCGGAAAATGAACGGGAATAGGGAGAACCAATGAGAGACTAGCTGGAGGTGTCTGAACGGGCAAATTTAACTCTCATTTCCCACCAGGAAGAGGAATTAACCAAAGGCTCAGCGAGCCATGCCGGAACCACACTAGGGCCTGAAGCAATCCTGCGGTGTTGCGGCCAGCTCACAAGAAAGCCAGTTGAAAAAAGGAGCTCAGGGGCACTGTAATTCACAAACCTTCAGAGTTATAAATGACAGCTATCGTCCAAAAATATATTGAAGTAAGGCTGCCAAGAGGACTTGAAAGCGGGGCAGAATTGCAGGAAACCGATTTCAGGAGGTAGACTGGAATTGCATGTAAAGCATAGGAAAAGAGGCAGAACGTCCACAATGATGCACTTGGCCAAAAAGGGCGTATGCGTTTTTTCCTGAATATATTCAGGAAAAAACGCATACGCCCTTTTTGGCCAACCAAGCAAGCTTGCAAATGAAATCTGCACTACAATGAAGTCTCACTGCCCCCCGGTCAAAAGGGCCATCTGAAAAAAGTGTAAAATCCAGAAAGGCAGGACAGGCCATGGAGAACTGGGAGCCTTGTTATGCTGATGGGCGGTATGTAAATTGCCAACAGCCACTCTGGAGAAGTGTATGGTGTTTCCTGAAACATCTAAAAAACAAAGCAACAGAGCCTAGGACACTTCCACTTATGGTCATATAGATTAGGGAAATTAAAATCAAAAAGAAACAGCCACCCCAAAGTTTGGGACGGCTATGTTTACAAGAACCTCATTTACGGTACAAGTTCAATATCGCAGAAAGCGAAAAATGGATAAAGAAGTTGTGGTACTTACGTACAATGCAATATCACTCAGCAATGAAATCTATGTCATCAGGCCAGTAGCAGCATAATGAGTGAATTCAGGTACGATGTTTCTAAGTAAAATAAGTCACAGAGAAAAAGAAACATCATAAGGTATCACTAATACACGGAATGTAAACTTGGCTACACAGGAACTGAATTACAAAACAGAATAGGGTCTCAAATGTAGAAAACCAACTTATGCTTGCTTAAGGGGAAAGGTGAGTTGGGGTGCTGCATAAAACCAGAGATTGAAATTAGCACAGATACATTTCCATAAGTCAAATATGTAATAGACAAGAGCTACTGCTTGCTCAACGAAGTGGACTGAACACCCCATATTAAACGCCTAAGAATATACCTGACTAGTAAGAATGTTAAAGCCTATGAATTTATATGTCTCCAAAAGAGAATCAAGCGTGTGTACAGCGGTATAAACGCAGCAGTGATAGGATTGGTGAGGTTCGGTGAGCAAATGCAGACCCTTTGAAGTCATATTGCATGGTACCCATTCCATGGTTCTCAACTCTCCAGGTTTAAGGGATTCTTCCTTCAGCTAAAACATGCATGTGGAACCCAGAGTATGATCCACCATGTGATCGGGAAACGTGTTCATATGTGTCTCAGTTTTCGTCCCCTGGTACTCGGGTGCAACATTCCAGACGCTTTACTAACACTCTCCCCACTTGGAGAGTCAGTGCCTTTAACCTCCTTTTTGGCCCAGTTTGCAATTTCTGTGGAAAATTAACAGGAATAGGGAGAACCAATGACAGACTAGCTGGAGGTGTCTGGACGGGCAAATTTAACTCTCATTTCCCACCAGGAAGAGGAATTAACCAAAGGCTCAGCGAGCCATGCCGAAACTACACTAGGGCCTGAAGCAATCCTGCGGTGTTGCGGCCAGCTCACAAGAAAGTGAGTTGAAGAAAGAAGCTCAGGGGCACTGTAATTCACAAACCTGCAGAGTTATAAATGACAGCTATCATCCAAAAATATATTGAAGTAAGGCTGCCAAGAGGACTTGAAAGCGGGGCAGAATTGCAGGAAACCAATTTCAGGAGGTAGACTGGAATTGCATGAAAAGCATAGGAAAAGAGGCAGAACGTCCACAATGATGCAATTGGCCAAAAAGGGCGTATGCGTTTTTTCCTGAATATATTCAGGAAAAAACGCATACGCACTTTTTGGCCAACTAAGCAAGCTTGCAAAGGAAATCTGCACTACAATGAAGTCTCACTGCCCCCCGGTCAAAAGGGCCATCTGAAATAGTGTAAAATCCAGAAAGGCAGGACAGGCCATGGAGAACTGGGAGCCTTCTTATGCTGATGGGCGGGATGTAAATTGCAAACAGCCACTCTGGAGAAGTGTATGGTGTTTCCTGAAACATCTAAAAACCAAAGCAACAGAGCCTAGGGCACTTCCACTTATGGTCCTATAGATTAGGGAAATTAAAATCAAAAAGACACAGCCACCCCAAAGTTTGGGACGGCTCTGTTTACAAGAACCTCATTTACGGTAGAAGTTCAATATTGCAGAAAGCGAAAAATGGATAAAGAAGTTGTGGTACTTACGTACAATGCAATACCACTCAGCAATGAAATCTATGTCATCAGGCCAGTAGCAGCATAATGAGTGGATTCAGGTACGATGATTCTAAGTGAAATAAGTCACACAGAAAAAGAAACATCATAAGATATCACTAATACACGGAATGTAAACTTGCCTACACAGGAACTGAATTACAAAACAGAATAGGGTCTCAAATGTAGAAAACCAACTTATGCTTGATTAAGGGGAAAGGTGAGTTGGGGTGCTGCATAAAACCAGAGATTGAAATTAGCACAGATACCTGTCCATAAGCCAAATATGTAATAGACAAGAGCTACTGCTTGCTCAACGAAGTGGACTCAACACCCCATATTAAACGCCTAAGAATATACCTGACTAGTAAGAATCTTAAAACCTATGGATTGATATGTCTACGAAAGAGAATCAAGCGTGTGTACAGCGGCATAATCGCAGCAGTGATAAGATTGGTGAGGTTCGGTGAGCAAATGCAGACCCTTTGAAGTCATATTGCATGGTACCCATTCCATGGTTCTCAACTCTCCAGGTTTAAGGGATTCTTCCTTCAGCTAAAACATGCATGTGGAACCCAGATTATGATCCACCGTGTGATCGGGAAACGTGTTCAAATGTGTCTCAGTTTTCGTCCCCTGGTACTCGGGTGCAACATTCCAGACGCTTTACTAACACTCTCCCCACTTGGAGAGTCAGTGCCTTTAACCTCCTGTTTGGCCCAGTTTGAAATTTCTGCGGAAAATGAACAGGAATAGGGAGAACCAATGACAGACTAGCTGGAGGTGTCTGGACGGGCAAATTTAACTCTCATTTCCCACCAGGAAGAGGAATTAACCAAAGGCTCAGCGAGCCATGCTGGAACCACACTAGGGCCTGAAGCAATCCTGCGGTGTTGTGGCCAGCTCACAAGAAAGCGAGTTGAAGAAAGGAGCTCAGGGGCACTGTAATTCACAAACCTTCAGAGTTATAAATGACAGCTATCGTCCAAAAATATATTGAAGTAAGCCTGCCAAGAGGACTTGAAAGCGGGACGGAATTGCAGGAAACCGATTTCAGGAGGTAGACTGGAATTGCATGTAAAGCATAGGAAAAGAGGCAGAACGTCCACAATGATGCACTTGGCCAAAAAGGGCGTATGCGTTTTTTCCTGAATATATTCAGGAAAAAACGCATACGCCCTTTTTGGCCAACCAAGCAAGCTTGCAAAGGAAATCTGCACTACAATGAAGTCTCACTGCCCCCCGGTCAAAAGGGCCATCTGAAAAAAGTATAAAATCCAGAAAGGCAGGACAGGCCATGGAGAACTGGGAGCCTTCTTATGCTGATGGGCAGGATGTAAATTGCAAACAGCCACTCTGGAGAAGTGTATGGTGTTTCCTGAAACATCTAAAAAACAAAGCAACAGAGCCTAGGGCACTTCCACTTATGGTCCTATAGATTAGGGAAATTAAAATCAAAAAGACACAGCCACCCCAAAATTTGGGACGGCTGTGTTTACAAGAACCTCGTTTACGGTACAAGTTCAATATCGCAGAAAGCGAAAAATGGATAAAGAAGTTGTGGTACTTACGTACAATGCAATATCACTCAGCAATGAAATCTATGTCATCAGGCCAGTAGCAGCATAATGAGTGGATTCAGGTACGATGATTCTAAGTGAAATCAATCACACATAAAAAGAAGCATCATAAGATATCACTAATACACGGAATGTAAACTTGGCTACACAGGAACTGAATTACAAAACAGAATAGGGTCTCAAATGTAGAAAACCAACTTATGCTTGCTTAAGGGGAAAGGTGAGTTGGGTGCTGCATAAAACCAGAGATTGAAATTAACACAGATACCTTTCCATAAGCCAAATATGTAATAGACAAGAGATACTGCTTGCTCAAAGAAGTGGACTCAACACCCCATATTAAACGCCTAAGAATAAACCTGACTAGTAAGAATCTTAAAACCTATGGATTTATATGTCTCCGAAAGAGAATCCAGCGTGTGTACAGCGGCATAAACGCAGCAGTGATAGGATTGGTGAGGTTCGGTGAGCAAATGCAGACCCTTTGAAGTCATATTGCATGGTACCCATTCCATGGGTCTCAACTCTCCAGGTTTAAGGGATTCTTCCTTCAGCTAAAACATGCATGTGGAACCCAGAGTATGATCCACCGTGTGATCGGGAAACGTGTTCAAATGTGTCTCAGTTTTCGTCCCCTGGTACTCGGGTGCAACATTCCAGACGCTTTACTAACACTCTCCCCACTTGGAGAGTCAGTGCCTTTAACCTCCTATTTGGCCCAGTTTGCAATTTCTGTGGAAAATGAACAGGAATAGGGAGAACCAATGAGAGACTAGCTGGAGGTGTCTGGACGGGCAAATTTAACTCTCATTTCCCACCAGGAAGAGGAATTAAACAAAGGCTCAGCGAGCCATGCCGGAACCACACTAGGGCCTGAAGCAATCCTGCGGTGTTGTGGCCAGCTCACAAGAAATCGAGTTGAAGAAAGGAGCTCAGGGGCACTGTAATTCACAAACCTGCAGAGTTATAAATAACAGCTATCGTCCAAAAATATATTGAAGTAAGGCTGCCAAGAGGACTTGAAAGCGGGGCAGAATTGCAGGAAACCGATTTCAGGAGGTAGACTGGAATTGGATGTAAAGCATAGGAAAAGAGGCAGAACGTCCACAATGATGCACTTGGCCAAAAAGGGCGTATGCGTTTTTTCCTGAATATATTCAGGAAAAAACGCATACGCCCTTTTTGGCCAACCAAGCAAGCTTGCAAAGGAAATCTGCACTACAATGAAGTCTCACTGTCCCCCGGTCAAAAGGTACATCTGAAAAAAGTGTAAAATCCAGAAAAGCAGGACAGGCCATGGAGAACTGGGAGCCTTGTTATGCTGATGGGCGGGATGTAAATTGCCAACAGCCACTCTGGAGAAGTGTATGGTGTTTCCTGAAACATCTAAAAAACAAAACAACAGAGCCTAGGGCACTTCCACTTATGGTCCTATAGATTAGGGAAATTAAAATCAAAAAGACACAGCCACCCCAAAATTGGGGACGGCTCTGTTTACAAGAACCTCATTTACGGTACAAGTTCAATATCGCAGAAAACGAAAAATGGATAAAGAAGTTGTGGTACTTACGTACAATTCAATATCACTCAGCAATGAAATCTATGTCATCAGGCCAGTAGCAGCATAATGAATGGATTCAGGTACGATGATTCTAAGTAAAATAAGTCACACAGAAAAAGAAACATCATAAGGTATCACTAATACACGGAATGTAAACTTGGCTACACAGGAACTGAATTACAAAACAGAATAGGGTCTCAAATGTAGAAAACCAACTTATGCTTGCTTAAGGGGAAAGGTGAGTTGGGGTGCTGCATAAAACCAGAGATTGAAATTAGCATAGATACCTTTCCATAAGTCAAATATGTAATAGACAAGAGCTACTGCTTGCTCAACGAAGTGGACTCTACACCCCATATTAAACGCCTAAGAATATACCTGACTAGTAAGAATCTTAAAACCTATGGATTTATATGTCTCCGAAAGAGAATCCAGCGTGTGTACAGCGGCATAAACGCAGCAGTGATAGGATTGGTGAGGTTCGGTGAGCAAATGCAGAACCTTTGAAGTCATATTGCATGGTACCCATTCCATGGTTCTCAACTCTCCAGGTTTAAGGGATTCTTCCTTCAGCTAAAACATGCATGTGGAACCCAGAGTATGATCCACCGTGTGATCGGGAAACCTGTTCAAATGTGTCTCAGTTTTCGTCCCCTGGTACTCGGGTGCAACATTCCAGACGCTTTACTAACACTCTCCCCACTTGGAGAGTCAGCGCCTTTAACCTCCTGTTTGGCCCAGTGTGCAATTTCTGCGGAAAATGAACAGGAATAGGGAGAACCAATGACAGACTAGCTGGAGGTGTCTGGACGGGCAAATTTAACTCTCATTTCCCACCAGGAAGAGGAATTAACCAAAAGCTCAGCGAGCCATGCCGGAACCACACTAGGGCCTGAAGCAATCCTGCGGTGTTGCGGCCAGCTCACAAGAAAGCCAGTTGAAAAAAGGAGCTCAGGGGCACTGTAATTCACAAACCTTCAGAGTTATAAATGACAGCTATCGTCCAAAAATATATTGAAGTAAGGCTGCCAAGAGGACTTGAAAGCGGGGAAGAATTGCAGGAAACCGATTTCAGGAGGTAGACTGGAATTGCATGTAAAGCATAGGAAAAGAGGCAGAATGTCCACAATGATGCACTTGGCCAAAAAGGGCGTATGCGTTTTTTCCTGAATATATTCCTGAATATATTCAGGAAAAAACGCATACGCCCTTTTTGGCCAACCAAGCAAGCTTGCAAAGGAAATCTGCACTACAATGAAGTCTCACTGCCCCCCGGTCAAAAGGGCCATCTGAAAAAATTGTAAAATCCAGAAAGGCAGGACAGGCCATGGAGAACTGGGAGCCTTCTTATGCTGATGGGTGGGATGTAAATTGCCAACAGCCACTCTGCAGAAGTCTATGGTGTTTCCTGAAACATCTAAAAAACAAAGCAACAGAGCCTAGGGCCCTTCCACTTATGGTCCTATAGATTAGGGAAATTAAAATCAAAAAGACACAGCCACCCCAAAAATTGGGACGGCTCTGTTTACAAGAACCTCATTTACGGTACAAGTTCAATATTGCAGAAAGCGAAAAATGGATAAAGAAGTTGTGGTACTTACGTACAATGCAATACCACTCAGCAATGAAATCTATGTCATCAGGCCAGTAGCAGCATAATGAGTGGATTCAGGTACGATGATTCTAAGTGAAATAAGTCACACAGAAAAAGAAACATCATAAGATATCACTAATACACGGAATGTAAACTTGCCTACACAGGAACTGAATTACAAAACAGAATAGGGTCTCAAATGTAGAAAACCAACTTATGCTTGCTTAAGGGGAAAGGTGAGTTGGGGTGCTGCATAAAACCAGAGATTGAAATTAGCACAGATACATTTCCATAAGTCAAATATGTAATAGACAAGAGCTACTGCTTGCTCAACGAAGTGGACTCAACACCCCATATTAAACGCCTAAGAATATACCTGACTAGTAAGAATCTTAAAGCCTATGAATTTATATGTCTCCAAAAGAGAATCAAGCGTGTGTACAGCGGCATAAACGCAGCAGTGATAGGATTGGTGAGGTTCGGTGAGCAAATGCAGACCCTTTGAAGTCATATTGCATGGTACCCATTCCATGGTTCTCAACTCTCCAGGTAAGGGATTCTTCCTTCAGCTAAAACATGCATGTGGAACCCAGAGTATGATCCACCATGTGATCGGGAAACGTGTTCAAATGTGTCTCAGTTTTCGTCCCCTGGTACTCGGGTGCAACATTCCAGACGCTTTACTAACACTCTCCCCACTTGGAGAGCAGTGCCTTTAACCTCCTGTTTGGCCCACTTTGCAATTTCTGTGGAAAATTAACAGGAATAGGGAGAACCAATGAGAGACTAGCTGGAGGTGTCTGGACGGGCAAATTTAACTCTCATTTCCCACCAGGAAGAGGAATTAACCAAAGGCTCAGCGAGCCATGCCGAAACTACACTAGGGCCTGAAGCAATCCTGCGGTGTTGCGGCCAGCTCACAAGAAAGTGAGTTGAAGAAAGAAGCTCAGGGGCACTGTAATTCACAAACCTTCAGAGTTATAAATGACAGCTATCATCCAAAAATATATTGAAGTAAGGCTGCCAAGAGGACTTGAATGCGGGGCAGAATTGCAGGAAACCGATTTCAGGAGGTAGACTGGAATTGCATGAAAAGCATAGGAAAAGAGGCAGAACGTCCACAATGATGCACTCGGCCAAAAAGGACGTATGCTTTTTTTCCTGAATATATTCAGGAAAAAACGCATATGCCCTTTTTGGCCAACAAGCAAGCTTGCAAAGGAAATCTGCACTACAATGAAGTCTCACTGCCCCCCGGTCAAAAGGGCCATCTGAAAAAAGTGTAAAATCCAGAAAGGCAGGACAGGCCATGGAGAACTGGGAGCCTAGTTAGACTGATGTGCGGGATGTAAATTTCCAACAGCCACTCTGGAGAAGTGTATGGTGTTTCCTGAAACATCTAAAAAACAAAGCAACAGAGCCTAGGGCACTTCCACTTATGGTCCTATAGATTAGGGAAATTAAAATCAAAAAGACACAGCCACCCCAAAGTTTGGGACGGCTCTGTTTACAAGAACCTCATTTACGGTAGAAGTTCAATATTGCAGAAAGCGAAAAATGGATAAAGAAGTTGTGGTACTTACGTACAATGCAATACCACTCAGCAATGAAATCTATGTCATCAGGCCAGTAGCAGCATAATGAGTGGATTCAGGTACGATGATTCTAAGTGAAATAAGTCACACAGAAAAAGAAACATCATAAGATATCACTAATACACGGAATGTAAACTTGCCTACACAGGAACTGAATTACAAAACAGAATAGGGTCTCAAATGTAGAAAACCAACTTATGCTTGCTTAAGGGGAACGGTGAGTTGGGGTGCTGCATAAAACCAGAGATTGAAATTAGCACAGATACCTGTCCATAAGCCAAATATGTAATAGACAAGAGCTACTGCTTGCTCAACGAAGTGGACTCAACACCCCATATTAAACGCCTAAGAATATACCTGACTAGTAAGAATCTTAAAACCTATGGATTGATATGTCTACGAAAGAGAATCAAGCGTGTGTACAGCGGCATAAACGCAGCAGTGATAAGATTGGTGAGGTTCGGTGAGCAAATGCAGACCCTTTGAAGTCATATTGCATGGTACCCATTCCATGGTTCTCAACTCTCCAGGTTTAAGGGATTCTTCCTTCAGCTAAAACATGCATGTGGAACCCAGATTATGATCCACCGTGTGATCGGGAAACGTGTTCAAATGTGTCTCAGTTTTCGTCCCCTGGTACTCAGGTGCAACATTCCAGACGCTTTACTAACACTCTCCCCACTTGGAGAGTCAGTGCCTTTAAACTCCTGTTTGGCCCAGTTTGCAATTTCTGCGGAAAATGGACAGGAATAGGGAGAACCAATGAGAGACTAGCTGGAGGTGTCTGGATGGGCAAATTTTACTCTCATTTCCCACCAGGAAGAGGAATTAACCAAAGGCTCAGCGAGCCGTGCCGGAACCACACTAGGGCCTGAAGCAATCCTGCGGTGTTGCAGCCAGCTCACAAGAAAGCGAGTTGAAGAAAGTAGCTCAGGGGCACTGTAATTCACAAACCTTCAGAGTTCTAAATGACAGCTATCGTCCAAAAATATATTGAAGTAAGGCTGCCAAGAGGACTTGAAAGCCGGGCAGAATTGCAGGAAACCGTTTTGAGGAGGTAGACTGGAATTGCATGTAAAGCATAGGAAAAGAGGCAGAACGTCCACAATGATGCACTTGGCCAAAAAGGGCGTATGCGTTTTTTCCTGAATATATTCAGGAAAAAACGCATACGCCCTTTTTGGCCAACCAAGCAAGCTTGCAAAGGAAATCTGCACTACAATGAAGTCTCACTGCCCCCCGGTCAAAAGGGCCATCTGAAAAAAGTGTAAAATCCAGAAAGGCAGGACAGACCATGGAGAAATGGGAGCCTACTTAGGCTGATGGGCGGGATGTAAATTGCCAACAGCCACTCTGGAGAAGTGTATGGTGTTTCCTGAAACATCTGAAAAACAAAGCAACAGAGCCTAGGGCACTTCCACTTATGGTCCTATAGATTAGGGAAATTAAAATCAAAAAGACACAGCCACCCCAAAGTTTGGGACGGCTCTGTTTACAAGAACCTCATTTACGGTACAAGTTCAATATCGCAGAAAGCGAAAAATGGATAAAGAAGTTGTGGTACTTACGTACAATGCAATATCACTCAGCAATGTAATCTATGTCATCAGGCCAGTAGCAGCATAATGAGTGGATTCAGGTACGATGATTCTAAGTGAAATAAGTCACACAGAAAAGGAAACATCATAAGGTATCACTAATACACGAAATGTAAACTTGGCTACACAGGAACTGAATTACAAAACAGAATAGGGTCTCAAATGTAGAAAACCAACTTATGCTTGCTTAAGGGGAAAGGTGAGTTTGGGTGCTGCATAAAACCAGAGATTGAAATTAGCACAGATACCTTTCCATAAGTCAAATATGTAATAGACAAGAGCTACTGCTTCCTCAACGAAGTGGACTCAACACCCCATATTAAACGCCTAAGAATATACCTGACTAGTAAGAATCTTAAAACCTATGGATTTATATGTCTCCAAAAGAGAATCCAGCGTGTGTACAGCGGCATAAACGCAGCAGTGATAGGATTGGTGAGGTTCGGTGAGCAAATGCAGACCCTTTGAAGTCATATTGCATGGTACCCATTCCATGGTTCTCAACTCTCCAGGTTTAAGGGATTCTTCCTTCAGCTAAAACATGCATGTGGAACCCAGAGTATGATCCACCGTGTGATCGGGAAACGTGTTCAAATGTGTCTCAGTTTTCATCCCCTGGTACTCGGGTGCAACATTCCAGACGCTTTACTAACACTCTCCCCACTTGGAGAGTCAGTGCCTTTAACCTCCTGTTTGGCCCAGTTTGCAATTTCTGCGGAAAATGAACAGGAATAGGGAGAACCAATGAGAGACTAGCTGGAGGTGTCTGGACGGGCAAATTTAACTCTCATTTCCCACCAGGAAGAGGAATTAACCAAAGGCTCAGCGAGCCATGCCGGAACCACACTAGGGCCTGAAGCAATCCTGCGGTGTTGCGGCCAGCTCACAAAAAAGCCAGTTGAAAAAAGGAGCTCAGGGGCACTGTAATTCA
This sequence comes from Pseudorca crassidens, assembly GCF_039906515.1. Classification (NCBI taxonomy): domain Eukaryota; kingdom Metazoa; phylum Chordata; class Mammalia; order Artiodactyla; family Delphinidae; genus Pseudorca; species Pseudorca crassidens. Next base: position 95,764,456 of record NC_090296.1, read on the forward strand.
CAAAGCTTCAGAGTTATAAATGACAGCTATCGTCCAAAAATATATTGACGTAAGGCTGCCAAGAGGACTTGAAAGCGGGGCAGAATTGCAGGAAACCGATTTCAGGAGGTAGACTGGAAATGCATGTAAAGCATAGGAAAAGAGGCAGAACGTCCACAATGATGCACTTGGCCAAAAAGGGCATATGCGTTTTTTCCTGAATATATTCAGGAAAAAACGCATATGCCCTTTTTGGCCAACCAAGCAAGCTTGCAAAGGAAATCTGCACTACAATGAAGTCTCACTGCCCCCCGGTCAAAAGGGCCATCTGAAAAAAGTGTAAAATCCAGAAAGGCAGGACAGGCCATGGAGAACTGGGAGCCTTATTATGCTGATGGGCGGGATGTAAATTGCCAACAGCCACTCTGGAGAAGTGTATGGTGTTTCCTGAAACATCTAAAAAACCAAAGCAACAGAGCCTAGGGCACTTCCACTTATGGTCCTATAGATTAGGGAAATTAAAATCAAAAAGACACAGCCACCCCAAAGTTTGGGACGGCTATGTTTACAAGAACCTCGTTTACGGTACAAGTTCAATATCGCAGAAAGCGAAAAATGGATAAAGAAGTTGCGGTACTTACGTACAATGCAATATCACTCAGCAATGAAATCTATGTCATCAGGCCAGTAGCAGCATAATGAGTGGATTCAGGTACAATGATTCTAAGTGAAATAAGTCACAGAGAAAAGGAAACATCATAAGGTATCACTAATACACGGAATGTAAACTTGGCTACACAGGAACTGAATTACAAAACAGAATAGGGTCTCAAATGTAGAAAACCAACTTATGCTTGCTTAAGGGGAAAGGTGAGTTGGGGTGCTGCATAAAACCAGAGATTGAAATTAGCACAGATACCTTTCCATAAGCCAAATATGTAATAGACAAGAGCTACTGCTTGCTCAACGAAGTGGACTCAACACCCCATATTAAAGGCCTAAGAATATACCTGACTAGTAAGAATCTTAAAACCTATGGATTTATATGTCTCCGAAAGAGAATCCAGCGTGTGTACAGCGGCATAAACGCAGCAGTGATAGGATTGGTGAGGTTCGGTGAGCAAATGCAGACCCTTTGAAGTCATATTGCATGGTACCCATTCCATGGGTCTCAACTCTCCAGGTTTAAGGGATTCTTCCTTCAGCTAAAACATGCATGTGGAACCCAGAGTATGATCCACCGTGTGATCGGGAAACGTGTTCAAATGTGTCTCAGTTTTCGTCCCCTGGTACTCAGGTGCAACATTCCAGACGCTTTACTAACACTCTCCCCACTTGGAGAGTCAGTGCCTTTAACCTCCTGTTTGGCCCAGTTTGCAATTTCTGTGGAAAATGAACAGGAATGGGGAGAACCAATGAGAGACTAGCTGGAGGTGTCTGGACGGGCAAATTTAACTCTCATTTCCCACCAGGAAGAGGAATTAACCAAAGGCTCAGCGAGCCATGCCGGAACCACACTAGGGCCTGAAGCAATCCTGCGGTGTTGCGGCCAGCTCACAAGAAAGCGAGTTGAAGAAAGGAGCTCAGGGGCACTGTCATTCACAAACCTGCAGAGTTATAAATGACAGCTATCATCCAAAAATATATTGAAGTAAGGCTGGCAAGAGGACTTGAAAGCGGGGCAGAATTGCAGGAAACCGATTTCAGGAGGTAGACTGGAATTGCATGTAAAGCATAGGAAAAGAGGCAGAACGTCCACAATGATGCACTTGGCCAAAAAGGGCGTATGCGTTTTTTCCTGAATATATTCAGGAAAAAACGCATACGTCCTTTTTGGCCAACCAAGCAAGCTTGCAAAGGAAATCTGCACTATAATGAAGTCTCACTGCCCCCCGGTCAAAAGGGCCATCTGAAAAAACTGTAAAATCCAGAAAGGCAGGACAGGCCATGGAGAACTGGGAGCCTTCTTATGCTGATGGGCGGGATGTAAATTGCCAACAGCCACTCTGGAGAAGTGTATGGTGTTTCCTGAAACATCTAAAAAACAAAGCAACAGAGCCTAGGGCACTTCCACTTATGGTCCTATAGATTAGGGAAATTAAAATCAAAAAGACACAGCCACCCCAAAATTTGGGACGGCTGTGTTTACAAGAACCTCGTTTACGGTACAAGTTCAATATCGCAGAAAGCGAAAAATGGATAAAGAAGTTGTGGTACTTACGTACAATGCAATATCACTCAGCAATGAAATCTATGTCATCAGGCCAGTAGCAGCATAATGAGTGGATTCAGGTACGATGATTCTAAGTGAAATAAGTCACACATAAAAAGAAGCATCATAAGATATCACTAATACACGGAATGTAAACTTGGCTACACAGGAACTGAATTACAAAACAGAATAGGGTCTCAAATGTAGAAAACCAACTTATGCTTGCTTAAGGTGAAAGGTGACTTGGGGTGCTGCATAAAACCAGAGATTGAAATTAGCACAGATACCTTTCCATAAGCCAAATATGTATAGACAAGAGCTACTGCTTCCTCAACGAAGTGGACTCAACACCCCATATTAAACGCCTAAGAATATACCTGACTAGTAAGAATCTTAAAACCTATGGATTTATATGTCTCCGACAGAGAATCCAGCATGTGTACAGCGGCATAAACGCAGCAGTGATAGGATTGGTGAGGTTCGGTGAGCAAATGCAGACCCTTTGAAGTCATATTGCATGGTACCCATTCCATGGTTCTCAACTCTCCAGGTTTAAGGGATTCTTCCTTCAGCTAAAACATGCATGTGGAACCCAGAGTATGATCCACCGTGTGATCGGGAAACGTGTTCAAATGTGTCTCAATTTTCGTTCCCTGGTACTCGGGTGCAACATTCCAGACGCTTTACTAACACTCTCCCCACTTGGAGAGTCAGTGCCTTTAACCTCCTGTTTGGCCCAGTTTGCAATTTCTGCGGAAAATGAACAGGAATAGGGAGAACCAATGAGAGACTAGCTGGAGGTGTCTGGACGGGCAAATTTAACTCTCATTTCCCACCAGGAAGAGGAATTAACCAAAGGCTCAGCGTGCCATGCTGGAACCACACTAGGGCCTGAAGCAATCCTGCGCTGTTGCGGCCAGCTCACAAGAAAGCGAGTTGAAGAAAGGAGCTCAGGGGCTCTGTAATTCACAAACCTGCAGAGTTATAAATGACAGCTATCGTCCAAAAATATATTGAAGTAAGGCTGCCAAGAGGACTTGAAAGCAGGGCAGAATTGCAGTAAAACGATTTCAGGAGGTAGACTGGAATTGCATGTAAAGCATAGGAAAAGAGGCAGAACGTCCACAATGATGCACTTGGCCAAAAAGGGCGTATGCGTTTTTTCCTGAATATATTCAGGAAAAAACGCATACGCCCTTTTTGGCCAACCAAGCAAGCTTGCAAAGGAAATCTGCACTACAATGAAGTCTCACTGCCCCCCGGTCAAAAGGGCCATCTGAAAAACCTGTAAAATCCAGAAAGGCAGGACAGGCCATGGAGAACTGGGAGCCTTCTTATGCTGATGGGCGGGATGTAAATTGCCAACAGCCACTCTGCAGAAGTCTATGGTGTTTCCTGAAACATCTAAAAAACAAAGCAACAGAGCCTAGGGCACTTCCACTTTTGGTCCTATAGCTTAGGGAAATTAAAATCAAAAAGACACAGCCACCCCAAAGTTTGGGTCGGCTCTGTTTACAAGAACCTCGTTTATGGTACAAGTTCAATATCGCAGAAAGCGAAAAATGGATAAAGAAGTTGTGGTACTTACGTACAATGCAATATCACTCAGCAATGAAATCTATGTCATCAGGCCAGTAGCAGCATAATGAGTGGATTCAGGTACGATGATTCTATGTGAAATAAGTCACACAGAAAAAGAAACATCATAAGGTATCACTAATACACGGAATGTAAACTTGGCTACACAGGAACTGAATTACAAAACAGAATAGGGTCTCAAATGTAGAAAACCAACTAATGCTTGCTTAAGGGGAAAGGTGAGTTGGGGTGCTGCATAAAACCAGAGATTGAAATTAGCACAGATACCTTTCCATAAGCCAAATATGTAATAGACAAGAGCTACTGCTTGCTCAACGAAGTGGACTCAACACCCCATATTAAACGCCTAAGAATATACCTGACTAGTAAGAATCTTAAAACCTATGGATTTATATGTCTCCGAAAGAGAATCCAGCGTGTGTACAGCGGCATAAACGCAGCAGTGATAGGATTGGTGAGGTTCGGTGAGCAAATGCAGACCCTTTGAAGTCATATTGCATGGTACCCATTCCATGGGTCTCAACTCTCCAGGTTTAAGGGATTCTTCCTTCAGCTAAAACATGCATGTGGAACCCAGAGTATGATCCACCGTGTGATCGGGAAACGTGTTCAAATGTGTCTCAGTTTTCGTCCACTGGTACTCGGATGCAACATTCCAGACGCTTTACTAACACTCTCCCCACTTGGAGAGTCAGTGCCTTTAACCTCCTATTTGGCCCAGTTTGCAATTTTTGTGGAAAATGAACAGGAATAGGGAGAACCAATGAGAGACTAGCTGGAGGTGTCTGGACGGGCAAATTTAACTCTCATTTCCCACCAGGAAGAGGAATTAACCAAAGGCTCAGCGAGCCATGCTGGAACCACACTAGGGCCTGAAGCAATCCTGCGGTGTTGTGGCCAGCTCACAAGAAAGCGAGTTGAAGAAAGGAGCTCAGGGGCACTGTAATTCACAAACCTTCAGAGTTATAAATGACAGCTATCGTCCAAAAATATATTGAAGTAAGGCTGCCAAGAGGACTTGAAAGCGGGGAAGAATTGCAGGAAACCGATTTCAGGAGGTAGACTGGAATTGCATGTAAAGCATAGGAAAAGAGGCAGAACGTCCACAATGATGCACTTGGCCAAAAAGGACGTATGCTTTTTTTCCTGAATATATTCAGGAAAAAACGCATATGCCCTTTTTGGCCAACAAGCAAGCTTGCAAAGGAAATCTGCACTACAATGAAGTCTCACTGCCCCCCGGTCAAAAGGGCCATCTGAAAAAAGTGTAAAATCCAGAAAGGCAGGACAGGCCATGGAGAACTGGGAGCCTAGTTAGACTGATGGGCGGGATGTAAATTTCCAACAGCCACTCTGGAGAAGTGTATGGTGTTTCCTGAAACATCTAAAAAACAAAGCAACAGAGCCTAGGGCACTTCCACTTATGGTCCTATAGATTAGGGAAATTAAAATCAAAAAGACACAGCCACCCCAAAATTTGGGACGGCTGTGTTTACAAGAACCTCATTTACGGTACAAGTTCAATATCGCAGAAAGCGAAAAATGGATAAAGAAGTTGTGGTACTTACGTACAATGCAATATCACTCAGCAATGAAATCTATGTCATCAGGCCAGTAGCAGCATAATGAGTGGATTCAGGTACGATGATTCTAAGTGAAATAAGTCACACATAAAAAGAAGCATCATAAGATATCACTAATACACGGAATGTAAACTTGGCTACACAGGAACTGAATTACAAAACAGAATAGGGTCTCAAATGTAGAAAACCAACTTATGCTTGCTTAAGGTGAAAGGTGACTTGGGGTGCTGCATAAAACCAGAGATTGAAATTAGCACAGATACCTTTCCATAAGCCAAATATGTAATAGACAAGAGCTACTGCTTGCTCAACGAAGTGGACTCAACACCCCATATTAAACGCCTAAGAATATACCTGACTAGTAAGAATCTTAAAACCTATGGATTTATATGTCTCCGAAAGAGAATCCAGCATGTGTACAGCGGCATAAACGCAGCAGTGATAGGATTGGTGAGGTTCGGTGAGCAAATGCAGACCCTTTGAAGTCATATTGCATGGTACCCATTCCATGGTTCTCAACTCTCCAGGTTTAAGGGATTCTTCCTTCAGCTAAAACATGCATGTGGAACCCAGAGTATGATCCACCGTGTGATCGGGAAACGTGTTCCAATATGTCTCACTTTTTGTCCCCTGGTACTCGGGTGCAACATTCCAGACGCTTTACTTACACTCTCCCCACTTGGAGAGTCAGTGCCTTTAAACTCCTGTTTGACCCAGTTTGCAATTTCTGCGGAAAATGAACAGGAATAGGGAGAACCAATGAGAGACTAGCTGGAGGTGTCTGGACGGGCAAATTTTACTCTCATTTCCCACCAGGAAGAGGAATTAACCAAAGGCTCAGCGAGCCGTGCCGGAACCACACTAGGGCCTGAAGCAATCCTGCGGTGTTGCGGCCAGCTCACAAGAAAGCGAGTTGAAGAAAGGAGCTCAGGGGCACTGTAATTCACAAACCTTCAGAGTTCTAAATGACAGCTATCGTACAAAAATATATTGAAGTAAGGCTGCCAAGAGGACTTGAAAGCGAGGCAGAATTGCAGGAAACCGATTTCAGGAGGTAGACTGGAATTGCATGTAAAGCATAAGAAAAGAGGCAGAACGTCCACAATGATGCACTTGGCCAAAAAGGGCGTATGCGTTTTTTCCTGAATATATTCAGGAAAAAACGCATACGCCCTTTTTGGCCAACCAAGCAAGCTTGCAAAGGAAATCTGCACTACAATGAAGTCTCACTGCCCCCCGGTCAAAAGGGCCATCTGAAAAAAGTGTAAAATCCAGAAAGGCAGGACAGACCATGGAGAACTGGGAGCCTACTTAGGCTGATGGGCGGGATGTAAATTGCCAACAGCCACTCTGGAGAAGTGTATGGTGTTTCCTGAAACATCTGAAAAACAAAGCAACAGAGCCTAGGGCACTTCCATTTTTGGTCCTATAGATTAGGGAAATTAAAATCAAAAAGACACAGCCACCCCAAAGTTTGGGACAGCTCTGTTTACAAGAACCTCATTTACGATACAAGTTCAATATCGCAGAAAGCGAAAAATGGATAAAGAAGTTGTGGTACTTACGTACAATGCAATATCACTCAGCAATGAAATCTATGTCATCAGGCCAGTAGCAGCATAATGAGTGGATTCAGGTACGATGATTCTAAGTGAAATAAGTCACACAGAAAAAGAAACATCATAAGGTATCACTAATACACGGAATGTAAACTTGGCTACACAGGAACTGAATTACAAAACAGAATAGGGTCTCAAATGTAGAAAACCAACTTATGCTTGCTTAAGGGGAAAGGTGAGTTGGGGTGCTGCATAAAACCACAGATTGAAATTAGCACAGATACCTTTCCATAAGCCAAATATGTAATAGACAAGAGCTACTGCTTGCTCAACGAAGTGGACTCAACACCACATATTAAACGCCTAAGAATATACCTGACTAGTAAGAATCTTAAAACCTATGGATTTATATGTCTCCGAAAGAGAATCCAGCGTGTGTACAGCGGCATAAACGCAGCAGTGATAGGATTGGTGAGGTTCGGTGAGCAAATGCAGACCCTTTGAAGTCATATTGCATGGTACCCATTCCATGGGTCTCAACTCTCCAGGTTTAAGGGATACTTCCTTCAGCTAAAACATGCATGTGGAACCCAGAGTATGATCCACCGTGTGATCGGGAAACGTGTTCAAATGTGTCTCAGTTTTCGTCCCCTGGTACTCGGGTGCAACATTCCAGATGCTTGACTAACACTCTCCCAACTTGGAGAGTCAGTGCCTTTAACCTCCTGTTTGGCCCAGTTTGCAATTTCTGTGGAAAATGAACAGGAATAGGGAGAACCAATGAGAGACTAGCTGGAGGTGTCTGGACGGGCAAATTTAACTCTCATTTCCCACCAGGAAGAGGAATTAACCAAAGGCTCAGCGAGCCATGCCGGAACCACACTAGGGCCTGAAGCAATCCTGTGGTGTTGCGGCCAGCTCACAAGAAAGCCAGTTGAAGAAAGGAGCTCAGGGGCACTGTAATTCACAAACCTTCAGAGTTATAAATGACAGCTATCGTCCAAAAATATATTGAAGTAAGGCTGCCAAGAGGACTTGAAAGCAGGGCAGAATTGCAGTAAACCGATTTCAGGAGGTAGACTGGAATTGCATGTAAAGCATAGGAAAAGAGGCAGAACGTCCACAATGATGCACTTGGCCAAAAAGGGCGTATGCATTTTTTCCTGAATATATTCAGGAAAAAACGCATACGCCCTTTTTGGCCAACCAAGCAAGCTTGCAAAGGAAATCTGCACTACAATGAAGTCTCACTGCCCCCAGGTCAAAAGGGCCATCTGAAAAACCTGTAAAATCCAGAAAGGCAGGACAGGCCATGGAGAACTGGGAGCCTTCTTATGCTGATGGGCGGGATGTAAATTGCCAACAGCCACTCTGGAGAAGTGTATGGTTTTTCCTGAAACATCTAAAAAACAAAGCAACAGAGCCTAGGGCACTTCCACTTATGGTCCTATAGCTTAGGGAAATTAAAATCAAAAAGACACAGCCACCCCAAAGTTTGGGTCGGCTCTGTTTACAAGAACCTCGTTTATGGTACAAGTTCAATATCGCAGAAAGCGAAAAATGGATAAAGAAGTTGTGGTACTTACGTACAATGCAATATCACTCAGCAATGAAATCTATGTCATCAGGCCAGTAGCAGCATAATGAGTGGATTCAGGTACGATGATTCTAAGTGAAATAAGTCACACAGAAAAAGAAACATCATAAGGTATCACTAATACACGGAATGTAAACTTGGCTACACAGGAACTGAATTACAAAGCAGAATAGGGTCTCAAATGTGGAAAACCAACTTATGCTTGCTTAAGGGGAAAGGTGAGTTGGGGTGCTGCATAAAACCAGAGATTGAAATTAGCACAGATACCTTTCCATAAGCCAAATATGTAATAGACAAGAGCTACTGCTTGGTCAACGAAGTGGACTCAACACCCCATATTAAACGCCTAAGAATATACCTGACTAGTAAGAATCTTAAAGCCTATGGATTTATATGTCTCCGAAAGAGAATCAAGCGTGTGTACAGCGGCATAAACGCAGCAGTGATAGGATTGGTGAGGTTCGGTGAGCAAATGCAGATCCTTTGAAGTCATATTGCATGGTACCCATTCCATGTGTCTCAACTCTCCAGGTAAGGGATTCTTCCTTCAGCTAAAACATGCATGTGGAACCCAGAGTATGATCCACCGTGTGATCGGGAAACGTGTTCAAATGTGTCTCAGTTTTCGTCCCCTGGTACTCGGGTGCAACATTCCAGACGCTTTACTAACACTCTCCCCACTTGGAGAGTCAGTGCCTTTAACCTCCTGTTTGGCCCAGTTTGCAATTTCTGTGGAAAATTAACAGGAATAGGGAGAACCAATGACAGACTAGCTGGAGGTGTCTGGACGGGCAAATTTAACTCTCATTTCCCACCAGGAAGAGGAATTAACCAAAGGCTCAGCGAGCCATGCCGAAACCACACTAGGGCCTGAAGCAATCCTGCGGTGTTGCGGCCAGCTCACAAGAAAGCGAGTTGAAGAAAGAAGCTCAGGGGCACTGTAATTCACAAGCCTGCAGAGTTATAAATGACAGCTATCATCCAAAAATATATTGAAGTAAGGCTGCCAAGAGGACTTGAAAGTGGGGCAGAATTGCAGGAAACCGATTTCAGGAGGTAGACTGGAATTGCATGAAAAGCATAGGAAAAGAGGCAGAACGTCCACAATGATGCACTTGGCCAAAAAGGACGTATGCGTTTTTTCCTGAATATATTCAGGAAAAAACGCATACGCCCTTTTTGGCCAACCAAGCAAGCTTGCAAAGGAAATCTGCACTACAATGAAGTCTCACTGCCCCCCGGTCAAAAGGGCCATCTGAAAAAAGTGTAAAATCCAGAAAGGCAGGACAGGCCATGGAGAACTGGGAGCCTTCTTATGCTGATGGGCGGGATGTAAATTGCCAACAGCCACTCTGGAGAAGTGTATGGTGTTTCCTGAAACATCTAAAAAACAAAGCAACAGAGCCTAGGGCACTTCCACTTATGGTCCTATAGATTAGGGAAATTAAAATCAAAAAGACACAGCCACCCCAGAGTTTGGGACGGCTCTGTTTACAAGAACCTCATTTACGGTACAAGTTCAATATTGCAGAAAGTGAAAAATGAATAAAGAAGTTGTGGTACTTACGTACAATGCAATACCACTCAGCAATGAAATCTATGTCATCAGGCCAGTAGCAGCATAATGAGTGGATTCAGGTACGATGATTCTAAGTGAAATATGTCACACAGAAAAAGAAACATCATAAGATATCACTAATACACGGAATGTAAACTTGGCTACACAGGAACTGAATTACAAAACAGAATAGGGTCTCAAATGTAGAAAACCAACTTATGCTTGCTTAAGGGGAAAGGTGAGTTGGGGTGCTGCATAAAACCAGAGATTGAAATTAGCACAGATACCTTTCCATAAGCCAAATATGTAATAGACAAGAGCTACTGCTTGCTCAACGAAGTGGACTCAACACCCCATATTAAACGCCTAAGAATATACCTGACTAGTAAGAATCTTAAAACCTATGGATTTATATGTCTCCGAAAGAGAATCCAGCGTGTGTACAGCGGCATAAATGCAGCAGTGATAGGATTGGTGAGGTTCGGTGAGCAAATGCAGACCCTTTGAAGTCATATTGCATGCTACCCATTCCAAGGTTCTCAACTCTCCAGGTTTAAGGGATTCTTCCTTCAGCTAAAACATGCATGTGGAACCCAGAGTATGATCCACCGTGTGATCGGGAAACGTGTTCAAATGTGTCTCAGTTTTCGTCCCCTGGTACTCGGGTGCAACATTCCAGATGCTTTACTAACACTCTCCCCACTTGGAGAGTCAGTGCCTTTAAACTCCTGTTTGGCCCAGTTTGCAATTTCTGCGGAAAATGAACAGGAATAGGGAGAACCAATGAGAGACTAGCTGGAGGTGTCTGGACGGGCAAATTTTACTCTCATTTCCCACCAGGAAGAGGAATTAACCAAAGGCTCAGCGAGCCGAGCCGGAACCACACTAGGGCCTGAATCAATCCTGCGGTGTTGCGGCCAGCTCACAAGAAAGCGAGTTGAAGAAAGTAGCTCAGGGGCACTGTAATTCACAAAACTTCAGAGTTCTAAATGACAGCTAACGTCCAAAAATATATTGAAGTAAGGCTGCCAAGAGGACTTGAAAGCGGGGCAGAATTGCAGGAAACCGTTTTCAGGAGGTAGACTGGAATTGCATGTAAAGCATAAGAAAAGAGGCAGACCGTCCACAATGATGCACTTGGCCAAAAAGGGCATATGCGTTTTTTCCTGTATATATTCAGGAAAAAACGCATACGCCCTTTTTGGCCAATCAAGCAAGCTTGCAAAGGAAATCTGCACTACAATGAAGTCTCACTGCCCCCGGGTCAAAAGGGCCATCTGAAAAAAGTGTAAAATCCAGAAAGTCAGGACAGACCATGGAGAACTGGGAGCCTACTTAGGCTGATGGGCGGGATGTAAATTGCCAACAGCCACTCTGGAGAAGTGTATGGTGTTTCCTGAAACATCTGAAAAACAAAGCAACAGAGCCTAGGGCACTTCCATTTTTGGTCCTATAGATTAGGGAAATTAAAATCAAAAAGACACAGCCACCCCAAAGTTTGGGACAGCTCTGTTTACAAGAACCTCATTTACGATACAAGTTCAATATCGCAGAAATCGAAAAATGGATAAAGAAGTTGTGGTACTTATGTACAATGCAATATCACTCAGCAATGAAATCTATGTCATCAGGCCAGTAGCAGCATAATGAGTGGATTCAGGTACGATGATTCTAAGTAAAATAAGTCACACAGAAAAAGAAACATCATAAGGTATCACTAATACACGGAATGTAAACTTGGCTACACAGGAACTGAATTACAATACAGAATAGGGTCTCAAATGTAGAAAACCAACTTATGCTTGCTTAAGGGGAAAGGTGAGTTGGGGTGCTGCATAAAACCAGAGATTGAAATTAACACAGATACCTTTCCATAAGCCAAATATGTAATAGACAAGAGCTACTGCTTGCGCAACGAAGAGAAATCAACACCCCATATTAAACGCCTAAGAATATACCTGACTAGTAAGAATCTTAAAACCTATGGATTTATATGTCTCCGAAAGAGAATCCAGCGTGTGTACAGCGGCATAAACGCAGCAGTGATAGGATTGGTGAGGTTCGGTGAGCAAATGCAGACCCTTTGAAGTCATATTGCATGGTACCCATTCCATGGTTCTCAACTCTCCAGGTTTAAGGGATTCTTCCTTCAGCTAAAACATGCATGTGGAACCCAGAGTATGATCCACCATGTGATCGGGAAACGTGTTCAAATGTGTCTCAGTTTTCGTCCCCTGGTACTCGGGTGCAACATTCCAGACGCTTTACTAACACTCTCCCCACTTGGAGAGTCAGCGCCTTTAACCTCCTGTTTGGCCCAGTGTGCAATTTCTGCGGAAAATGAACAGGAATAGGGAGAACCAATGAGAGACTAGCTGGAGGTGTCTGGACGGGCAAATTTAACTCTCATTTCCCACCAGGAAGAGGAATTAACCAAAGGCTCAGCGAGCCATGCCGGAACCACACTAGGGCCTGAAGCAATCCTGCGGTGTTGCGGCCAGCTCACAAGAAAGCCAGTTGAAAAAAGGAGCTCAGGGGCACTGTAATTCACAAACCTGCAGAGTTATAAATGACAGCTATCGTCCAAAAATATATTGAAGCAAGGCTGCCAAGAGGACTTGAAAGCGGGGAAGAATTGCAGGAAACCGATTTCAGGAGGTAGACTGGAATTGCATGTAAAGCATAGGAAAAGAGGCAGAACGTCCACAATGATGCACTTGGCCAAAAAGGTCGTATGCGTTTTTTCCTGAATATATTCAGGAAAAAACGCATACGCCCTTTTTGGCCAACCAAGCAAGCTTGCAAAGGAAATCTGCACTACAATGAAGTCTCACTGCCCCCCGGTCAAAAGGGCCATCTGAAAAAAGTGTAAAATCCAGAAAGGCAGGACAGGCCATGGAGAACTGGGAGCCTTCTTATGCTGATGGGTGGGATGTAAATTGCAAACAGCCACTCTGGAGAAGTGTATGGTGTTTCCTGATATATCTAAAAACAAAGCAACAGAGCCTAGGGCACTTCCACTTATGGTCCTATAGCTTAGGGAAATTAAAATCAAAAAGACACAGCCACCCCAAAGTTTGGGACGGCTCTGTTTACAAGAACCTCGTTTACGGTACAAGTTCAATATCGCAGAAAGCGAAAAATGGATAAAGAAGTTGTGGTACTTACGTAAAATGCAATATCACTCAGCAATGAAATCTATGTCATCAGGCCAGTAGCAGCATAATGAGTGGATTCAGGTACGATGATTCTAAGTGAAATAAATCACACAGAAAAAGAAACATCATAAGGTATCACTAATACACGGAATGTAAACATGGCTACACAGGAACTGAATTACAAAACAGAATAGGGTCTCAAATGAAGAAAACCAACTTACGCTTGCTTAAGAGGAAAGGTTAGTTGGGGTGCTGCATAAAACCAAAGATTGAAATTAACACAGATACCTTTCCATAAGCCAAATATGTAATAGACAAGAGCTACTGCTTGCTCAACGAAGTGGACTCAACACCACATATTAAACGCCTAAGAATATACCTGACTAGTAAGAATCTTAAAACCTATGGATTTATATGTCTCTGAAAGAGAATCAAGCGTGTGTACAGCGGCATAAACGCAGCAGTGATAGGATTGGTGAGGTTCGGTGAGCAAATGCAGACCCTTTGAAGTCATATTGCATGGTACCCATTCCATGCGTCTCAACTCTCCAGGTAAGGGATTCTTCCTTCAGCTAAAACATGCATGTGGAACCCAGAGTATGATCCACCGTGTGATCGGGAAACGTGTTCATATGTGTCTCAGTTTTCGTCCCCTGGTACTCGGGTGCAACATTCCAGACGCTTTACTAACACTCTCCCCACTTGGAGAGTCAGTGCCTTTAACCTCCTGTTTGGCCCAGTTTGCAATTTCTGTGGAAAATTAACAAGAATAGGGAGAACCATTGACAGACTAGCTGGAGGTGTCTCGACGGGCAAATTAAACTCTCATTTCCCACCAGGAAGAGGAATTAACCAAAGGCTCAGCGAGCCATGCCGAAACCACACTAGGGCCTGAAGCAATCCTGCGGTGTTGCGGCCAGCTCACAAGAAAGCGAGTTGAAGAAAGAAGCTCAGGGGCACTGTAATTCACAAACCTGCAGAGTTATAAATGACAGCTATCATCCAAAAATATATAGAAGTAAGGCTGCCAAGAGGACTTGAAAGCGGGGCAGAATTGCAGGAAACCGATTTCAGGAGGTAGACTGGAATTGCATGAAAAGCATAGGAAAAGAGGCAGAACGTCCACAATGATGCACTTGGCCAAAAAGGACGTATGCGTTTTTTCCTGAATATATTCAGGAAAAAACGCATACGCCCTTTTTGGCCAACCAAGCAAGCTTGCAAAGGAAATCTGCACTACAATGAAGTCTCACTGCCCCCCGGTCAAAAGGGCCATCTGAAAAAAGTGTAAAATCCAGAAAGGCAGGACAGGCCATGGAGAACTGGGAGCCTTCTTATGCTGATGGGCGGGATGTAAATTGCCAACAGCCACTCTGGAGAAGTGTTTGGTGTTTCCTGAAACATCTAAAAAACAAAGCAACAGAGCCTAGGGCACTTCCACTTATGGTCCTATAGATTAGGGAAATTAAAATCAAAAAGACACAGCCACCCCAGAGTTTGGGACGGCTCTGTTTACAAGAACCTCATTTACGATACAAGTTCAATATTGCAGAAAGCGAAAAATGGATAAAGAAGTTGTGGTACTTACGTACAATGCAATACCACTCAGCAATGAAATCTATGTCATCAGGCCAGTAGCAGCATAATGAGTGGATTCAGGTACGATGATTCTAAGTGAAATATGTCACACAGAAAAAGAAACATCATAAGATATCACTAATACACGGAATGTAACTTGGCTACACAGGAACTGAATTACAAAACAGAATAGGGTCTCAAATGTAGAAAACCAACTTATGCTTGCTTAAGGGGAAAGGTGAGTTGGGGTGCTGCATAAAACCAGAGATTGAAATTAGCACAGATACCTTTCCATAAGCCAAATATGTAATAGACAAGAGCTACTGCTTGCTCAACGAAGTGGACTCAACACCCCATATTAAACGCCTAAGAATATACCTGACTAGTAAGAATCTTAAAACCTATGGATTTATATGTCTCCGAAAGAGAATCCAGCGTGTGTACAGCGGCATAAACGCAGCAGTGATAGGATTGGTGAGGTTCGGTGAGCAAATGCAGACCCTTTGAAGTCATATTGCATGGTACCCATTCCAAGGTTCTCAACTCTCCAGGTTTAAGGGATTCTTCCTTCAGCTAAAACATGCATGTGGAACCCAGAGTATGATCCACCGTGTGATCGGGAAACGTGTTCAAATGTGTCTCAGTTTTCGTCCCCTGGTACTCGGGTGCAACATTCCAGATGCTTTACTAACACTCTCCCCACTTGGAGAGTCAGTGCCTTTAACCTCCTGTTTGGCCCAGTTTGCAATTTCTGCGGAAAATGAACAGGAATAGGGAGAACCAATGAGAGACTAGCTGGAGGTGTCTCGACGGGCAAATTAAACTCTCATTTCCCACCAGGAAGAGGAATTAACCAAAGGCTCAGCGAGCCGTGCCGGAACCACACTAGGGCCTGAATCAATCCTGCGGTGTTGCGGCCAGCTCACAAGAAAGCGAGTTGAAGAAAGTAGCTCAGGGGCACTGTAATTCACAAAACTTCAGAGTTCTAAATGACAGCTAACGTCCAAAAATATATTGAAGTAAGGCTGCCAAGAGGACTTGAAAGCGGGGCAGAATTGCAGGAAACCGTTTTCAGGAGGTAGACTGGAATTGCATGTAAAGCATAAGAAAAGAGGCAGACCGTCCACAATGATGCACTTGGCCAAAAAGGGCATATGCGTTTTTTCCTGAATATATTCAGGAAAAAACGCATACGCCCTTTTTGGCCAACCAAGCAAGCTTGCAAAGGAAATCTGCACTACAATGAAGTCTCACTGCCCCCCGGTCAAAAGGGCCATCTGAAAAAAGTGTAAAATCCAGAAAGGCAGGACAGACCATGGAGAACTGGGAGCCTACTTAGGCTGATGGGCGGGATGTAAATTGCCAACAGCCACTCTGGAGAAGTGTATGGTGTTTCCTGAAACATCTGAAAAACAAAGCAACAGAGCCTAGGGCACTTCCATTTTTGGTCCTATAGATTAGGGAAATTAAAATCAAAAAGACACAGCCACCCCAAAGTTTGGGACAGCTCTGTTTACAAGAACCTCATTTACGATACAAGTTCAATATCGCAGAAAGCAAAAAATGGATAAAGAAGTTGTGGTACTTACGTACAATGAAATATCACTCAGCAATGAAATCTATGTCATCAGGCCAGTAGCAGCATAATGAGTGGATTCAGGTACGATGATTCTAAGTAAAATAAGTCACACAGAAAAAGAAACATCATAAGGTATCACTAATACACGGAATGTAAACTTGGCTACACAGGAACGGAATTACAAAACAGAATAGGGTCTCAAATGTAGAAAACCAACTTATGCTTGCTTAAGGGGAAAGGTGAGTTGGGGTGCTGCATAAAACCAGAGATTGAAATTAACACAGATACCTTTCCATAAGCCAAATATGTAATAGACAAGAGCTACTGCTTGCTCAACGAAGAGGACTCAACACCCCATATTAAACGCCTAAGAATATACCTGACTAGTAAGAATCTTAAAACCTATGGATTTATATGTCGCCGAAAGAGAATCCAGCGTGTGTACAGCGGCATAAACGCAGCAGTGATAGGATTGGTGAGGTTCGGTGAGCAAATGCAGACCCTTTGAAGTCATATTGCATGGTACCCATTCCATGGTTCTCAACTCTCCAGGTTTAAGGGATTCTTCCTTCAGCTAAAACATGCATGTGGAACCCAGAGTATGATCCACCATGTGATCGGGAAACGTGTTCAAATGTGTCTCAGTTTTCGTCCCCTGGTACTCGGGTGCAACATTCCAGACGCTTTACTAACACTCTCCCCACTTGGAGAGTCAGCGCCTTTAACCTCCTGTTTGGCCCAGTGTGCAATTTCTGCAGAAAATGAACAGGAATAGGGAGAACCAATGAGAGACTAGCTGGAGGTGTCTGGACGGGCAAATTTAACTCTCATTTCCCACCAGGAAGAGGAATTAACCAAAGGCTCAGCGAGCCATGCCGGAACCACACTAGGGCCTGAAGCAATCCTGCGGTGTTGCGGCCAGCTCACAAGAAAGCCAGTTGAAAAAAGGAGCTCAGGGGCACTGTAATTCACAAACCTGCAGAGTTATAAATGACAGCTATCGTCCAAAAATATATTGAAGCAAGGCTGCCAAGAGGACTTGAAAGCGGGGAAGAATTGCAGGAAACCGATTTCAGGAGGTAGACTGGAATTGCATGTAAAGCATAGGAAAAGAGGCAGAACGTCCACAATGATGCACTTGGCCAAAAAGGGCGTATGCGTTTTTTCCTGAATATATTCAGGAAAAAACGCATACGCCCTTTTTGGCCAACCAAGCAAGCTTGCAAAGGAAATCTGCACTACAATGAAGTCTCACTGCCCCCCGGTCAAAAGGGCCATCTGAAAAAAGTGTAAAATCCAGAAAGGCAGGACAGGCCATGGAGAACTGGGAGCCTTCTTATGCTGATGGGTGGGATGTAAATTGCAAACAGCCACTCTGGAGAAGTGTATGGTGTTTCCTGAAATATCTAAAAAACAAAGCAACAGAGCCTAGGGCACTTCCACTTATGGTCCTATAGCTGAGGGAAATTAAAATCAAAAAGACACAGCCACCCCAAAGTTTGGGACGGCTCTGTTTACAAGAACCTCGTTTACGGTACAAGTTCAATATCGCAGAAAGCGAAAAATGGATAAAGAAGTTGTGGTACTTACGTACAATGCAATATCACTCAGCAATGAAATCTATGTCATCAGGCCAGTAGCAGCATAATGAGTGGATTCAGGTACGATGATTCTAAGTGAAATAAATCACACAGAAAAAGAAACATCATAAGGTATCACTAATACACGGAATGTAAACATGGCTACACAGGAACTGAATTACAAAACAGAATAGGGTCTCAAATGAAGAAAACCAACTTACGCTTGCTTAAGAGGAAAGGTTAGTTGGGGTGCTGCATAAAACCAGAGATTGAAATTAACACAGATACATTTCCATAAGCCAAATATGTAATAGACAAGAGCTACTGCTTGCTCAACGAAGTGGACTCAACACCACATATTAAACGCCTAAGAATATACCTGACTAGTAAGAATCTTAAAACCTATGGATTTATATGTCTCCGAAAGAGAATCAAGCGTGTTTACAGCGGCATAAACGCAGCAGTGATAGGATTGGTGAGGTTCGGTGAGCAAATGCAGACCCTTTGAAGTCATATTGCATGGTACCCATTCCATGGTTCTCAACTCTCCAGGTTTAAGGGATTCTTCCTTCAGCTAAAACATGCATGTGGAACCCAGAGTATGATCCACCGTGTGATCGGGAAACGTGTTCAAATGTGTCTCACTTTTCGTCCCCTGGTACTCGGGTGCAACATTCCAGACGCTTTACTAACACTCTCCCCACTTGGAGAGTCAGTGCCTTTAACCTCCTGTTTGGCCCAGTTTGCAATTTCTGTGGAAAATGAACAGGAATAGGGAGAACCAATGAGAGACTAGCTGGAGGTGTCTGGACGGGCAAATTTAACTCTCATTTCCCACCAGGAAGAGGAATTAACCAAAGGCTCAGCGAGCCATGCCGAAACCACACTAGGGCCTGAAGCAATCCTGCGGTGTTGCGGCCAGCTCACAAGAAAGCGAGTTGAAAAAAGGAGCTCAGGGGCACTGTCATTCACAAACCTGCAGAGTTATACATGACAGCTATCGTCCAAAAATATATTGAAGTAAGGCTGCCAAGAGGACTTGAAAGCGGGGCAGAATTGCAGGAAACCGATTTCAGGAGGTAGAGTGGAATTGCATGTAAAGCATAGGAAAAGAGGCAGAACGTCCACAATGATGCACTTGGCCAAAAAGGGCGTAGGCGTTTTTTCCTGAATACATTCAGGAAAAAACGCATACGCCCTTTTTGCCCAAGGAAGCAAGCTTGCAAAGGAAATCTGCATTACAATGAAGTCTCACTGCCCCCCGGTCAAAAGGGCCATCTGAAAAAAGTGTAAAATCCAGAAAGGCAGGACAGACCATGGAGAACTGGGAGCCTACTTAGGCTGATGGGCGGGATGTAAATTGCCAACAGCCACTCTGGAGAAGTGTATGGTGTTTCCTGAAACATCTGAAAAACAAAGCAACAGAGCCTAGGGCACTTCCATTTTTAGTCCTATAGATTAGGGAAATTAAAATCAAAAAGACACAGCCACCCCAAAGTTTGGGACGGCTCTGTTTACAAGAACCTCGTTTACGGTACAAGTTCAATATCGCAGAAAGCGAAAAATGGATAAAGAAGTTGTGGTACTTACGTACAATGCAATATCACTCAGCAATGAAATCATATTGCAGGGTACCCACTCCATGGTTCTCAACTCTCCAGGTTTAAGGGATTCTTCCTTCAGCTAAAACATGCATGTGGAACCCAGAGTATGATCCACCGTGTGATCGGGAAATGTGTTCAAATGTGTCTCAGATTTCGTCCCCTGGTACTCGGGTGCAACATTCCAGACGCTTTACTAACACTCTCCCCACTTGCAGAGTCAGTGCCTTTAATCTGCTGTTGGGCCCAGTTTGCAATTTCGGCGGAAAATGAACAGGAATAGGGAGAACCAATGAGAGACTAGCTGGAGGTGTCTGGATGGGCAAATTTAACTCTCATTTCTCACCAGGAAGAGGAATTAACGTAAGGCTCAGCATGCCATGCCAGTATCACACTAGGGCCTGAAGCAATCCTGCAGTGTTGCGGCCAGCTCACAAGAAAGCGAGTTGAAGAAAGGAGCTCAGGGGCACTGTAATTCACAAAACTGCAGAGATATAAATGACAGCTATCGTCCAAAAATATATTGAAGTAAGGCTGCCAAGAGGACTTGAAAGCGGGGCAGAATTGCAGGAAACCGATTTCAGGAGGTAGACTGGAATTGCATGTAAAGCATAGGAAAAGAGGCAGAACGTCCACAATGATGCACTTGGCCAAAAAGGGCGTATGCGTTTTTTCCTGAATATATTCAGGAAAAAACGCATACGCCCTTTTTGGCCACCCAAGCATGCTTGCAAAGAAATCTGCAATACAATGAAGTCTCACTGCCCCCCGGTCAAAAGGGCCATCTGAAAAAAGTGTAAAATCCAGAAAGGCAGGACAGGCCATGGAGAACTGGGAGCCTTGTTATGCTGATGGTCAGGATGTAAATTGCCAACAGCCACTCTGGAGAAGTGTATGGTGGTTCCTGAAATATCTAAAAAACAAAGCAACACAGCCTAGGGCACTTCCACTTATGGTCCTATAGCTTAGGGAAATTAAAATCAAAAAGACACAGCCACCCCAATGTTTGGGACGGCTCTGTTTACAAGAACCTCATTTACGGTACAAGTTCAATATCGCAGAAGGCGAAAAATGGATAAAGAAGTTGTGGTACTTACGTACAATGCAATATCACTCAGCAATGAAATGTATGTCATCAGACCAGTAGCAGCATAATGAGTGGATTCAGGTACGATGATTCTAAGTGAAATAAGTCACACAGAAAAAGAAACATCATAAGATATCACTAATACACAGAATGTAAACTTCTCTACATAGGAACTGAATTACAAAACAGAATAGGGTCTCAAATGTAGAAAACCAACTTATGCTTGCTTAAGGGGAAAGGTGAGTTGGGGTGCTGCATAAAACCAGAGATTGAAATTAACACAGATACCTTTCCATAAGAAAAATATATAATAGACAAGAGCTACTCCTTGCTCAAAGAAGTGGACACAACACCCCATATTAAACGCCTAAGAATATGCCTGACTAGTAAGAATCTTAAAACCTATGGATATATATGTCTCCGAAAGAGAATCAAGCGTGTGTACAGCGGCATAAAAGCAGCAGTGATAGGATTGGTGAGGTTCGGTGAGCAAATGCAGACCCTTTGAAGTCATATTGCATGGTACCCATTCCATGGTTCTCAACTCTCCAGGTTTAAGGGATTCTTCCTTCAGCTAAAACATGCATGTGGAACCCAGAGTATGATCCACCGTGTGATCGGGAAACGTGTTCAAATGTGTCTCAGATTTCGTCCCCTGGTACTCGGGTGCAACATTCCAGACACTTTACTAACACTCTCCCCACTTGGAGAGTCAGTGCCTTTAACCTCCTATTTGGCCCAATTTGCAAATTCTGCTGAAGATGAACAGGAATAGGGAGAACCAATGAGAGACTAGCTGGAGGTGTCTGGATGGTCAAATTTAACTCTCATTTCCCACCAGGAAGAGGAATTAACCAAACCTCAGCCTGCCGTGCCAGAACGACATTAGGGCCTGAAGCAATCCTGCGGTGTTGCGGCCAGCTCTGAAGAAAGCGAGTTGAAGAAAGGAGCTCAGGGGCACTGTAATTCACAAACCTGCAGAGTTATAAATGACAGCTATCGTCCAAAAATATATTGAAGTAAGGCTGCCAAGAGGACTTGAAAGCGGGGCAGAATTGCAGGAAACCGATTTCCGGAGGTAGACTGGAATTGCATGTAAAGCATAGGAAAAGAGGCAGAACGTCCACAATGATGCACTTGGCCAAAAAGGGCGTATTCTTTTTTTCCTGAATATGTTCAGGAAAAAACGCATACGCACTTTTTGGCCAACCAAGCAAGCTTGCAAAGGAAATCTGCACTACAATGAAGTCTCACTGCCCCCCGGTCAAAAGGGCCATCTGAAAAAAGTGTAAAATCCAGAAAGGCAGGACAGACCATGGAGAACTGGGAGCCTACTTAGGCTGATGGGCGGGATGTAAATTGCCAACAGCCACTCTGGAGAAGTGTATGGTGTTTCCTGAAACATCTAAAAAACAAAGCAACAGAGCCTAGGGCACTTCCACTTATGGTCTTATAGATTAGGGAAATTAAAATCAAAAAGACACAGCCACCCCAAAGTTTGGGACGGCTCTGTTTACAAGAACCTTGGTTATGGTACAAGTTCAATATCGCAGAAAGCGAAAAATGGATAAAGAAGTTGTGGTACTTACGTACAATGCAATATCACTCAGCAATGAAATCTATGTCATCAGGCCAGTAGCAGCATAATGAGTGGATTCAGGTACGATGATTCTAAATGAAATAAGTCACACAGAAAAAGAAACATCATAAGATATCACTAATACACGGAATGTAAACTTGCCTACACAGGAACTGAATTACAAAACAGAATAGGGTCTCAAATGTAGAAAACCAACTTATGCTTGCTTAAGGGGAAAGGTGAGTTGGGGTGCTGCATAAAACCAGAGATTGAAATTAGCACAGATACCTTTCCATAAGCCAAATATGTAATAGACAAGAGCTACTGCTTGCTCAACGAAGTGGACTCTACACCCCATATTAAACGCCTAAAAATATACCTGACTAGTAAGAATCTTAAAACCTATGGATTGATATGTCTACGAAAGAGAATCAAGCGTGTGTACAGCAGCATAAACGCAGCAGTGATAGGATTGGTGAGGTTCGGTGAGCAAATGCAGACCCTTTGAAGTCATATTGCATGGTACCCATTCCATGGTTCTCAACTCTCCACGTTTAAGGGATTCTTCCTTCAGCTAAAACATGCATGTGGAACCCAGAGGATGATCCACCGTGTGATCGGGAAACGTGTTCAAATGTGTCTCAGTTTTCGTCCCCTGGTACTCGGGTGCAACATTCCAGATGCTTTACTAATACTCTCCCCACTTGGAGAGTCAGTGCCTTTAACCTCCTGTTTGGCCCAGTTTGCAATTTCTTCGGAAAATGAACAGGAATAGGGAGAACCAATGAGAGACTAGCTGGAGGTGTCTGGACGGGCAAATTTTACTCTCATTTCCCACCAGGAAGAGGAATTAACCAAAGGCTCAGCCTGCCGTGCCGGAACCACACTAGGGCCTGAAGCAATCCTGCGGTGTTGCGGCCAGCTCACAAGAAAGCGAGTTGAAGAAAGGAGCTCAGGGGCACTGTAATTCACAAACCTGCAGAGTTATAAATGACAGCTATCGTCCAAAAATATATTGAAGTAAGGCTGCCAAGAGGACTTGAAAGCGGGGCAGAATTGCAGGAAACCGATTTCAGGAGGTAGACTGGAATTGCATGTAAAGCATAGGAAAAGAGGCAGAACGTCCACAATGATGCACTTGGCCAAAAAGGGCGTCTGCGTTTTTTCCTGAATATACTCAGGAAAAAACGCATACGCCCTTTTTGGCCAACCAAGCAAGCTTGTAAAGGAAATCTGCACTACAATGAAGTCTCACTGCCCCCCGGTCAAAAGGGCCATCTGAAAAAAGTGTAAAATCCAGAAAGGCAGGACAGGCCATGGAGAACTGGGAGCCTTGTTATGCTGATGGTCGTGATGTAAATTGCCAACAGCCACTCTGGAGAAGTGTATGGTGTTTCCTGAAACATCTAAAAAACAAAGCAACAGAGCCTAGGGCACTTCCACTTATGGTCCTATAGATTAGGGAAATTAAAATCAAAAAGACACAGCCACCCCAAAGTTTGGAACAGCTCTGTTTACAAGAACCTCGTTTACGGTACAAGTTCAATATCGCAGAAAGCGAAAAATGGATAAAGAAGTTGTGGTACTTACGTACAATGCAATATCACTCAGCAATGAAATCTATGTCATCAGGCCAGTAGCAGCATAATGAGTGGATTCAGGTACGATGATTCTAAGTGAAATAAGTCACACAGAAAAAGAAACATCATAAGATATCACTAATACACGGAATGTAAACTTGGCTACACAGGAACTGAATTACAAAACAGAATAGGGTCTCAAATGTAGAAAACCAACTTATGCTTGCATAAGGGGAAAGGTGAGTTGGGGTGCTGCATAAAACCAGAGATTGAAATTAGCACAGATACCTTTCCATAAGCCAAATATGTAATAGACAAGAGCTACTGCTTGCTCAACGAAGTGGACTCAACACCACATATTAAACGCCTAAGAATATACCTGACTAGTAAGAATCTTAAAACCTATGGATTTATATGTCTCAGAAAGAGAATCAAGCGTGTTGACAGCGGCATAAACACAGCAGTGATAGGATTGGTGAGGTTCGGTGAGCAAATGCAGACCCTTTGAAGTCATATTGCAATGTACCCATTCCATGGTTCTCAACTCTCCAGGTATAAGGGATTCTTCCTTCAGCTAAAACATGCATGTGGAACCCAGAGTATGATCCACCGTGTGATCGGGAAACGTGTTCAAATGTGTCTCAGTTTTCGTCCCCTGGTACTCGGGTGCAACATTCCAGACGCTTTACTAACACTCTCCCCCCTTGGAGAGTCAGTGCCTTTAACGTCCTGTTTGGCCCAGTTTGCAATTTCTGCGGAAAATGAACAGGAATAGGGAGAACCAATGAGAGAGTAGCCTGAGCTGTCTGGACGGGCAAATTTAACTCTCATTTCCCACCAGGAAGAGAAATTAACCAAAGGCTCAGCGAGCCATGCCGAAATCACACTAGGGCCTGAAGCAATCCTGCGGTGTTGCGGCCAGCTCAGAAGAAAGCGAGTTGAAGAAAGGAGCTCAGGGGCACTGTAATTCACAAACCTGCAGAGTTATAAATGACACCTATCGTCCAAAAATATATTGAAGTAAGGCTGCCAAGAGGACTTGAAAGCGGGGCAGAATTGCAGGAAACCGATTTCAGGAGGTAGACTGGAATTGCATGTAAAGCATAGGAAAAGAGGCAGAACGTCCTCAATGATGCACTTCGCCAAAAAGGGCGTATGCGTTTTTTCCTGAATATACTCAGGAAAAAACGCAGACACACTTTTTGGCCCACCAAGCAAGCTTGCAAAGGAAATCTGCACTACAATGAAGTCTCACTGCCCCCCGGTCAAAAGGGCCATCTGAAAAAAGTGTAAAATCCAGAAAGGCAGGACAGGCCATGGAGAACTGGGAGCCTTATTATGCTGATGGGCGGGATATAAATTGCCAACAGCCACTCTGGAGAAGTGTATGGTGTTTCCTGAAACATCTAAAAAACAAGCAAAAGAGCCTAGGGCACTTCCACTTATGGTCCTATAGATTAGGGAAATTAAAATCAAAAACACAGCCACCCCAAAGTTTGGGACAGCTCTGTTTACAAGAACCTCGTTTACGGTACAAGTTCAATATCGCAGAAAGCGAAAAATGGATAAAGAAGTTGTGGTACTTACGTACAATGCAATATCACTCAGCAATGAAATCTATGTCATCAGGCCAGTAGCAGCATAATGAGTGGATTCAGGTACGATGATTCTAAGTGAAATAAGTCACACAGAAAAAGAAACATCATAAGGTATCACTAATACACGGAATGTAAACTTGGCTACACAGGAACTGAATTACAAAACAGAACAGGGTCTCAAATGTAGAAAACCAACTTATGCTTGCTTAAGGGGAAAGGTGAGTTGGGGTGCTGCAGAAAACCAGAGATTGAAATTAACACAGATAGCTTTCCATAAGACAAATATGTAATAGACAAGAGCTACTCCTTGCTCAACGAAGCGGACTCAACACCCCATATTAAACGCCTAAGAATATACCTGACTAGTAAGAATCTTAAAACCTATGGATTTATATGTCTCCGAAAGAGAATCAAGCGTGTGTACAGCGGCATAAAGGCAGCAGTGAAAGGATTGGTGAGGTTCGGTGAGCAAATGAAGACCGTTTGAAGTCATATTGCATGGTACCCACTCCATGGTTCTCAACTCTCCAGGTTTAAGGGATTCTTCCTTCAGCTAAAACATGCATGTGGAACCCAGAGTATAATCCACCGTGTGATCGGGAAACGTGTTCAAATGTGTCTCAGTTTTCATCTCCTGGTACTCGGGTGCAACATTCCAGACGCTTTACTAACACTCTCCCCACTTGGAGAGTCAGTGCCTTTAACCTCCTGTTTGGCCCAGTTTGCAATTTCTGCAGAAAAGGAACAGGAATAGGCAGAACGAATGAGAGACTAGCTGGAGGTGTCTGGATGGGCAAATTTAACTCTCATTTCCCACCAGGAAGAGGAATTAACCAAAGGCTCAGCGAGCCATGCCGGAACCACACTAGGGCCTGAAGCAATCCTGCGGTGTTGCGGCCAGCTCACAAGAAAGCGAGTTGAAGAAAGGAGCTCAGGGGCCCTGTAATTCACACACCTGCAGAGTTCTAAATGACAGCTATCGTCCAAAAATATATTGAAGTAAGGCTGCCAAGAGGACTTGAAAGCGGGGCAGAATTGCAGGAAACCGATTTCAGGAGGTAGACTGGAATTGCATGTAAAGCATAGGAAAAGAGGCAGAACGTCCACAATGATGCACTTGGCCAAAAAGGGCGTATGGGTTTTTTCCTGAATATATTCAGGAAAAAACCCATACGCCCTTTTTGGCCAACCAAGCAAGCTTGCAAAGGAAATCTGCACTACAATGAAGTCTCACTGCTCCCAGGTCAAAAGGGCCATCTGAAAAAAGAGTAAAATCCAGAAAGGCAGGACAGGCCATGGAGAACTGGTAGTTTTGTTATGCTGATGGGCGTGATGTAAATTGCCAACAGCCACTCTGGAGAAGTGTATGGTGTTTCCTGAAACATCTAAAAAACAAAGCAACAGAGCCTAGAGCACTTCCACTTATGGTCCTATAGCTTACGGAAATTAAAATCAAAAAGACACGGCTACCCCAAAGTTTGGGACGGCTCTGTTTACAAGAACCTCGTTTACGGTACAAGTTCAATATCGCAGAAAGCGAAAAATGGATAAAGAAGTTGTGGTACTTACGTACAATGCAATATCACTCAGCAATGAAATCTATCTCATCAGGCCAGTAGCAGCATAATGAGTGGATTCAGGTACGATGATTCTAAGTGAAATAAGTCACACAGAAAAAGAAACATCATAAGATATCACTAATACACAAATTGTAAACTTGGCTACACAGGAACTGAATTACAAAACAGAATAGGGTCTCAAATGTAGAAAACCAACTTATGCTTGCTTAAGGGGAAAGGTGAGTTGGGGTGCTGCATAAAACCAGAGATTGAAATTAGCACAGATACCTTTCCATAAGACAAATATGTAATAGAAAAGAGCTACTCCCTGCTCAACGAAGTGGACTCAACACCACATATTAAACGCCTAAAAATATACCTGACTAGTAAGAATCTTAAAACCTATGGATTGATATGTCTCCGAAAGAGAATCAAGCGTGTGTACAGCGGCATAAACGCAGCAGTGAAAGGATTGGTGAGGTTCGGTGAGCAAATGCAGACACTTTGAAGTCATATTGCAGGGTTCCCATTCCATGGTTCTCAACTCTTCAGGTTTAAGGGATTCTTCCTTCAGCTAAAACATGCATGTGGAACCCAGAGTATGATCCAACGTGTGATCGGGAAACGTGTTCAAATATGTCTCAGTTTTCATCCCCTGGTACTCGGGTGCAACATTCCAGACGCTTTACTAACACTCTCCCCACTTGGAGAGTCAGTGCCTTTAACCTCCTGTTTGGCCCAGTTTGCAATTTCTGCGGAAAATGAACAGGAATAGGGAGAACAAATGAGAGACTAGCTGGAGGAGTCTGGACGGGCTAATTTAACTCTCATTTCCCACCAGGAAGAGGAATTAACCAAAGGCTCAGCGTGCCATGCCGGAACCACACTAGGGCCTGAAGCAATCCTGCGGTGTTGTGGCCAGCTCACAAGAAAGCGAGTTGAAGAAAGGAACTCAGGGGCCCTGTAATTCACAAACCTGCAGAGTTATAAATGACAGCTATCGTCCAAAAATATATTGAAGTAAGGCTGCCAAGAGGACTTGAAAGCGGGGCAGAATTGCAGGAAACCGATTTCAGGAGGTAGACTGGAATTGCATGTAAAGCATAGGAAAAGAGGCAGAACGTCCTCAATGATGCACTTGGCCAAAAAGGGCGTATGCGTTTTTTCCTGAATATACTCAGGACAAAACGCAGACACCCTTTTTGGCCCACCAAGCAACCTTGCAAAGGAAATCTGCACTACAATGAAGTCTCACTGCCCCCCGTTCAAAAGGGCCATCTGAAAAAAGTGTAAAATCCAGAAAGGCAGGACAGGCCATGGAGAACTGGGAGCCTTCTTATGCTGACGGGCGGGATGTAAATTGCCAACAGCCACTCTGGAGAAGTGTATGGTGTTTCCTGAAACATCTAAAAAACAAAGCAACAGAGCCTAGGGCACTTCCACTTATGGTGCTATAGCTTAGGGAAATTAAAATCAAAAAGACACGGCTACCCCAAAGTTTGGGACGGCTCTGTTTACAAGAACCTCGTTTACGGTACAAGTTCAATATCGCAGAAAGCGAAAAATGGATAAAGAAGTTGTGGTACTTACGTACAATGCAATATCACTCAGCAATGAAATCTATCTCATCAGGCCAGTAGCAGCATAATGAGTGGATTGAGGTACGATGATTCTAAGTGAAATAAGTCACACAGAAAAAGAAACATCATAAGATATCACTAATACACAAATTGTAAACTTGGCTACACAGGAACTGAATTACAAAACAGAATAGGGTCTCAAATGTAGAAAACCAACTTATGCTTGCTTAAGGGGAAAGGTGAGTTGGGGTGCTGCATAAAACCAGAGATTGAAATTAGCACAGATACCTTTCCATAAGACAAATATGTAATAGAAAAGAGCTACTCCCTGCTCAACGAAGTGGACTCAACACCCCATATTAAACGCCTAAGAATATACCTGACTAGTAAGAATCTTAAAACCTATGGATTGATATGTCTCCGAAAGAGAATCAAGCGTGTGTACAGCGGCATAAACGCAGCAGTGAAAGGATTGGTGAGGTTCGGTGAGCAAATGCAGACCCTTGGAAGTCATATTGCAGGGTTCCCATTCCATGGTTCTCAACTCTTCAGGTTTAAGGGATTCTTCCTTCAGCTAAAACATGCATGTGGAACCCAGAGTATGATCCAACGTGTGATCGGGAAACGTGTTCAAATATGTCTCAGTTTTCATCCCCTGGTACTCGGGTGCAACATTCCAGACGCTTTACTAACACTCTCCCCACTTGGAGAGTCAGTGCCTTTAACCTCCTGTTTGGCCCAGTTTGCAATTTCTGCGGAAAATGAACAGGAATAGGGAGAACAAATGAGAGACTAGCTGGAGGAGTCTGGACGGGCTAATTTAACTCTCATTTCCCACCAGGAAGAGGAATTAACCAAAGGCTCAGCGTGCCATGCCGGAACCACACTAGGGCCTGAAGCAATCCTGCGGTGTTGTGGCCAGCTCACAAGAAAGCGAGTTGAAGAAAGGAACTCAGGGGCCCTGTAATTCACAAACCTGCAGAGTTATAAATGACAGCTATCGTCCAAAAATATATTGAAGTAAGGCTGCCAAGAGGACTTGAAAGCGGGGCAGAATTGCAGGAAACCGATTTCAGGAGGTAGACTGGAATTGCATGTAAAGCATAGGAAAAGAGGCAGAACGTCCTCAATGATGCACTTGGCCAAAAAGGGCGTATGCGTTTTTTCCTGAATATACTCAGGACAAAACGCAGACACCCTTTTTGGCCCACCAAGCAAGCTTGCAAAGGAAATCTGCACTACAATGAAGTCTCACTGCCCCCCGTTCAAAAGGGCCATCTGAAAAAAGTGTAAAATCCAGAAAGGCAGGACAGGCCATGGAGAACTGGGAGCCTTCTTATGCTGACGGGCGGGATGTAAATTGCCAACAGCCACTCTGGAGAAGTGTATGGTGTTTCCTGAAACATCTAAAAAACAAGCAAAAGAGCCTAGGGCACTTCCACTTATGGTCCTATAGATAAGGGAAATTAAAATAAAAAAGACACAGCCACCCCAAAGTTTGGGACAGCTCTGTTTACAAGAACCTTGTTTACGGTACAAGTTCAATATCGCAGAAAGCGAAAAATGGATAAAGAAGTTGTGGTACTTACGTACAATGCAATATCACTCAGCAATGAAATCATATTGCAGGGTACCCACTCCATGGTTCTCAACTCTCCAGGTTTAAGGGATTCTTCCTTCAGCTAAAACATGCATGTGGAACCCAGAGTATGATCCACCGTGTGATCGGGAAATGTGTTCAAATGTGTCTCAGATTTCGTCCCCTGGTACTCGGGTGCAACATTCCAGACGCTTTACTAACACTCTCCCCACTTGCAGAGTCACTGCCTTTAATCTGCTGTTGGGCCCAGTTTGCAATTTCGGCGGAAAATGAACAGGAATAGGGAGAACCAATGAGAGACTAGCTGGAGGTGTCTGGATGGGCAAATTTAACTCTCATTTCTCACCAGAAAGAGGAATTAACGTAAGGCTCAGCATGCCATGCCAGTATCACACTAGGGCCTGAAGCAATCCTGCAGTGTTGCGGCCAGCTCACAAGAAAGCGAGTTGAAGAAAGGAGCTCAGGGGCACTGTAATTCACAAAACTGCAGAGATATAAATGACAGCTATCGTCCAAAAATATATTGAAGTAAGGCTGCCAAGAGGACTTGAAAGCGGGGCAGAATTGCAGGAAACCGATTTCAGGAGGTAGACTGGAATTGCATGTAAAGCATAGGAAAAGAGGCAGAACGTCCACAATGATGCACTTGGCCAAAAAGGGCGTATGCGTTTTTTCCTGAATATACTCAGGACAAAACGCAGACACCCTTTTTGGCCCACCAAGCAAGCTTGCAAAGGAAATCTGCACTACAATGAAGTCTCACTGCCCCCCGTTCAAAAGGGCCATCTGAAAAAAGTGTAAAATCCAGAAAGGCAGGACAGGCCATGGAGAACTGGGAGCCTTCTTATGCTGACGGGCGGGATGTAAATTGCCAACAGCCACTCTGGAGAAGTGTATGGTGTTTCCTGAAACATCTAAAAAACAAAGCAACAGAGCCTAGGGCACTTCCACTTATGGTGCTATAGCTTAGGGAAATTAAAATCAAAAAGACACGGCTACCCCAAAGTTTGGGACGGCTCTGTTTACAAGAACCTCGTTTACGGTACAAGTTCAATATCGCAGAAAGCGAAAAATGGATAAAGAAGTTGTGGTACTTACGTACAATGCAATATCACTCAGCAATGAAATCTATCTCATCAGGCCAGTAGCAGCATAATGAGTGGATTGAGGTACGATGATTCTAAGTGAAATAAGTCACACAGAAAAAGAAACATCATAAGATATCACTAATACACAAATTGTAAACTTGGCTACACAGGAACTGAATTACAAAACAGAATAGGGTCTCAAATGTAGAAAACCAACTTATGCTTGCTTAAGGGGAAAGGTGAGTTGGGGTGCTGCATAAAACCAGAGATTGAAATTAGCACAGATACCTTTCCATAAGACAAATATGTAATAGAAAAGAGCTACTCCCTGCTCAACGAAGTGGACTCAACACCCCATATTAAACGCCTAAGAATATACCTGACTAGTAAGAATCTTAAAACCTATGGATTGATATGTCTCCGAAAGAGAATCAAGCGTGTGTACAGCGGCATAAACGCAGCAGTGAAAGGATTGGTGAGGTTCGGTGAGCAAATGCAGACCCTTGGAAGTCATATTGCAGGGTTCCCATTCCATGGTTCTCAACTCTTCAGGTTTAAGGGATTCTTCCTTCAGCTAAAACATGCATGTGGAACCCAGAGTATGATCCAACGTGTGATCGGGAAACGTGTTCAAATATGTCTCAGTTTTCATCCCCTGGTACTCGGGTGCAACATTCCAGACGCTTTACTAACACTCTCCCCACTTGGAGAGTCAGTGCCTTTAACCTCCTGTTTGGCCCAGTTTGCAATTTCTGCGGAAAATGAACAGGAATAGGGAGAACAAATGAGAGACTAGCTGGAGGAGTCTGGACGGGCTAATTTAACTCTCATTTCCCACCAGGAAGAGGAATTAACCAAAGGCTCAGCGTGCCATGCCGGAACCACACTAGGGCCTGAAGCAATCCTGCGGTGTTGTGGCCAGCTCACAAGAAAGCGAGTTGAAGAAAGGAACTCAGGGGCCCTGTAATTCACAAACCTGCAGAGTTATAAATGACAGCTATCGTCCAAAAATATATTGAAGTAAGGCTGCCAAGAGGACTTGAAAGCGGGGCAGAATTGCAGGAAACCGATTTCAGGAGGTAGACTGGAATTGCATGTAAAGCATAGGAAAAGAGGCAGAACGTCCTCAATGATGCACTTGGCCAAAAAGGGCGTATGCGTTTTTTCCTGAATATACTCAGGACAAAACGCAGACACCCTTTTTGGCCCACCAAGCAAGCTTGCAAAGGAAATCTGCACTACAATGAAGTCTCACTGCCCCCCGTTCAAAAGGGCCATCTGAAAAAAGTGTAAAATCCAGAAAGGCAGGACAGGCCATGGAGAACTGGGAGCCTTCTTATGCTGACGGGCGGGATGTAAATTGCCAACAGCCACTCTGGAGAAGTGTATGGTGTTTCCTGAAACATCTAAAAAACAAGCAAAAGAGCCTAGGGCACTTCCACTTATGGTCCTATAGATAAGGGAAATTAAAATAAAAAAGACACAGCCACCCCAAAGTTTGGGACAGCTCTGTTTACAAGAACCTTGTTTACGGTACAAGTTCAATATCGCAGAAAGCGAAAAATGGATAAAGAAGTTGTGGTACTTACGTACAATGCAATATCACTCAGCAATGAAATCATATTGCAGGGTACCCACTCCATGGTTCTCAACTCTCCAGGTTTAAGGGATTCTTCCTTCAGCTAAAACATGCATGTGGAACCCAGAGTATGATCCACCGTGTGATCGGGAAATGTGTTCAAATGTGTCTCAGATTTCGTCCCCTGGTACTCGGGTGCAACATTCCAGACGCTTTACTAACACTCTCCCCACTTGCAGAGTCAGTGCCTTTAATCTGCTGTTGGGCCCAGTTTGCAATTTCGGCGGAAAATGAACAGGAATAGGGAGAACCAATGAGAGACTAGCTGGAGGTGTCTGGATGGGCAAATTTAACTCTCATTTCTCACCAGAAAGAGGAATTAACGTAAGGCTCAGCATGCCATGCCAGTATCACACTAGGGCCTGAAGCAATCCTGCAGTGTTGCGGCCAGCTCACAAGAAAGCGAGTTGAAGAAAGGAGCTCAGGGGCACTGTAATTCACAAAACTGCAGAGATATAAATGACAGCTATCGTCCAAAAATATATTGAAGTAAGGCTGCCAAGAGGACTTGAAAGCGGGGCAGAATTGCAGGAAACCGATTTCAGGAGGTAGACTGGAATTGCATGTAAAGCATAGGAAAAGAGGCAGAACGTCCACAATGATGCACTTGGCCAAAAAGGGCGTATGCGTTTTTTCCTGAATATATTCAGGAAAAAACGCATACGCCCTTTTTGGCCACCCAAGCATGCTTGCAAAGAAATCTGCAATACAATGAAGTCTCACTGCCCCCCGGTCAAAAGGGCCATCTGAAAAAAGTGTAAAATCCAGAAAGGCAGGACAGGCCATGGAGAACTGGGAGCCTTGTTATGCTGATGGTCAGGATGTAAATTGCCAACAGCCACTCTGGAGAAGTGTATGGTGGTTCCTGAAATATCTAAAAAACAAAGCAACACAGCCTAGGGCACTTCCACTTATGGTCCTATAGCTTAGGGAAATTAAAATCAAAAAGACACAGCCACCCCAATGTTTGGGACGGCTCTGTTTACAAGAACCTCATTTACGGTACAAGTTCAATATCGCAGAAGGCGAAAAATGGATAAAGAAGTTGTGGTACTTACGTACAATGCAATATCACTCAGCAATGAAATGTATGTCATCAGACCAGTAGCAGCATAATGAGTGGATTCAGGTACGATGATTCTAAGTGAAATAAGTCACACAGAAAAAGAAACATCATAAGATATCACTAATACACAGAATGTAAACTTCTCTACATAGGAACTGAATTACAAAACAGAATAGGGTCTCAAATGTAGAAAACCAACTTATGCTTGCTTAAGGGGAAAGGTGAGTTGGGGTGCTGCATAAAACCAGAGATTGAAATTAACACAGATACCTTTCCATAAGAAAAATATATAATAGACAAGAGGTACTCCTTGCTCAAAGAAGTGGACACAACACCCCATATTAAACGCCTAAGAATATGCCTGACTAGTAAGAATCTTAAAACCTATGGATATATATGTCTCCGAAAGAGAATCAAGCGTGTGTACAGCGGCATAAAAGCAGCAGTGATAGGATTGGTGAGGTTCGGTGAGCAAATGCAGACCCTTTGAAGTCATATTGCATGGTACCCATTCCATGGTTCTCAACTCTCCAGGTTTAAGGGATTCTTCCTTCAGCTAAAACATGCATGTGGAACCCAGAGTATGATCCACCATGTGATCGGGAAACGTGTTCAAATGTGTCTCAGATTTCGTCCCCTGGTACTCGGGTGCAACATTCCAGACACTTTACTAACACTCTCCCCACTTGGAGAGTCAGTGCCTTTAACCTCCTATTTGGCCCAATTTGCAAATTCTGCTGAAGATGAACAGGAATAGGGAGAACCAATGAGAGACTAGCTGGAGGTGTCTGGATGGTCAAATTTAACTCTCATTTCCCACCAGGAAGAGGAATTAACCAAACCTCAGCCTGCCGTGCCAGAACGACATTAGGGCCTGAAGCAATCCTGCGGTGTTGCGGCCAGCTCCGAAGAAAGCGAGTTGAAGAAAGGAGCTCAGGGGCACTGTAATTCACAAACCTGCAGAGTTATAAATGACAGCTATCGTCCAAAAATATATTGAAGTAAGGCTGCCAAGAGGACTTGAAAGCGGGGCAGAATTGCAGGAAACCGATTTCCGGAGGTAGACTGGAATTGCATGTAAAGCATAGGAAAAGAGGCAGAACGTCCACAATGATGCACTTGGCCAAAAAGGGCGTATTCTTTTTTTCCTGAATATGTTCAGGAAAAAACGCATACGCACTTTTTGGCCAACCAAGCAAGCTTGCAAAGGAAATCTGCACTACAATGAAGTCTCACTGCCCCCCGGTCAAAAGGGCCATCTGAAAAAAGTGTAAAATCCAGAAAGGCAGGACAGACCATGGAGAACTGGGAGCCTACTTAGGCTGATGGGCGGGATGTAAATTGCCAACAGCCACTCTGGAGAAGTGTATGGTGTTTCCTGAAACATCTAAAAAACAAAGCAACAGAGCCTAGGGCACTTCCACTTATGGTCTTATAGATTAGGGAAATTAAAATCAAAAAGACACAGCCACCCCAAAGTTTGGGACGGCTCTGTTTACAAGAACCTCGGTTACGGTACAAGTTCAATATCGCAGAAAGCGAAAAATGGATAAAGAAGTTGTGGTACTTACGTACAATGCAATATCACTCAGCAATGAAATCTATGTCATCAGGCCAGTAGCAGCATAATGAGTGGATTCAGGTACGATGATTCTAAGTGAAATAAGTCACACAGAAAAAGAAACATCATAAGATATCACTAATACACGGAATGTAAACTTGCCTACACAGGAACTGAATTACAAAACAGAATAGGGTCTCAAATGTAGAAAACCAACTTATGCTTGCTTAAGGGGAAAGGTGAGTTGGGGTGCTGCATAAAACCAGAGATTGAAATTAGCACAGATACCTTTCCATAAGCCAAATATGTAATAGACAAGAGCTACTGCTTGCTCAACGAAGTGGACTCTACACCCCATATTAAACGCCTAAAAATATACCTGACTAGTAAGAATCTTAAAACCTATGGATTGATATGTCTACGAAAGAGAATCAAGCGTGTGTACAGCAGCATAAACGCAGCAGTGATAGGATTGGTGAGGTTCGGTGAGCAAATGCAGACCCTTTGAAGTCATATTGCATGGTACCCATTCCATGGTTCTCAACTCTCCACGTTTAAGGGATTCTTCCTTCAGCTAAAACATGCATGTGGAACCCAGAGGATGATCCACCGTGTGATCGGGAAACGTGTTCAAATGTGTCTCAGTTTTCGTCCCCTGGTACTCGGGTGCAACATTCCAGATGCTTTACTAATACTCTCCCCACTTGGAGAGTCAGTGCCTTTAACCTCCTGTTTGGCCCAGTTTGCAATTTCTTCGGAAAATGAACAGGAATAGGGAGAACCAATGAGAGACTAGCTGGAGGTGTCTGGACGGGCAAATTTTACTCTCATTTCCCACCAGGAAGAGGAATTAACCAAAGGCTCAGCCTGCCGTGCCGGAACCACACTAGGGCCTGAAGCAATCCTGCGGTGTTGCGGCCAGCTCACAAGAAAGCGAGTTGAAGAAAGGAGCTCAGGGGCACTGTAATTCACAAACCTGCAGAGTTATAAATGACAGCTATCGTCCAAAAATATATTGAAGTAAGGCTGCCAAGAGGACTTGAAAGCGGGGCAGAATTGCAGGAAACCGATTTCAGGAGGTAGACTGGAATTGCATGTAAAGCATAGGAAAAGAGGCAGAACGTCCACAATGATGCACTTGGCCAAAAAGGACATATGCGTTTTTTCCTGAATATATTCAGGAAAAAACGCATACGCCCTTTTTGGCCAACCAAGCAAGCTTGCAAAGGAAATCTGCACTACAATGAAGTCTCACTGCCCCCCGGTCAAAAGGGCCATCTGAAAAAAGTGTAAAATCCAGAAAGGCAGGACAGGCCATGGAGAACTGGGAGCCTTGTTATGCTGATGGTCGTGATGTAAATTGCCAACAGCCACTCTGGAGAAGTGTATGGTGTTTCCTGAAACATCTAAAAAACAAAGCAACAGAGCCTAGGGCACTTCCACTTATGGTCCTATAGATTAGGGAAATTAAAATCAAAAAGACACAGCCACCCCAAAGTTTGGAACAGCTCTGTTTACAAGAACCTCGTTTACGGTACAAGTTCAATATCGCAGAAAGCGAAAAATGGATAAAGAAGTTGTGGTACTTACGTACAATGCAATATCACTCAGCAATGAAATCTATGTCATCAGGCCAGTAGCAGCATAATGAGTGGATTCAGGTACGATGATTCTAAGTGAAATAAGTCACACAGAAAAAGAAACATCATAAGATATCACTAATACACGGAATGTAAACTTGCCTACACAGGAACTGAATTACAAAACAGAATAGGGTCTCAAATGTAGAAAACCAACTTATGCTTGCTTAAGGGGAAAGGTGAGTTGGGTTGCTGCATAAAACCAGAGATTGAAATTAGCACAGATACCTTTCCATAAGCCAAATATGTAATAGACAAGAGCTACTGCTTGCTCAACGAAGTGGACTCAACACCACATATTAAACGCCTAAGAATATACCTGACTAGTAAGAATCTTAAAACCTATGGATTTATATGTCTCAGAAAGAGAATCAAGCGTGTTTACAGCGGCATAAACACAGCAGTGATAGGATTGGTGAGGTTCGGTGAGCAAATGCAGACCCTTTGAAGTCATATTGCAATGTACCCATTCCATGGTTCTCAACTCTCCAGGTATAAGGGATTCTTCCTTCAGCTAAAACATGCATGTGGAACCCAGAGTATGATCCACCGTGTGATCGGGAAACGTGTTCAAATGTGTCTCAGTTTTCGTCCCCTGGTACTCGGGTACAACATTCCAGACGCTTTACTAACACTCTCCCCCCTTGGAGAGTCAGTGCCTTTAACGTCCTGTTTGGCCCAGTTTGCAATTTCTGCGGAAAATGAACAGGAATAGGGAGAACCAATGAGAGAGTAGCCCGAGCTGTCTGGACGGGCAAATTTAACTCTCATTTCCCACCAGGAAGAGAAATTAACCAAAGGCTCAGCGAGCCATGCCGAAATCACACTAGGGCCTGAAGCAATCCTGCGGTGTTGCGGCCAGCTCAGAAGAAAGCGAGTTGAAGAAAGGAGCTCAGGGGCACTGTAATTCACAAACCTGCAGAGTTATAAATGACAGCTATCGTCCAAAAATATATTGAAGTAAGGCTGCCAAGAGGACTTGAAAGCGGGGCAGAATTGCAGGAAACCGATTTCCGGAGGTAGACTGGAATTGCATGTAAAGCATAGGAAAAGAGGCAGAACATCCACAATGATGCACTTGGCCAAAAAGGGCGTATTCTTTTTTTCCTGAATATGTTCAGGAAAAAACGCATACGCACTTTTTGGCCAACCAAGCAAGCTTGCAAAGGAAATCTGCACTACAATGAAGTCTCACTGCCCCCCGGTCAAAAGGGCCATCTGAAAAAAGTGTAAAATCCAGAAAGGCAGGACAGACCATGGAGAACTGGGAGCCTACTTAGGCTGATGGGCGGGATGTAAATTGCCAACAGCCACTCTGGAGAAGTGTATGGTGTTTCCTGAAACATCTAAAAAACAAAGCAACAGAGCCTAGGGCACTTCCACTTATGGTCTTATAGATTAGGGAAATTAAAATCAAAAAGACACAGCCACCCCAAAGTTTGGGACGGCTCTGTTTACAAGAACCTCGGTTACGGTACAAGTTCAATATCGCAGAAAGCGAAAAATGGATAAAGAAGTTGTGGTACTTACGTACAATGCAATATCACTCAGCAATGAAATCTATGTCATCAGGCCAGTAGCAGCATAATGAGTGGATTCAGGTACGATGATTCTAAATGAAATAAGTCACACAGAAAAAGAAACATCATAAGATATCACTAATACACGGAATGTAAACTTGCCTACACAGGAACTGAATTACAAAACAGAATAGGGTCTCAAATGTAGAAAACCAACTTATGCTTGCTTAAGGGGAAAGGTGAGTTGGGGTGCTGCATAAAACCAGAGATTGAAATTAGCACAGATACCTTTCCATAAGCCAAATATGTAATAGACAAGAGCTACTGCTTGCTCAACGAAGTGGACTCTACACCCCATATTAAACGCCTAAAAATATACCTGACTAGTAAGAATCTTAAAACCTATGGATTGATATGTCTACGAAAGAGAATCAAGCGTGTGTACAGCAGCATAAACGCAGCAGTGATAGGATTGGTGAGGTTCGGTGAGCAAATGCAGACCCTTTGAAGTCATATTGCATGGTACCCATTCCATGGTTCTCAACTCTCCACGTTTAAGGGATTCTTCCTTCAGCTAAAACATGCATGTGGAACCCAGAGGATGATCCACCGTGTGATCGGGAAACGTGTTCAAATGTGTCTCAGTTTTCGTCCCCTGGTACTCGGGTGCAACATTCCAGATGCTTTACTAATACTCTCCCCACTTGGAGAGTCAGTGCCTTTAACCTCCTGTTTGGCCCAGTTTGCAATTTCTTCGGAAAATGAACAGGAATAGGGAGAACCAATGAGAGACTAGCTGGAGGTGTCTGGACGGGCAAATTTTACTCTCATTTCCCACCAGGAAGAGGAATTAACCAAAGGCTCAGCCTGCTGTGCCGGAACCACACTAGGGCCTGAAGCAATCCTGCGGTGTTGCGGCCAGCTCACAAGAAAGCGAGTTGAAGAAAGGAGCTCAGGGGCACTGTAATTCACAAACCTGCAGAGTTATAAATGACAGCTATCGTCCAAAAATATATTGAAGTAAGGCTGCCAAGAGGACTTGAAAGCGGGGCAGAATTGCAGGAAACCGATTTCAGGAGGTAGACTGGAATTGCATGTAAAGCATAGGAAAAGAGGCAGAACGTCCACAATGATGCACTTGGCCAAAAAGGGCGTCTGCGTTTTTTCCTGAATATACTCAGGAAAAAACGCATACGCCCTTTTTGGCCAACCAAGCAAGCTTGCAAAGGAAATCTGCACTACAATGAAGTCTCACTGCCCCCCGGTCAAAAGGGCCATCTGAAAAAAGTGTAAAATCCAGAAAGGCAGGACAGGCCATGGAGAACTGGGAGCCTTGTTATGCTGATGGTCGTGATGTAAATTGCCAACAGCCACTCTGGAGAAGTGTATGGTGTTTCCTGAAACATCTAAAAAACAAAGCAACAGAGCCTAGGGCACTTCCACTTATGGTCCTATAGATTAGGGAAATTAAAATCAAAAAGACACAGCCACCCCAAAGTTTGGAACAGCTCTGTTTACAAGAACCTCGTTTACGGTACAAGTTCAATATCGCAGAAAGCGAAAAATGGATAAAGAAGTTGTGGTACTTACGTACAATGCAATATCACTCAGCAATGAAATCTATGTCATCAGGCCAGTAGCAGCATAATGAGTGGATTCAGGTACGATGATTCTAAGTGAAATAAGTCACACAGAAAAAGAAACATCATAAGATATCACTAATACACGGAATGTAAACTTGCCTACACAGGAACTGAATTACAAAACAGAATAGGGTCTCAAATGTAGAAAACCAACTTATGCTTGCTTAAGGGGAAAGGTGAGTTGGGGTGCTGCATAAAACCAGAGATTGAAATTAGCACAGATACCTTTCCATAAGCCAAATATGTAATAGACAAGAGCTACTGCTTGCTCAACGAAGTGGACTCAACACCACATATTAAACGCCTAAGAATATACCTGACTAGTAAGAATCTTAAAACCTATGGATTTATATGTCTCAGAAAGAGAATCAAGCGTGTTTACAGCGGCATAAACACAGCAGTGATAGGATTGGTGAGGTTCGGTGAGCAAATGCAGACCCTTTGAAGTCATATTGCAATGTACCCATTCCATGGTTCTCAACTCTCCAGGTATAAGGGATTCTTCCTTCAGCTAAGACATGCATGTGGAACCCAGAGTATGATCCACCGTGTGATCGGGAAACGTGTTCAAATGTGTCTCA
Organism: Pseudorca crassidens; assembly: GCF_039906515.1. Lineage (NCBI taxonomy): Eukaryota > Metazoa > Chordata > Mammalia > Artiodactyla > Delphinidae > Pseudorca > Pseudorca crassidens. The sequence continues at coordinate 95,805,360 of NC_090296.1, forward strand.
GTTTTCGTCCCCTGGTACTCGGGTACAACATTCCAGACGCTTTACTAACACTCTCCCCACTTGGAGAGTCAGTGCCTTTAACGTCCTGTTTGGCCCAGTTTGCAATTTCTGCGGAAAATGAACAGGAATAGGGAGAACCAATGAGAGAGTAGCCCGAGCTGTCTGGACGGGCAAATTTAACTCTCATTTCCCACCAGGAAGAGAAATTAACCAAAGGCTCAGCGAGCCATGCCGAAATCACACTAGGGCCTGAAGCAATCCTGCGGTGTTGCGGCCAGCTCAGAAGAAAGCGAGTTGAAGAAAGGAGCTCAGGGGCACTGTCATTCACAAACCTGCAGAGTTATAAATGACAGCTATCGTCCAAAAATATATTGAAGTAAGGCTGCCAAGAGGACTTGAAAGCGGGGCAGAATTGCAGGAAACCGATTTCAGGAGGTAGACTGGAATTGCATGTAAAGCATAGGAAAAGAGGCAGAACATCCACAATGATGCACTTGGCCAAAAAGGGCGTATTCTTTTTTTCCTGAATATGTTCAGGAAAAAACGCATACGCACTTTTTGGCCAACCAAGCAAGCTTGCAAAGGAAATCTGCACTACAATGAAGTCTCACTGCCCCCCGGTCAAAAGGGCCATCTGAAAAAAGTGTAAAATCCAGAAAGGCAGGACAGACCATGGAGAACTGGGAGCCTACTTAGGCTGATGTGCGGGATGTAAATTGCCAACAGCCACTCTGGAGAAGTGTATGGTGTTTCCTGAAACATCTAAAAAACAAAGCAACAGAGCCTAGGGCACTTCCACTTATGGTCTTATAGCTTAGGGAAATTAAAATCAAAAAGACACAGCCACCCCAAAGTTTGGGACGGCTCTGTTTACAAGAACCTCGGTTACGGTACAAGTTCAATATCGCAGAAAGCGAAAAATGGATAAAGAAGTTGTGGTACTTACGTACAATGCAATATCACTCAGCAATGAAATCTATGTCATCAGGCCAGTAGCAGCATAATGAGTGGATTCAGGTACGATGATTCTAAATGAAATAAGTCACACAGAAAAAGAAACATCATAAGATATCACTAATACACGGAATGTAAACTTGCCTACACAGGAACTGAATTACAAAACAGAATAGGGTCTCAAATGTAGAAAACCAACTTATGCTTGCTTAAGGGGAAAGGTGAGTTGGGGTGCTGCATAAAACCAGAGATTGAAATTAGCACAGATACCTTTCCATAAGCCAAATATGTAATAGACAAGAGCTACTGCTTGCTCAACGAAGTGGACTCTACACCCCATATTAAACGCCTAAAAATATACCTGACTAGTAAGAATCTTAAAACCTATGGATTGATATGTCTACGAAAGAGAATCAAGCGTGTGTACAGCAGCATAAACGCAGCAGTGATAGGATTGGTGAGGTTCGGTGAGCAAATGCAGACCCTTTGAAGTCATATTGCATGGTACCCATTCCATGGTTCTCAACTCTCCACGTTTAAGGGATTCTTCCTTCAGCTAAAACATGCATGTGGAACCCAGAGGATGATCCACCGTGTGATCGGGAAACGTGTTCAAATGTGTCTCAGTTTTCGTCCCCTGGTACTCGGGTGCAACATTCCAGATGCTTTACTAATACTCTCCCCACTTGGAGAGTCAGTGCCTTTAACCTCCTGTTTGGCCCAGTTTGCAATTTCTTCGGAAAATGAACAGGAATAGGGAGAACCAATGAGAGACTAGCTGGAGGTGTCTGGACGGGCAAATTTTACTCTCATTTCCCACCAGGAAGAGGAATAAACCAAAGGCTCAGCCTGCCGTGCCGGAACCACACTAGGGCCTGAAGCAATCCTGCGGTGTTGCGGCCAGCTCACAAGAAAGCGAGTTGAAGAAAGGAGCTCAGGGGCACTGTAATTCACAAACCTGCAGAGTTATAAATGACAGCTATCGTCCAAAAATATATTGAAGTAAGGCTGCCAAGAGGACTTGAAAGCGGGGCAGAATTGCAGGAAACCGATTTCAGGAGGTAGACTGGAATTGCATGTAAAGCATAGGAAAAGAGGCAGAACGTCCACAATGATGCACTTGGCCAAAAAGGGCGTATTCTTTTTTTCCTGAATATATTCAGGAAAAAACGCATACGCCCTTTTTGGCCAACCAAGCAAGCTTGCAAAGGAAATCTGCACTACAATGAAGTCTCACTGCCCCCCAGTCAAAAGGGACATCTGAAAAAAGTGTAAAATCCAGAAAGGCAGGACAGGCCATGGAGAACTGGGAGCCTTATTATGCTGATGGGCGGGATGTAAATTGCCAACAGCCACTCTGGACAAGTGTATGGTGTTTCCTGAAACATCTGAAAAACAAAGCAACAGAGCCTAGGGCACTTCCATTTTTGGTCCTATAGATTAGTGAAATTAAAATCAAAAAGACACAGCCACCCCAAAGTTTGGAACGGCTCTGTTTACAAGAACCTCATTTACGGTTCAAGTTCAATATCGCAGAAAGCGAAAAATGGATAAAGAAGTTCTGGTACTTACGTACAATGCAATATCACTCAGCAATGAAATCTATGTCATCAGGCCAGTAGCAGCATAATGAGTGGATTCAGGTATGATGATTCTAAGTGAAATAAGTCACACAGAAAAAGAAACATCATAAGATATCACTAATACACGGATTGTAAACTTGGCTACACAGGAACTGAATTACAAAACAGAATAGGGTCTCAAATGTAGAAAACCAACTTATGCTTGCTTGAGGGGAAAGGTGAGTTGGAGTGCTGCAGAAAACCAGAGATTGAAATTAGCACAGATACCTTTCCATAAGCCAAATATGTAATAGACAAGAGCTACTGCTTGCTCAACGAAGTGGACTCAACACCCCATATTAAACGCCTAAGAATATACCTGACTAGTAAGAATCTTAAAACCTATGGATTGATATGTCTCCGAAAGAGAATCAAGCGTGTGTACAGCGGCATAAACGCAGCAGTGATAGGATTGGTGAGGTTCGGTGAGCAAATGCAGACCCTTGGAAGTCATATTGCATGGTACCCATTCCATGGGTCTCAACTCTCCAGGTTTAAGGGATTCTTCCTTCAGCTAAAACATGCATGTGGAACCCAGAGTATGATCCACCGTGTGATCGGGAAACGTGTTCAAATGTGTCTCACATTTCGTCCCCTGGTACTCGGGTGCAACATTCCAGACACTTTACTAACACTCTCCCCACTTGGAGAGTCAGTGCCTTTAACCTCCTATTTGGCGCAACTTGCAAATTCTGCCGAAAATGAACAGGAATAGGGAGAACCAATGAGAGACTAGCTGGAGGTGTCTGGAAGGGCAAATTTAACTCTCATTGCCCACCAGGAAGAGGAATTAACCAAAGGCTCAGCCTGCCATGCCGGAACGACACTAGGGCCTGAAGCAATCATGCGGTGTTGCGGCCAGCTCACAAGAAAGCGAGTTGAAGAAAGGAGCTCAGGGGCACTGTAATTCACAAACCTGCAGAGTTATAAATGACAGCTATCGTCCAAAAATATATTGAAGTAAGGCTGCCAAGAGGACTTGAAAGCGGGGCAGAATTGCAGGAAACCGATTTCAGGAGGTAGACTGGAATTGCATGTAAAGCATAGGAAAAGAGGCAGAACGTCCACAATGATGCACTTGGCCAAAAAGGGCGTATGCGTTTTTTCCTGAATATATTCAGGAAAAAACGCATACGCCCTTTTTGGCCAACCAAGCAAGCTTGCAAAGGAAATCTGCACTACAATGAAGTCTCACTGCCCCCCGGTCAAAAGGGCCATCTGAAAAAAGTGTAAAATCCAGAAAGGCAGGACAGGCCATGGAGAACTGGGAGCCTTGTTATGCTGATGGGCGTGATGTAAATTGCCAACAGCCACTCTGGAGAAGTGTATGGTGTTTCCTGAAACATCTAAAAAACAAAGCAACAGAGCCTAGGGCACTTCCACTTATGGTCCTATAGCTTAGGGAAATTAAAATCAAAAAGACACAGCCACCCCAAAGTTTGGGACGGCTCTTGTTACAAAAACCTCGTTTACGGTACAAGTTCAATATCGCAGAAAGCGAAAAATGGATAAAGAAGTTGTGGTACTTACGTACAATGCAATATCACTCAGCAATGAAATCTATGTCATCAGGCCAGTAGCAGCATAATGAGTGGATTCAGGTACGATGATTCTAAGTGAAATAAGTCACACAGAAAAAGAAGCATCATAAGATATCACTAATACACGGAATGTAAACTTTGCTACACAGGAACTGAATTACAAAACAGAATAGGGTCTCAAATGTAGAAAACCAACTTATGCTTACTTAAGGGGAAAGGTGAGTTGGGGTGCTGCATAAAACCAGAGATTGAAATTAGCACAGATACCTTTCCATAAGCCAAATATGTAATAGACAAGAGCTACTGCTTGCTCAACGAAGTGGACTCAACACCCCATATTAAACGCCTACGAATATACCTGACTAGTAAGAATCTTAAAACCTATGGATTGATATGTCTACGAAAGAGAATCAAGCGTGTGTACAGCGGCATAAACGCAGCAGTGATAGGATTGGTGAAGTTCGGTGAGCAAATGCAGACCCTTTGAAGTCATATTGCATGGTACCCATTCCATGGGTCTCAACTCTCCAGGTTTAAGGGATTCTTCCTTCAGCTAAAACATGCATGAGGATCCCAGAGTATGATCCACCGTGTGATCGGGAAACGTGTTCAAATGTGTCTCTGTTTTCGTCCCGTGGTACTCGGGTGCAACATTCCAGACACTTTACTAACACTCTCCCCACTTGGAGAGTCAGTGCCTTTAACCTCCTATTTGGCCCAATTTGCAAATTCTGCTGAAGATGAACAGGAATAGGGAGAACCAATGAGAGACTAGCTGGAGGTGTCTGGACGGGCAAATTTAACTCTCATTTCCCACCAGGAAGAGGAATTAACCAAAGGCTCAGCCTGCCGTGCCGGAACGACACTACGGCCTGAAGCAATCCTGCAGTGTTGCGGCCAGCTCACAAGAAAGCGAGTTGAAGAAAGGAGCTCAGGGGCACTGTAATTCACAAACCTGCAGAGTTATAAATGACAGCTATCGTCCAAAAATATATTGAAGTAAGGCTGCCAAGAGGACTTGAAAGCGGGGCAGAATTGCAGGAAACCGATTTCAGGAGGTAGACTGGATTTGCATGTAAAGCATAGGAAAAGAGGCAGAACGTCCACAATGATGCACTTGGCCAAAAAGGGCGTATGCGTTTTTTCCTGAATATATTCAGGAAAAAACGCATACGCCCTTTTTGGCCAACCAAGCAAGCTTGCAAAGGAAATCTGCACTACAATGAAGTCTCACTGCCCCCCGGTCAAAAGGGCCATCTGAAAAAAGTGTAAAATCCAGAAAGGCAGGACAGGCCATGGAGAACTGGGAGCCTTGTTATGCTGATGGGCGGGATGTAAATTGCCAACAGCCACTCTGGAGAAGTGTATGGTGTTTCCTGAAACATCTAAAAAACAAAGCAACAGAGCCTAGGGCACTTCCACTTATGGTCCTATAGCTTAGGGAAATTAAAATCAAAAAGACACAGCCACCCCAAAGTTTGGGACGGCTATGTTTACAAGAACCTCGTTTACGGTACAAGTTCAATATGGCAGAAAGCGAAAAATGGATAAAGAAGTTGTGGTACTTACGTACAATGCAATATCACTCAGCAATGAAATCTATGTCATCAGGCCAGTAGCAGCATAATGAGTGGATTCAGGTACGATGATTCTAAGTGAAATAAGTCACACAGAAAAAGAAACATCATAAGATATCACTAATACACGGAATGTAAACTTGGCTACACAGGAATTGAATTACAAAACAGAATAGGGTCTCAAATGTCGAAAACCAACTTATGCTTGCTTAAGGGGAAAGGTGAGTTGGGGTGCTGCATAAAACCAGAGATTGAAATTAGCACAGATACCTTTCCATAAGACAAATATGTAATAGACAAGAGCTACTGATTGCTCAACGAAGTGGACTCAACACCCCATATTAAACGCCTAAGAATATACCTGACTAGTAAGAATCTTAAAACCTATGGATTTATATGTCTCCGAAAGAGAATCAAGCATGTGTACAGCGGCATAAACGCAGCAGTGATAGGATTGGTGAGGTTCGGTGAGCAAATGCAGACCCTTTGAAGTCATATTGCATGGTACCCATTCCATGGTTCTCAACTCTCCAGGTTTAAGGGATTCTTCCTTCAGCTAAAACATGCATGTGGAACCCAGAGTATGATCCTCCGTGTGATCGGGAAACGTGTTCAAATGTGTCTCAGTTTTCGTCCCCTGGTACTCGGGTGCAACATTCCAGACGCTTTACTAACACTCTCCCCACTTGGAGAGTCAGTGCCTTTAACCTCCTGTTTGGCCCAGTTTGCAATTTCTGCGGAAAATGAACAGGAATAGGGAGAACCAATGAGAGACTAGCTGGAGGTGTCTGGACGGGCAAATTTAACTCTCATTTCCCACCAAGAAGAGGAATTAAGCAAAGGCTCAGCGAGCCATGCCGGAACCACACTAGGGCCTGAAGCAATCCTGCGGTGCTGCGGCCAGCTCACAAGAAAGCGAGTTGAAGAAAGGAGCTCAGGGGCCCTGTAATTCACAAACCTGCAGAGTTATACATGACAGCTATCGTCCAAAAATATATTGAAGTAAGGCTGCCAAGAGGACTTTAAAGCGGGGCAGAATTGCAGGAAACCGATTTCAGGAGGTAGACTGGAATTGCATGTAAAGCATAGGAAAAGAGGCAGAACGTCCACAATGATGCACTTGGCCAAAAAGGGCGTATGCGTTTTTTCCTGAATATATTCAGGAAAAAACGCATACGCCCTTTTTGGCCAACCAAGCAAGCTTGCAAAGGAAATCTACACTACAATGAAGTCTCACTGCCCCCCGGTCAAAAGGGCCATCTGAAAAAAGTGTAAAATCCAGAAAGGCAGAACAGGCCATGGAGAACTGGGAGCCTTGTTATGCTGATGGGCGTGATGTAAATTGCCAACAGCCACTCTGCAGAAGTGTATGGTGTTTCCTGAAACATCTAAAAAACAAAGCAACAGAGCCTAGGGCACTTCCACTTATGGTCCTATAGCTTAGGGAAATTAAAATCAAAAAGACACAGCCACCCCAAAGTTTGGGACGGCTCTGTTTACAAGAACCTCGTTTACGGTACAAGTTCAATATCGCAGAAAGCGAAAAATGGATAAAGAAGTTGTGGTACTTACGTACAATGCAATATCACTCAGCAATGAAATCTATGTCATCAGGCCAGTAGCAGCATAATGAGTGGATTGAGGTACGATGATTCTAAGTGAAATAAGTCACACAGAAAAAGAAACATCATAAGATATCACTAATACACAGAATGTAAACTTGGCTACACAGGAACTGAATTACAAAACAGAATAGGGTCTCAAATGTAGAAAACCAACTTATGCTTGCTTGAGGGGAAAGGTGAGTTGGGGTGCTGCATAAAACCAGAGATTGAAATTAGCACAGATACCTTTCCATAAGACAAATATGTAATAGAAAAGAGCTACTCCCTGCTCAACGAAGTGGACTCAACACCCCATATTAAACGCCTAAGAATATACCTGACTAGTAAGAATCTTAAAACCTATGGATTTATATGTCTCCGAAAGAGAATCAAGCGTGTGTACAGCGGCATAAACGCAGCAGTGAAAGGATTGGTGAGGTTCGGTGAGCAAATGCAGACCTTTTGAAGTCATATTGCATGGTACCCATTCCATGGTTCTCAACTCTCCAGGTTTAAGGGATTCTTCCTTCAGCTAAAACATGCATGTGGAACCCAGAGTATGATCCACCGTGTGATCGGGAAATGTGCTCAAATGTGTCTCAGATTTCGTCCCCTGGTACTCGGGTGCAACATTCCAGACGCTTTACTAACACTCTCCCCACTTGCAGAGTCAGTGCCTTTAATCTGCTGTTGGGCCCAGTTTGCAATTTCGGCGGAAAATGAACAGGAATAGGGAGAACCAATGAGAGACTAGCTGGAGGTGTCTGGATGGGCAAATTTAACTCTCATTTCTCACCAGGAAGAGGAATTAACCAAAGGCTCAGCATGCCATGCCAGTATCACACTAGGGCCTGAAGCAATCCTGCGGTGTTGCGGCCAGCTCACAAGAAAGCGAGTTGAAGAAAGGAGCTCAGGGGCACTGTAATTCACAAACCTGCAGAGATATAAATGACAGCTATCGTCCAAAAATATATTGAAGTAAGGCTGCCAAGAGGACTTGAAAGCGGGGCAGAATTGCAGGAAACCGATTTCAGGAGGTAGACTGGAATTGCATGTAAAGCATAGGAAAAGAGGCAGAACGTCCACAATGATGCACTTGGCCAAAAAGGGCGTATGGGTTTTTTCCTGAATATATTCAGGAAAAAACGCATACGCCCTTTTTGGCCAACCAAGCAAGCTTGCAAAGAAATCTGCACTACAATGAAGTCTCACTGCCCCCCGGTCAAAAGGGCCATCTGAAAAAAGTGTAAAATCCAGAGAGGCAGGAAAGGCCATGGAGAACTGGGAGCCTTGTTATGCTGATGGGCAGGATGTAAATTGCCAACAGCCACTCTGGAGAAGTGTATGGTGGTTCCTGAAATATCTAAAAAACAAAGCAACACAGCCTAGGGCACTTCCACTTATGGTCCTATAGCTTAGGGAAATTAAAATAAAAAAGACACAGCCACCCCAATGTTTGGGACGGCTCTGTTTACAAGAACCTCGTTTACGGTACAAGTTCAATATCGCAGAAGGCGAAAAATGGATAAAGAAGTTGTGGTACTTACGTACAATGCAATATCACTCAGCAATGAAATGTATGTCATCAGGCCAGTAGCAGCATAATGAGTGGATTCAGGTACGATGATTCTAAGTGAAATAAGTCACACAGAAAAAGAAACATCATAAGATATCACTAATACACAGAATGTAAACTTCTCTACATAGGAACTGAATTACAAAACAGAATAGGGTCTCAAATGTAGAAAACCAACTTATGCTTGCTTAAGGGGAAAGGTGAGTTGGGGTGCTGCATAAAACCAGAGATTGAAATTAACACAGATACCTTTCCATAAGAAAAATATGTAATAGACAAGAGCTACTCCTTGCTCAACGAAGTGGACACAACACCCCATATTAAACGCCTAAGAATATGCCTGACTAGTAAGAATCTTAAAACCTATGGATATATATGTCTCCGAAAGAGAATCAAGCGTGTGTACAGCGGCATAAACGCAGCAGTGATAGGATTTGTGAGGTTCGGTGAGCAAATGAAGACCCTTTGAAGTCATATTGCATGGTACCCATTCCATGGTTCTCAACTCTCAAGGTTTAAGGGATTCTTCCTTCAGCTAAAACATGCATGTGGAACCCAGAGGATGATCCACCGTGTGATCGGGAAACGTGTTCAAATGTGTCTCAGTTTTCGTCCCCTGGTACTCGGGTGCAACATTCCAGATGCTTTACTAACACTCTCCCCACTTGGAGAGTCAGTGCCTTTAACCTCCTGTTTGGCCCAGTTTGCAATTTCTGCAGAAAATGAACAGGAATAGGGAGAACCAATGAGAGACTAGCTGTAGGTGTCTGGACGGGCAAATTTAACTCTCATTTCCCACCAGGAAGAGGAATTAACCAAAGGCTCAGCGAGCCATGCCGGAACCACACTAGGGCCTGAAGCAATCCTGCAGTGTTGCGGCCAGCTCACAAGAAAGCGAGTTGAAGAAAGGAGCTCAGGGGCACTGTAATTCACAAACCTGCAGAGTTCTAAATGACAGCTATCGTCCAAAAATATATTGAAGTAAGGCTGCCAAGAGGACTTGAAAGCGGGGCAGAATTGCAGGAAACCGATTTCAGGAGGTAGACTGGAATTGCATGTAAAGCATAGGAAAAGAGGCAGAACGTCCACAATGATGCACTTGGCCAAAAAGGGCGTATGCATTTTTTCCTGAATATATTCAGGAAAAAATGCATACGCCCTTTTTGGCCAACCAAGCAAGCTTGCAAAGGAAATCTGCACTACAATGAAGTCTCACTGCCCCCCGGTCAAAAGGGCCATCTGAAAAAAGTGTAAAATCCAGAAAGGCAGGACAGGCCATGTAGAACTGGGAGCATTGTTATGCTGATGGGCGTGATGTAAATTGCCAACAGCCACTATGGAGTAGTGTATGGTGTTTCCTGAAACATCTAAAAAACAAAGCACCAGAGCCTAGGGCACTTCCACTTATGGTCCTATAGATTAGGGAAATTAAAATCAAAAAGTCACAGCCACCCCAAAGTTTGAGAGGGCTCTGTTTACATGAACCTCGTTTACGGTACAAGTTCAATATCGCAGAAAGCGAAAAATGGATAAAGAAGTTGTGGTACTTACGTACAATGCAATATCACTCAGCAATGAAATCTATCTCATCAGGCCAGTAGCAGCATAATGAGTGGATTGAGGTACGATGATTCTAAGTGAAATAAGTCACACAGAAAAAGAAACATCATAAGATATCACTAATACACAGAATGTAAACTTGGCTACACAGGAACTGAATTACAAAACAGAATAGGGTCTCAAATGTAGAAAACCAACTTATGCTTGCTTAAGGGGAAAGGTGAGTTGGGGTGCTGCATAAAACCAGAGATTGAAATTAGCACAGATACCTTTCCATAAGACAAATATGTAATAGAAAAGAGCTACTCCCTGCTCAACGAAGTGGACTCAACACCCCATATTAAACGCCTAAGAATATACCTGACTAGTAAGAATCTTAAAACCTATGGATTTATATGTCTCCGAAAGAGAATCCAGCGTGTGTACAGCGGCATAAACGCAGCAGTGATAGGATTGGTGAGGTTCGGTGAGCAAATGCAGACCCTTTGAAGTCATATTGCATGGTACCCATTCCATGGTTCTCAACTCTCCAGGTTTAAGGGATTCTTCCTTCAGCTAAAACATGCATGTGGAACCCAGAGTATGATCCACCGTGTGATCGGGAAACGTGTTCAAATGTGTCTCAGTTTTCGTCCCCTGGTACTCGGGTGCAACATTCCAGACGCTTTACTAACACTCTCCCCACTTGGAGAGTCAGTGCCTTTAACCTCCTGTTTGGCCCAGTTGGCAATTTCTGCGGAAAATGAACAGGAATAGGGAGAACCAATGAGAGACTAGCTGGAGGTGTCTGGACGGGCAAATTTAACTCTCATTTCCCAACAAGAAGAGGAATTAACCAAAGGCTCAGCGAGCCATGCCGGAACCACACTAGGGCCTGAAGCAATCCTGCGGTGTTGCTGCCAGCTCACAAGAAAGCGAGTTGAAGACAGGAGCTCAGGGGCACTGTAATTCACAAACCTGCAGAGTTCTAAATGACAGCTATCGTCCAAAAATATATTGAAGTAAGGCTGCCAAGAGGACTTGAAAGCGGGGCAGAATTGCAGGAAACCGATTTCAGGAGGTAGACTGGAATTGCATATAAAGCATAGGAAAAGAGGCAGAACGTCCACAATGATGCACTTGGCCAAAAAGGGCGTATGCGTTTTTTCCTGAATATATTCAGGAAAAAACGCATACGCCCTTTTTGGCCAACCAAGCAAGCTTGCAAAGGAAATCTGCACTACAATGAAGTCTCACTACCCCCCGGTCAAAAGGGCCATCTGAAAAAAGTGTAAAATCCAGAAAGGCAGGACAGGCCATGGAGAACTGGGAGCCTTCTTATGCTGATGGGTGGGATGTTAATTGCCAACAGCCACTCTGGAGAAGTGTATGGTGTTTCCTGAAACATCTAAAAAACAAAGCAACAGAGTCTAGGGCACTTCCACTTATGGTCCTATAGCTTAGGGAAATTAAAATCAAAAAGACACAGCCACCCCAAAGTTTGGGATGGCTCTGTTTACAAGAACCTCGTTTACGGTACAAGTTCAATATCGCAGAAAGTGAAAAATGGATAAAGAAGTTGTGGTACTTACGTACAATGCAATATCACTCAGCAATGAAATCTATGTCATCAGGCCAGTAGCAGCATAATGAGTGGATTCAGGTACGATGATTCTAAGTGAAATAAGTCAAACAGAAAAAGAAACATCATAAGATATCACTAATACACGGAATGTAAACTTGGCTACACAGGAACTGAATTACAAAACAGAATAGGGTCTCAAATGTAGAACACCAACATATGCTTGCTTAAGGGGAAAGGTGAGTTGGGGTGCTGCATAAAACCAGAGATTGAAATTAGCACAGATACCTTTCCATAAGCCAAATATGTAATAGACAAGAGCTACTGCTTGGTCAACGAAGTGGACTCAACACCCCATATTAAACGCCTAAGAATATACCTGACTAGTAAGAATCTTAAAACCAATGGATTTATATGTCTCCGAAAGAGAATCAAGCGTGTGTACAGCGGCATAAACGCAGCAGTGATAGGATTGGTGAGGTTCGGTGAGCAAATGCAGACCCTTTGAAGTCATATTGCATGGTACCCATTCCATGGTTCTCAACTCTCCAGGTTTAAGGGATTCTTCCTTCAGCTAAAACATGCATGTGGAACCCAGAGTATGATCCACCGTGTGATCGGGAAACGTGTTCAAATGTGTCTCAGTTTTCGTCCCCTGGTACTCGGGTGCAACATTCCAGACGCTTTACTAACACTCTCCCCACTTGGAGAGTCAGTGCCTTTAACCTCCTGTTTGGCCCAGTTTGCAATTTCTGCGGAAAATGAACAGGAATAGGGAGAACCAATGAGAGATTAGCTGGAGGTGTCTGGACGGGTAAATTGAACTCTCATTTCCTGCCAGGAAGAGGAATTAACCAAAGGCTCAGCGAGCCATGCCAGAACCACACTAGGGCCTGAAGCAATCCTGCGGTGTTGCGGCCAGCTCACAAGAAAGCCAGTTGAAGAAAGGAGCTCAGGGGCCCTGTAATTCACAAACCTGCAGTGTTCTAAATGACAGCGATCGTCCAAAAATATATTGAAGTAAGGCTGCCAAGAGGACTTGAAAGCGGGGCAGAATTGCAGGAAACCGATTTCAGGAGGTAGACTGGAATTGCATGTAAAGCATATGAAAAGAGGCAGAACGTCTACAATGATGCACTTGGCCAAAAAGGACATATGCGTTTTTTCCTGAATATATTCCTGAATATATTCAGGAAAAAACGCATACGCCCTTTTTGGCCAACCAAGCAATCTTGCAAAGGAAATCTGCACTACAATGAAGTCTCACTGCCCCCCGGTCAAAAGGGCCATCTGAAAAAAGTGTAAAATCCAGAAAGGCAGAACAGGCCATGGAGAACTGGGAGCCTTCTTATGCTGATTGGCTGGATGTAAATTGCCAACAGCCACTCTGGAGAAGTGTATGGTGTTTCCTGAAACATCTAAAAAACAAAGCAACAGAGCCTAGGGCACTTCCACTTATGGTCCTATAGATTAGGGAAATTAAAATCAAAAAGACACAGCCACCCCAAAGTTTGGGACGGCTCTGTTTACAAGAACCTCATTTATGGTACAAGTTCAATATTGCAGAAAGCGAAAAATGGATAAAGAAGTTGTGGTACTTACGTACAATGCAATACCACTCGGCAATGAAATCTATGTCATCAGGCCAGTAGCAGCATAATGAGTGGATTCAGGTACGATGATTCTAAGTGAAATAAGTCACACAGAAAAAGAAACATCATAAGATATCACTAATACACGGAATGTAAACTTGGCTACACAGGAACTGAATTACAAAACAGAATAGGGTCTCAAATGTAGAAAACCAACTTATGCTTGCTTAAGGGGAAAGGTGAGTTGGGGTGCTGCATAAAACCAGAGATTGAAATTAGCACAGATACCTTTCCATAAGCCAAATATGTAATAGACAAGAGCTACTGCTTGCTCAGCGAAGTGGACTCAACACCCCATATTAAACGCCTAAGAATATACCTGACTAGTAAGAATCTTAAAACCTATGGATTGATATGTCTACGAAAGAGAATCAAGCGTGTGTACAGCGGCATAAACGCAGCAGTGATAGGATTGGTGAGGTTCGGTGAGCAAATGCAGACCCTTTGAAGTCATATTGCATGGTACCCATTCCATGGTCTCAACTCTCCAGGTTTAAGGGATTCTTCCTTCAGCTAAAACATGCATGTGGAACCCAGAGTATGATCCACCGTGTGATCGGGAAACGTGTTCAAATGTGTCTCAGTTTTCGTCCCCTGGTACTCGGGTGCAACATTCCAGACGCTTTACTAACACTCTCCCCACTTGGAGAGTCAGTGCCTTTAAACTCCTGTTTGGCCCAGTTTGCAATTTCTGCGGAAAATGAACAGGAATAGGGAGAACCAATGAGAGACTAGCTGGAGGTGTCTGGACGGGCAAATTTAACTCTCATTTCCCACCAGAAAGAGGAATTAACCAAAGGCTCAGCGAGCCGTGCCGGAACCACGCTAGGGCCTGAAGCAATCCTGCGGTGTTGCGGCCAGCTCACAAGAAAGCCAGTTGAAAAAAGGAGCTCAGGGGCACTGTAATTCACATAGCTTCAGAGTTATAAATGACAGCTATCATCCAAAAATATATTGAAGTAAGGCTGCCAAGAGGACTTGAAAGCGGGGCAGAATTGCAGGAAACCGATTTCAGGAGGTAGACTGGAATTGCATGTAAAGCATAGGAAAAGAGGCAGAACGCCCACAATGATGCACTTGGCCAAAAAGTGCGTATGCGTTTTTTCCTGAATATATTCAGGAAAAAACGCATACGCCCTTTTAGGCCAACCAAGCAAGCTTGCAAAGGAAATCTGCACTACAATGAAGTCTCACTGCCCCCCGGTCAAAAGGGCCATCTGAAAAAAGTGTAAAATCCAGAAAGGCAGGACAGGCCATGGAGAACTGGGAGCCTTGTTATGCTGATGGGCGGGATGTAAATTGCCAACAGCCAAGCTGGAGAAGTGTATGGTGTTTCCTGAAACATCTAAAAAACCAAAGCAACAGAGCCTAGGGCACTTCCACTTATGGTCCTATAGATTAGGGAAATTAAAATCAAAAAGACACAGCCAGCCCAAAGTTTGGGACGGCTCTGTTTACAAGAACCTCATTTACGGTACAAGTTCAATATCGCAGAAAGCGAAAAATGGATAAAGAAGTTGTGGTACTTACGTACAATGCAATATCACTCAGCAATGAAATCTATGTCATCAGGCCAGTAGCAGCATAATGAGTGGATTCAGGTACGATGATTCTAAGTAAAATAAGTCACACAGAAAAAGAAACATCATAAGGTATCAATAATACACGGAATGTAAACTTGGCTACACAGGAACTGAATTACAAAACAGAATAGAGTCTCAAATGTCGAAAACCAACTTATGCTTGCTTAAGGGGAAAGGTGAGTTGGGGTGCTGCATAAAACCAGAGATTGAAATTAGCACAGATACCTTTCCATAAGCCAAATATGTAATAGACAAGAGCTACTGCTTGCTCAACGAAGTGGACTCAACACCACATATTAAACGCCTAAGAATATACCTGACTAGTAAGAATCTTAAAACCTATGGATTTATATGTCTCCGAAAGAGAATCAAGCGTGTGTACAGCGGCATAAACTCAGCAGTGATAGGATTGGTGAGGTTCGCTGAGCAAATGCAGACCCTTTGAAGTCATATTGCATGGTACCCATTCCATGGGTCTCAACTCTCCAGGTTTAAGGGATTCTTCCTTCAGCTAAAACATGCATGTGGAACCCAGAGTATGATCCACCGTGTGATCGGGAAACGTGTTCAAATGTGTCTCAGTTTTCGTCCCCTGGTACTCGGGTGCAACATTCCAGACGCTTTACTAACACTCTCCCCACTTGGAGAGTCAGTGCC
Organism: Pseudorca crassidens; assembly: GCF_039906515.1. NCBI lineage: Eukaryota > Metazoa > Chordata > Mammalia > Artiodactyla > Delphinidae > Pseudorca > Pseudorca crassidens. The sequence continues at coordinate 95,821,247 of NC_090296.1, forward strand.
TTTAACCTCCTGTTTGGCCCAGTTTGCAATTTCTGTGGAAAATTAACAGGAATAGGGAGAACCAATGACAGACTAGCTGGAGGTGTCTGGACGGGCAAATTTAACTCTCATTTCCCACCAGGAAGAGGAATTAACCAAAGGCTCAGCGAGCCATGCCGGAACCACACTAGGGCCTGAAGCAATCCTGCGGTGTTGTGGCCAGCTCACAAGAAAGCGAGTTGAAGAAAGGAGCTCAGGGGCACTGTAATTCACAAACCTGCAGAGTTATAAATGACAGCTATCGTCCAAAAATATATTGAAGTAAGGCTGCCAAGAGGACTTGAAAGCGGGGCAAAATTGCAGGAAACCGATTTCAGGAGGTAGACTGGAATTGGATGTAAAGCATAGGAAAAGAGGCAGAACGTCCACAATGATGCACTTGGCCAAAAAGGGCGTATGCGTTTTTTCCTGAATATATTCAGGAAAAAACGCATACGCCCTTTTTGGCCAACCAAGCAAGCTTGCAAAGGAAATCTGCACTACAATGAAGTCTCACTGCCCCCCGGTCAAAAGGGCCATCTGAAAAAAGTGTAAAATCCAGAAAAGCATGACAGGCCATGGAGAACTGGGAGCCTAGTTATGCTGATGGGCGGGATGTAAATTGCCAACAGCCACTCTGGAGAAGTGTATGGTGTTTCCTGAAACATCTAAAAAACAAAGCAACAGAGCCTAGGGCACTTCCACTTATGGTCCTATAGATTAGGGAAATTAAAATCAAAAAGACACAGCCACCCCAAAGTTTGGGACGGCTCTGTTTACAAGAACCTCATTTACGGTACAATTTCAATATCGCAGAAAGCGAAAAATGGATAAAGAAGTTGTGGTACTTACGTACAATGCAATATCACTCAGCAATGAAATCTATGTCATCAGGCCAGTAGCAGCATAATAAGTGGATTCAGGTACGATGATTCTAAGTAAAATAAGTCACACAGAAAAAGAAACATCATAAGGTATCACTAATACACGGAATGTAAACTTGGCTACACAGGAACTGAATTACAAAACAGAATAGGGTCTCAAATGTAGAAAACCAACTTATGCTTGCTTAAGGGGAAAGGTGAGTTGGGGTGCTGCATAAAACCAGAGATTGAAATTAGCATAGATACCTTTCCATAAGTCAAATATGTAATAGACAAGAGCTACTGCTTGCTCAACGAAGTGGACTCAACACCCCATATTAAAGGCCTAAGAATATACCTGACTAGTAAGAATCTTAAAACCTACGGATTTATATGTCTCCGAAAGAGAATCAAGCGTGTGTACAGCGGCATAAACGCAGCAGTGATAGGATTGGTGAGGTTCAGTGAGCAAATGCAGACCCTTTGAAGTCATATTGCATGGTACCCATTCCATGGTTCTCAACTCTCCATGTTTAAGGGATTCTTCCTTCAGCTAAAACATGCATGTGGAACCCAGAGTATGATCCACCGTGTGATCGGGAAACGTGTTCAAATGTGTCTCAGTTTTCGTCCCCTGGTACTCGGGTGCAACATTCCAGACGCTTTACTAACACTCTCCCCACTTGGAGAGTCAGTGCCTTTAACCTCCTGTTTGGCCCAGTTTGCAATTTCTGCGGAAAATGAACAGGAATAGGGAGAACCAATGAGAGACTAGCTGGAGGTGTCTGGACGGGCAAATTTAACTCTCATTTCCCACCAGGAAGAGGAATTAACCAAAGGCTCAGCGAGCCATGCCGAAACTACACTAGGGCCTGAAGCAATCCTGCGGTGTTGCGGCCAGCTCACAAGAAAGCGAGTTGAAGAAAGAAGCTCAGGGGCACTGTAATTCACAAACCTGCAGAGTTATAAATGACAGCTATCATCCAAAAATATATTGAAGTAAGGCTGCCAAGAGGACTTGAAAGCGGGGCAGAATTGCAGGAAACCGATTTCAGGAGGTAGACTGGAATTGCATGAAAAGCATAGGAAAAGAGGCAGAACGTCCACAATGATGCACTTGGCCAAAAAGGGCGTATGCGTTTTTTCCTGAATATATTCAGGAAAAAACGCATACGCACTTTTTGGCCAACCAAGCAAGCTTGCAAAGGAAATCTGCACTACAATGAAGTCTCACTGCCCCCCGGTCAAAGGGGCCATCTGAAAAAAGTGTAAAATCCAGAAAGGCAGGACAGGCCATGGAGAACTGGGACCCTTCTTATGCTGATGGGTGGGATGTAAATTGCAAACAGACACTCTGGAGAAGTGTATGGTGTTTCCTGAAATATCTAAAAAACAAAGCAACAGAGCCTAGGGCACTTCCACTTATGGTCCTATAGCTTAGGGAAATTAAAATAAAAAAGACACAGCCACCCCAAAGTTCGGGACGGCTCTGTTTACAAGAACCTCGTTTACGGTACAAGTTCAATATCGCAGAAAGCGAAAAATGGATAAAGAAGTTGTGGTACTTACGTACAATGCAATATCACTCAGCAATGAAATCTATGTCATCAGGCCAGTAGCAGCATAATGAGTGGATTCAGGTACGATGATTCTAAGTGAAATAAGTCACACAGAAAAAGAAACATCATAAGGTATCACTAATACATGGAATGTAAACTTGGCTACACAGGAACTGAATTACAAAACAGAATAGGGTCTCAAATGTAGAAAACCAACTTATGCTTGCTTAAGGGGAAAGGTGAGTTGGGGTGCTGCATAAAACCAGAGATTGAAATTAGCACAGATACATTTCCATAAGCCAAATATGTAATAGACAAGAGCTACTGCTTGCTCAATGAAGTGGACTCAACACCCCATATTAAACGCCTAAGAATATACCTGACTAGTAAGAATCTTAAAACCTATGGATTTATATTTCTCCGAAAGAGAATCCAGCATGAGTACAGTGGCATAAACACAGCAGTGATAGGATTGGTGAGGTTCGGTGAGCAAATGCAGACCCTTTGAAGTCATATTGCATGGTACCCATTCCATGGGTCTCAACTCTCCAGGTTTAAGGGATTCTTCCTTCAGGTAAAACATGCATGTGGAACCCAGAGTATGATTCACCGTGTGATCGGGAAACGTGTTCAAATGTATCTCAGTTTTCGTCCCCTGGTACTCGGGTGCAACATTCCAGACGCTTTACTAACACTCTCCCCACTTGGAGAGTCAGCGCCTTTATCCTCTTGTTTTGCCCAGTGTGCAATTTCTGCGGAAAATGAACAGGAATAGGGAGAACCAATGAGAGACTAGCTGGAGGTGTCTGGACGGGCAAATTTAACTCTCATTTCCCACCAGGAAGAGGAATTAACCAAAGGCTCAGCGAGCCATGCCGGAACCACACTAGGGCCTGAAGCAATCCTGCGGTGTTGCGGCCAGCTCACAAGAAATCGAGTTGAAGAAAGGAGCTCAGGGACCCTGTAATTCACAAACCTGCAGAGTTAAACATGACAGCTATCGTCCAAAAATATATTGAAGTAAGGCTGCCAAGAGGACTTGAAAGCGGGGCAGAATTGCAGGAAACCGATTTCAGGAGGTAGACTGGAATTGCATGTAAAGCATAGGAAAAGAGGCAGAACATCCACAATGATGCACTTGGCCAAAAAGGGCGTATGCGTTTTTACCTGAATATATTCAGGAAAAAACGCATACGCCCTTTTTGGCCAACCAAGCAAGCTTGCAAAGGAAATCTGCACTACAATGAAGTCTCACTGCCCCCCGGTCAAAAGGGCCATCTGAAAAAAGTGTAAAATCCAGAAAGGCAGGACAGGCCATGGAGAACTGGGAGCCTTCTTATGCTGATGGGTGGGATGTAAATTGCCAACAGCCACTCTGCAGAAGTGTATGGTGTTTCCTGAAACATCTAAAAAACAAAGCAACAGAGCCTAGGGCCCTTCCACTTATGGTCCTATAGATTAGGGAAATTAAAATCAAAAAGACACAGCCACCCCAATATTTGGTTCGGCTCTGTTTACAAGAACCTCATTTACGGTACAAGTTCAATATTGCAGAAAGCGAAAAATGGATAAAGAAGTTGTGGTACTTACGTACAATGCAATACCACTCAGCAATGAAATCTATGTCATCAGGCCAGTAGCAGCATAATGAGTGGATTCAGGTACGATGATTCTAAGTGAAATAAGTCACACAGAAAAAGAAACATCATAAGATATCACTAATACACGGAATGTAAACTTGCCTACACAGGAACTGAATTACAAAACAGAATAGGGTCTCAAATGTAGAAAACCAACTTATGCTTGCTTAAGGGGAAAGGTGAGTTGGGGTGCTGCATAAAACCAGAGATTGAAATTAGCACAGATACCTTTCCATAAGCCAAATATGTAATAGACAAGAGCTACTGCTTGCTCAACGAAGTGGACTCAACACCCCATATTAAACGCCTAAGAATATACCTGACTAGTAAGAATCTTAAAGCGTATGGATTTCTATGTCTCCGAAAGAGAATCAAGCGTGTGTACAGCGGCATAAACGCAGCAGTGATAGGATTGGTGAGGTTCGGTGAGCAAATGCAGACCCTTTGAAGTCATATTGCATGGTACCCATTCCATGAGTCTCAACTCTCCAGGTAAGGGATTCTTCCTTCAGCTAAAACATGCATGTGGAACCCAGAGTATGATCTACCGTGTGATCGGGAAACGTGTTCATATGTGTCTCAGTTTTCGTCCCCTGGTACTCAGGTGCAACATTCCAGACGCTTTACTAACACTCTCCCCACTTGGAGAGTCAGTGCCTTTAACCTCCTGTTTGGCCCGGTTTGCAATTTCTGTGGAAAATTAACAGGAATAGGGAGAACCAATGACAGACTAGCTGGAGGTGTCTGGACGGGCAAATTTAACTCTGATTTCCCACCAGGAAGATGAATTAACCAAAGGCTCAGCGAGCCATGCCGAAACTACACTAGGGCTTGAAGCAATCCTGCGGTGTTGCGGCCAGCTCACAAGAAAGCGAGTTGAAGAAAGAAGCTCAGGGGCACTGTAATTCACAAACCTGCAGAGTTATAAATGACAGCTATCATCCAAAAATATATTGAAGTAAGGCTGCCAAGAGGACTTGAAAGCGGGGCAGAATTGCAGGAAACCGATTTGAGGAGGTAGACTGGAATTGCATGTAAAGCATAGGAAAAGAGGCAGAACGTCCACAATGATGCACTTGGCCAAAAAGGGCGTATGCGTTTTTTCCTGAATATATTCAGGAAAAAACGCATACGCCCTTTTTGGCCAACCAAGCAAGCTTGCAAAGGAAATCTGCACTACAATGAAGTCTCACTGCCCCCCGGTCAAAAGGGCCATCTGAAAAAAGTGTAAAATCCAGAAAGGCAGGACAGGCCATGGAGAACTGGAAGCCTTGTTATGCTGATGGGCGGGATGTAAATTGCCAACAGCCACTCTGGAGAAGTGTATGGTGTTTCCTGAAACATCTAAAAAACAAAGCAACAGAGCCTAGGGCACTTCCACTTATGGTCCTATAGATTAGGGAAATTAAAATCTAAAAGACACAGCCACCCCAAAGTTTGGGACGGCTCTGTTTACAAGAACCTCGTTTACGGTACAAGTTCAATATCGCAGAAAGCGAAAAATGGATAAAGTAGTTGTGGTACTTACGTACAATGCAATATCACTCAGCAATGAAATCTATGTCATCAGGCCAGTAGCAGCATAATGAGTGGATTCAGGTACGATGTTTCTAAGTGAAATAAGTCACAGAGAAAAAGAAACATCATAAGGAATCACTAATACACGGAGTGTAAACTTGGCTACACAGGAACTGAATTACAAAACAGAATAGGGTCTCAAATGTGGAAAACCAACTTATGCTTGCTTAAGGGGAAAGGTGAGTTGGGTGTTGCATAAAACCAGAGATTGAAATTAGCACAGATACCTTTCCATAAGCCAAATATGTAATAGACAAGAGCTACTGCTTGCTCAACGAAGTGGACTCAACACCCCATATTAAAAGCCTAAGAATATACCTGACTAGTAAGAATCTTAAAACCTATGGATTTATATGTCTCCGAAAGAGAATCAAGCGTGTGTACAGCAGCATAAACGCAGCAGTGATAGGATTGGTGAGGTTCGGTGAGCAAATGCAGACCCTTTGAAGTCATATTGCATGGTACCCATTCCATGGTTCTCAACTCTCCAGGTTTAAGGGATTCTTCCTTCAGTTAAAACATGCATGTGGAACCCAGAGTATGATCCACCGTGTGATCGGGAAACGTGTTCAAATGTGTCTCAGTTTTCGTCCCCTGGTACTCGGGTGCAACATTCCAGACGCTTTACTAACACTCTCCCCACTTGGAGAGTCAGCGCCTTTATCCTCCTGTTTGGCCCAGTGTGCAATTTCTGCGGAAAATGAACAGGAATAGGGATAACCAATGAGAGACTAGCTGGAGGAGTCTGGACGGGCAAATTTAACTCTCATTTCCCACCAGGAAGAGGAATTAACCAAAGGCTCAGCGAGCCATGCCGGAACCACACTAGGGCCTGAAGCAATCCTGCGGAGTTGCGGCCAGCTCACAAGAAAGCCAGTTGAAAAAAGGAGCTCAGGGGCACTGTAATTCACAAAGCTTCAGAGTTATAAATGACAGCTATCGTCCAAAAATATATTGAAGTAAGGCTGCCAAGAGGACTTGAAAGCGGGGCAGAATTGCAGGAAACCGATTTCAGGAGGTAGACTGGAATTGGATGTAAAGCATAGGAAAAGAGGAAGAACGTACACAACGATGCACTTGGCCAAAAAGGGCGTATGCGTTTTTTCCTGAATATATTCAGGAAAAAACGCATACGCCCTTTTTGGCCAACCAAGCAAGCTTGCAAAGGAAATTTGCACTACAATGAAGTATCACTGTCCCCCTGTCAAAAGGGCCATCTGAAAAAAGTGTAAAATCCAGAAAGGCAGGACAGGCCATGGAGAAATGGGAGCCTACTTAGGCTGATGGGCGGGATGTAAATTGCCAACAGCCACTCTGGAGAAGTGTATGGTGTTTCCTGAAACATCTAAAAAACCAAAGCAACAGAGCCTAGGGCACTTCCACTTATGATCCTATAGATTAGGGAAATTAAAATCAAAAAGACACAGCCACCCCAAAGTTTGGGATGGCTATGTTTACAAGAACCTCATTTACGGTACAAGTTCAATATCGCAGAAAGCGAAAAATGGATAAAGAAGTTGTGGTACTTACGTACAATGCAATATCACACAGCAATGAAATCTATGTCATCAGGCCAGTAGCAGCATAATGAATGGATTCAGGTACGATGATTCTAAGTGAAATAAGTCACACAGAAAAAGAAACATCATAAGGTATCACTAATACACGGAATGTAAACTTGGCTACACAGGAACTGAATTACAAAACAGAATAGGGTCTCAAATGTAGAAAACCAACTTATGCTTGCTTAAGGGGAAAGGTGAGTTGGGGTGCTGCATAAAACCAGAGATTGAAATTAGCATAGATACCTTTCCATAAGTCAAATATGTAATAGACAAGAGCTACTGCTTGCTCAATGAAGTGGACTCAACACCCCATATTAAACGCCTAAGAATATACCTGACTAGTAAGAATCTTAAAACCTATGGATTTATATGTCTCCGAAAGAGAATCCAGTGTGTGTACAGCGGCATAAACTCAGCAGTGATAGGATTGGTGAGGTTCGGTGAGCAAATGCAGACCCTTTGAAGTCATATTGCATGGTACCCATTCCATGGGTCTCAACTCTCCAGGTTTAAGGGATTCTTCCTTCAGCTAAAACATGCATGTGGAACCCAGAGTATGATCCACCATGTGATCGGGAAACGTGTTCAAATGTGTCTCAGTTTTCGTCCCCTGGTACTCGGGTGCAACATTCCAGACGCTTTACTAACACTCTCCCCACTTGGAGAGTCAGCGCCTTTAACCTCCTGTTTGGCCCAGTGTGCAATTTCTGCGGAAAATGAACGGGAATAGGGAGAACCAATGAGAGACTAGCTGGAGGTGTCTGAACGGGCAAATTTAACTCTCATTTCCCACCAGGAAGAGGAATTAACCAAAGGCTCAGCGAGCCATGCCGGAACCACACTAGGGCCTGAAGCAATCCTGCGGTGTTGCGGCCAGCTCACAAGAAAGCCAGTTGAAAAAAGGAGCTCAGGGGCACTGTAATTCACAAACCTTCAGAGTTATAAATGACAGCTATCGTCCAAAAATATATTGAAGTAAGGCTGCCAAAAAGACTTGAAAGCGGGGCAGAATTGCAGGAAACCGATTTCAGGAGGTAGACTGGAATTGCATGTAAAGCATAGGAAAAGAGGCAGAACGTCCACAATGATGCACTTGGCCAAAAAGGGCGTATGCGTTTTTTCCTAAATATATTCCTGAATATATTCAGGAAAAAACGCATACGCCCTTTTTGGCCAACGAAGCAAGCTTGCAAAGGAAATCTGCACTACAATGAAGTCTCACTTCCCCCCGGTCAAAAGGGCCATCTGAAAAAAGTGTAAAATCCAGAAAGGCAGGACAGGCCATGGAGAACTGGGAGCCTTCTTATGCTGATGGGTGGGATGTAAATTGCCAACAGCCACTCTGCAGAAGTGTATGGTGTTTCCTGAAACATCTAAAAAACAAAGCAACAGAGCCTAGGGCCCTTCCACTTATGGTCCTATAGATTAGGGAAATTAAAATCAAAAAGACACAGCCACCCCAAAATTTGGGACGGCTCTGTTTACAAGAACCTCATTTACGGTACAAGTTCAATATTGCAGAAAGCGAAAAATGGATAAAGAAGTTGTGGTACTTACGTACAATGCAATACCACTCAGCAATGAAATCTATGTCATCAGGCCAGTAGCAGCATAATGAGTGGATTCAGGTACGATGATTCTAAGTGAAATAAGTCACACAGAAAAAGAAACATCATAAGATATCACTAATACACGGAATGGAAACTTGCCTACACAGGAACTGAATTACAAAACAGAATAGGGTCTCAAATGTAGAAAACCAACTTATGCTTGCTTAAGGGGAAAGGTGAGTTGGGGTGCTGCATAAAACCAGAGATTGAAATTATCACAGATACCTTTCCATAAGCCAAATATGTAATAGACAAGAGCTACTGCTTGCTCAACGAAGTGGACTCAACACCCCATATTAAACGCCTAAGAATATACCTGACTAGTAAGAATCTTAAAGCGTATGGATTTCTATGTCTCCGAAAGAGAATCAAGCGTGTGTACAGCGGCATAAACGCAGCAGTGATAGGATTGGTGAGGTTCGGTGAGCAAATGCAGACCCTTTGAAGTCATATTGCATGGTACCCATTCCATGCGTCTCAACTCTCCAGGTAAGGGATTCTTCCTTCAGCTAAAACATGCATGTGGAACCCAGAGTATGATCTACCGTGTGATCGGGAAACGTGTTCATATGTGTCTCAGTTTTCGTCCCCTGGTACTCGGGTGCAACATTCCAGACGCTTTACTAACACTCTCCCCACTTGGAGAGTAGGTGCCTTTAACCTCCTGTTTGGCCCAGTTTGCAATTTCTGTGGAAAATTAACAGGAATAGGGAGAACCAATGACAGACTAGCTGGAGGTGTCTGGACGGGCAAATTTAACTCTCATTTCCCACCAGGAAGAGGAATTAACCAAAGGCTCAGCGAGCCATGCCAAAACTACACTAGGGCTTGAAGCAATCCTGCGGTGTTGCGGCCAGCTCACAAGAAAGCGAGTTGAAGAAAGAAGCTCAGGGGCCCTGTAATTCACAAACCTGCAGAGTTATAAATGACAGCTATCATCCAAAAATATATTGAAGTAAGGCTGCCAAGAGGACTTGAAAGCGGGGCAGAATTGCAGGAAACCGATTTCAGGAGGTAGACTGGAATTGCATGAAAAGCATAGGAAAAGAGGCAGAACGTCCACAATGATGCACTTGGCCAAAAAGGGCGTATGCGTTTTTTCCTGAATATATTCAGGAAAAAACGCATACGCCCTTTTTGGCCAACCAAGCAAGCTTGCAAAGGAAATCTGCACTACAATGAAGTCTCACTGCCCCCCGGTCAAAAGGGCCATCTGAAAAAAGTGTAAAATCCAGAAAGGCAGGACAGGCCATGGAGAACTGGGAGCCTTGTTATGCTTATGGGCGGGATGTAAATTGCCAACAGCCAATCTGGAGAAGTGTATGGTGTTTCCTGAAACATCTAAAAAACAAAGCAACAGAGCCTAGGGCACTTCCACTTATGGTCCTATAGATTAGGGAAATTAAAATCTAAAAGACACAGCCACCCCAAAGTTTGGGACGGCTCTGTTTACAAGAACCTCATTTACGGTACAAGTTCAATATTGCAGAAAGCGAAAAATGGATAAAGAAGTTGTGGTACTTACGTACAATGCAATACCACTCAGCAATGAAATCTATGTCATCAGGCCAGTAGCAGCATAATGAGTGGATTCAGGTACGATGATTCTAAGTGAAATAAGTCACACAGAAAAAGAAACATCATAAGGTATCACTAATACACGGAATGTAAACTTGGCTACACAGGAACTGAATTACAAAACAGAATAGGGTCTCAAATGTAGAAAACCAACTTATGCTTGCTTAAGGGCAAAGGTGAGTTGGGTGCTGCATAAAACCAGAGATTGAAATTAACACAGATACCTTTCCATAAGCCAAATATGTAATAGACAAGAGCTACTGCTTGCTCAACGAAGTGGACTCAACACCCCATATTAAACGCCTAAGAATATACCTGACTAGTAAGAATCTTAAAACCTATGGATTTATATGTCTCCGAAAGCGAATCCAGCGTGTGTACAGGGGCATAAACGCAGCAGTGATAGGATTGGTGAGGTTCGGTGAGCAAATGCAGACCCTTTGAAGTCATATTGCATGGTACCCATTCCATGGGTCTCAACTCTCCAGGTTTAAGGGATTCTTCCTTCAGCTAAAACATGCATGTGGAACCCAGAGTATGATCCACCGTGTGATCGGGAAACGTGTTCAAATGTGTCTCAGTTTTCGTCCCCTGGTACTCGGGTGCAACATTCCAGACGCTTTACTAACACTCTCCCCACTTGGAGAGTCAGTGCCTTTAACCTCCTATTTGGCCCAGTTTGCAATTTCTGTGGAAAATGAACAGGAATAGGGAGAACCAATGAGAGACTAGCTGGAGGTGTCTGGACGGGCAAATTTAACTCTCATTTCCCACCAGGAAGAGGAATTAACCAAAGGCTCAGCGAGCCATGCCGGAACCACACTAGGCCTGAAGCAATCCTGCGGTGTTGTGGCCAGCTCACAAGAAAGCGAGTTGAAGAAAGGAGCTCAGGGGCACTGTAATTCACAAACCTGCAGAGTTATAAATGACAGCTATCGTCCAAAAATATATTGAAGTAAGGCTGCCAAGAGGACTTGAAAGCGGGGCAGAATTGCAGGAAACCGATTTCAGGAGGTAGACTGGAATTGGATGTAAAGCATAGGAAAAGAGGCAGAACGTCCACAATGATGCACTTGGCCAAAAAGGGCGTATGCGTTTTTTCCTGAATATATTCAGAAAAAATCGCATACGCCCTTTTTGGCCAACCAAGCAAGCTTGCAAAGGAAATCTGCACTACAATGAAGTCTCACTGCCCCCCGGTCAAAAGGGCCATCTGAAAAAAGTGTAAAATCCAGAAAAGCAGGACAGGCCATGGAGAACTGGGAGCCTTGTTATTCTGATGGGCGGGATGTAAATTGCCAACAGCCACTCTGGAGAAGTGTATGGTGTTTCCTGAAACATCTAAAAAACAAAACAACAGAGCCTAGGGCACTTCCACTTATGGTCCTATAGATTAGGGAAATTAAAATCAAAAAGACACAGCCACCCCAAAGTTTGGGACGGCTCTGTTTACAAGAACCTCATTTACGGTACAAGTTCAATATCGCAGAAAGCGAAAAATGGATAAAGAAGTTGTGGTACATACGTACAATTCAATATCACTCAGCAATGAAATCTATGTCATCAGGCCAGTAGCAGCATAATGAATGGATTCAGGTACGATGATTCTAAGTAAAATAAGTCACACAGAAAAAGAAACATCATAAGGTATCACTAATACACGGAATGTAAACTTGGCTACACAGGAACTGAATTACAAAACAGAATAGGGTCTCAAATGTAGAAAACCAACTTATGCTTGCTTAAGGGGAAAGGTGAGTTGGGGTGCTGCATAAAACCAGAGATTGAAATTAGCATAGATACCTTTCCATAAGTCAAATATGTAATAGACAAGAGCTACTGCTTGCTCAACGAAGTGGACTCAACACCCCATATTAAACGCCTAAGAATATACCTGACTAGTAAGAATCTTAAAACCTATGGATTTATATGTCTCCGAAAGAGAATCCAGTGTGTGTACAGCGGCATAAATGCAGCAGTGATGGGATTGGTGAGGTTCGGTGAGCAAATGCAGACCCTTTGAAGTCATATTGCATGGTACGCATTCCATGGTTCTCAACTCTCCAGGTTTAAGGGATTCTTCCTTCAGCTAAAACATGCATGTGGAACCCAGAGTATGATCCACCATGTGATCGGGAAACGTGTTCAAATGTGTCTCAGTTTTCGTCCCCTGGTACTCGGGTGCAACATTCCAGACGCTTTACTAACACTCTCCCCACTTGGAGAGTCAGCGCCTTTAACCTCCTGTTTGGCCCATTGTGCAATTTCTGCGGAAAATGAACGGGAATAGGGAGAACCAATGAGAGACTAGCTGGAGGTGTCTGAACGGGCAAATTTAACTCTCATTTCCCACCAGGAAGAGGAATTAACCAAAGGCTCAGCGAGCCATGCCGGAACCACACTAGGGCCTGAAGCAATCCTGCGGTGTTGCGGCCAGCTCACAAGAAAGCCAGTTGAAAAAAGGAGCTCAGGGGCACTGTAATTCACAAACCTTCAGAGTTATAAATGACAGCTATCGTCCAAAAATATATTGAAGTAAGGCTGCCAAGAGGACTTGAAAGCGGGGCAGAATTGCAGGAAACCGATTTCAGGAGGTAGACTGGAATTGCATGTAAAGCATAGGAAAAGAGGCAGAACGTCCACAATGATGCACTTGGCCAAAAAGGGCGTATGCGTTTTTTCCTAAATATATTCCTGAATATATTCAGGAAAAAACGCATACGCACTTTTTGGCCAACGAAGCAAGCTTGCAAAGGAAATCTGCACTACAATGAAGTCTCACTGCCCCCCGGTCAAAAGGGCCATCTGAAAAAATTGTAAAATCCAGAAAGGCAGGACAGGCCATGGAGAACTGGGAGCCTTCTTATGCTGATGGGTGGGATGTAAATTGCCAACAGCCACTCTGCAGAAGTCTATGGTGTTTCCTGAAACATCTAAAAAACAAAGCAACAGAGCCTAGGGCCCTTCCACTTATGGTCCTATAGATTAGGGAAATTAAAATCAAAAAGACACAGCCACCCCAAAAATTGGGACGGCTCTGTTTACAAGAACCTCATTTACGGTACAAGTTCAATATTGCAGAAAGCGAAAAATGGATAAAGAAGTTGTGGTACTTACGTACAATGCAATACCACTCAGCAATGAAATCTATGTCATCAGGCCAGTAGCAGCATAATGAGTGGATTCAGATACGATGATTCTAAGTGAAATAAGTCACACAGAAAAAGAAACATCATAAGATATCACTAATACACGGAATGTAAACTTGCCTACACAGGAACTGAATTACAAAACAGAATAGGGTCTCAAATGTAGAAAACCAACTTATGCTTGCTTAAGGGGAAAGGTGAGTTGGGTGCTGCATAAAACCAGAGATAGAAATTAACACAGATACCTTTCCATAAGCCAAATATGTAATAGACAAGAGCTACTGCTTGCTCAACGAAGTGGACTCAACACCCCATATTAAACGCCTAAGAATATACCTGACTAGTAAGAATCTTAAAACCTATGGATTTATATGTCTCCGAAAGAGAATCCAGCGTGTGTACAGCGGTATAAACGCAGCAGTGATAGGATTGGTGAGGTTCGGTGAGCAAATGCAGACCCTTTGAAGTCATATTGCATGGTACCCATTCCATGGGTCTCAACTCTCCAGGTTTAAGGGATTCTTCCTTCAGCTAAATCATGCATGTGGAACCCAGAGTATGATCCACCGTGTGATCAGGAAACGTGTTCAAATGTGTCTCAGTTTTCGTCCCCTGGTACTCGGGTGCAACATTCCAGGCGCTTTACTAACACTCTCCCCACTTGGAGAGTCAGTGCCTTTAACCTCCTATTTGGCCCAGTTTGCAATTTCTGCGGATAATGAACAGGAATAGGGAGAACCAATGAGAGACTAGCTGGAGGTGTCTGGACGGGCAAATTTAACTCTCATTTCCCACCAGGAAGAGGAATTAACCAAAGGCTCAGCGAGCCATGCCGGAACCACACTAGGCCTGAAGCAATCCTGCGGTGTTGTGGCCAGCTCACAAGAAAGCGAGTTGAAGAAAGGAGCTCAGGGGCACTGTAATTCACAAACCTGCAGAGTTATAAATGACAGCTATCGTCCAAAAATATATTGAAGTAAGGCTGCCAAGAGGACTTGAAAGCGGGGCAGAATTGCAGGAAACCGATTTCAGGAGGTAGACTGGAATTGGATGTAAAGCATAGGAAAAGAGGCAGAACGTCCACAATGATGCACTTGGCCAAAAAGTGCGTATGCGTTTTTTCCTGAATATATTCAGGAAAAATCGCATACACCCTTTTTGGCCAACCAAGCAAGCTTGCAAAGGAAATCTGCACTACAATGAAGTCTCACTGCCCCCCGGTCAAAAGGGCCATCTGAAAAAAGTGTAAAATCCAGAAAAGCAGGACAGGCCATGGAGAACTGGGAGCCTTGTTATGCTGATGGGCGGGATGTAAATTGCCAACAGCCACTCTGGAGAAGTGTATGGTGTTTCCTGAAACATCTAAAAAACAAAACAACAGAGCCTAGGGCACTTCCACTTATGGTCCTATAGATTAGGGAAATTAAAATCAAAAAGACACAGCCACCCCAAAGTTTGGGACGGCTCTGTTTACAAGAACCTCATTTACGGTACAAGTTCAATATCGCAGAAAGCGAAAAATGGATAAAGAAGTTGTGGTACATACGTACAATTCAATATCACTCAGCAATGAAATCTATGTCATCAGGCCAGTAGCAGCATAATGAATGGATTCAGGTACGATGATTCTAAGTAAAATAAGTCACACAGAAAAAGAAACATCATAAGGTATCACTAATACACGGAATGTAAACTTGGCTACACAGGAACTGAATTACAAAACAGAATAGGGTCTCAAATGTAGAAAACCAACTTATGCTTGCTTAAGGGGAAAGGTGAGTTGGGGTGCTGCATAAAACCAGAGATTGAAATTAGCACAGATACCTTTCCATAAGTCAAATATGTAATAGACAAGAGCTACTGCTTCCTCAACGAAGTGGACTCAACACCCCATATTAAACGCCTAAGAATATACCTGACTAGTAAGAATCTTAAAACCTATGGATTTATATGTCTCCAAAAGAGAATCCAGTGTGTGTACAGCGGCATAAACGCAGCAGTGATGGGATTGGTGAGGTTCGGTGAGCAAATGCAGACCCTTTGAAGTCATATTGCATGGTACCCATTCCATGGTTCTCAACTCTCCAGGTTTAAGGGATTCTTCCTTCAGCTAAAACATGCATGTGGAACCCAGAGTATGATCCACCATGTGATCGGGAAACGTGTTCAAATGTGTCTCAGTTTTCGTCCCCTGGTACTCGGGTGCAACATTCCAGACGCTTTACTAACACTCTCCCCACTTGGAGAGTCAGCGCCTTTAACCTCCTGTTTGGCCCATTGTGCAATTTCTGCGGAAAATGAACGGGAATAGGGAGAACCAATGAGAGACTAGCTGGAGGTGTCTGAACGGGCAAATTTAACTCTCATTTCCCACCAGGAAGAGGAATTAACCAAAGGCTCAGCGAGCCATGCCGGAACCACACTAGGGCCTGAAGCAATCCTGCGGTGTTGCGGCCAGCTCACAAGAAAGCCAGTTGAAAAAAGGAGCTCAGGGGCACTGTAATTCACAAACCTTCAGAGTTATAAATGACAGCTATCGTCCAAAAATATATTGAAGTAAGGCTGCCAAGAGGACTTGAAAGCGGGGCAGAATTGCAGGAAACCGATTTCAGGAGGTAGACTGGAATTGCATGTAAAGCATAGGAAAAGAGGCAGAACGTCCACAATGATGCACTTGGCCAAAAAGGGCGTATGCGTTTTTTCCTGAATATATTCAGGAAAAAACGCATACGCCCTTTTTGGCCAACCAAGCAAGCTTGCAAAGGAAATCTGCACTACAATGAAGTCTCACTGCCCCCCGGTCAAAAGGGCCATCTGAAAAAAGTGTAAAATCCAGAAAGGCAGGACAGGCCATGGAGAACTGGGAGCCTTGTTATGCTGATGGGCGGTATGTAAATTGCCAACAGCCACTCTGGAGAAGTGTATGGTGTTTCCTGAAACATCTAAAAAACAAAGCAACAGAGCCTAGGACACTTCCACTTATGGTCCTATAGATTAGGGAAATTAAAATCAAAAAGAAACAGCCACCCCAAAGTTTGGGACGGCTATGTTTACAAGAACCTCATTTACGGTACAAGTTCAATATCGCAGAAAGCGAAAAATGGATAAAGAAGTTGTGGTACTTACGTACAATGCAATATCACTCAGCAATGAAATCTATGTCATCAGGCCAGTAGCAGCATAATGAGTGAATTCAGGTACGATGTTTCTAAGTAAAATAAGTCACAGAGAAAAAGAAACATCATAAGGTATCACTAATACACGGAATGTAAACTTGGCTACACAGGAACTGAATTACAAAACAGAATAGGGTCTCAAATGTAGAAAACCAACTTATGCTTGCTTAAGGGGAAAGGTGAGTTGGGGTGCTGCATAAAACCAGAGATTGAAATTAGCACAGATACATTTCCATAAGTCAAATATGTAATAGACAAGAGCTACTGCTTGCTCAACGAAGTGGACTCAACACCCCATATTAAACGTCTAAGAATATACCTGACTAGTAAGAATGTTAAAGCCTATGAATTTATATGTCTCCAAAAGAGAATCAAGCGTGTGTACAGCGGTATAAACGCAGCAGTGATAGGATTGGTGAGGTTCGGTGAGCAAATGCAGACCCTTTGAAGTCATATTGCATGGTACCCATTCCATGGTTCTCAACTCTCCAGGTTTAAGGGATTCTTCCTTCAGCTAAAACATGCATGTGGAACCCAGAGTATGATCCACCATGTGATCGGGAAACGTGTTCAAATGTGTCTCAGTTTTCGTCCCCTGGTACTCGGGTGCAACATTCCAGACGCTTTACTAACACTCTCCCCACTTGGAGAGTCAGCGCCTTTAACCTCCTGTTTGGCCCAGTGTGCAATTTCTGCGGAAAATGAACGGGAATAGGGAGAACCAATGAGAGACTAGCTGGAGGTGTCTGAACGGGCAAATTTAACTCTCATTTCCCACCAGGAAGAGGAATTAACCAAAGGCTCAGCGAGCCATGCCGGAACCACACTAGGGCCTGAAGCAATCCTGCGGTGTTGCGGCCAGCTCACAAGAAAGCCAGTTGAAAAAAGGAGCTCAGGGGCACTGTAATTCACAAACCTTCAGAGTTATAAATGACAGCTATCGTCCAAAAATATATTGAAGTAAGGCTGCCAAAAAGACTTGAAAGCGGGGCAGAATTGCAGGAAACCGATTTCAGGAGGTAGACTGGAATTGCATGTAAAGCATAGGAAAAGAGGCAGAACGTCCACAATGATGCACTTGGCCAAAAAGGGCGTATGCGTTTTTTCCTGAATATATTCAGGAAAAAACGCATACGCACTTTTTGGCCAACCAAGCAAGCTTGCAAAGGAAATCTGCACTACAATGAAGTCTCACTGCCCCCCGGTCAAAAGGGCCATCTGAAATAGTGTAAAATCCAGAAAGGCAGGACAGGCCATGGAGAACTGGGAGCCTTCTTATGCTGATGGGCGGGATGTAAATTGCAAACAGCCACTCTGGAGAAGTGTATGGTGTTTCCTGAAACATCTAAAAACCAAAGCAACAGAGCCTAGGGCACTTCCACTTATGGTCCTATAGATTAGGGAAATTAAAATCAAAAAGACACAGCCACCCCAAAGTTTGGGACGGCTCTGTTTACAAGAACCTCATTTACGGTAGAAGTTCAATATTGCAGAAAGCGAAAAATGGATAAAGAAGTTGTGGTACTTACGTACAATGCAATACCACTCAGCAATGAAATCTATGTCATCAGGCCAGTAGCAGCATAATGAGTGGATTCAGGTACGATGATTCTAAGTGAAATAAGTCACACAGAAAAAGAAACATCATAAGATATCACTAATACACGGAATGTAAACTTGCCTACACAGGAACTGAATTACAAAACAGAATAGGGTCTCAAATGTAGAAAACCAACTTATGCTTGCTTAAGGGGAACGGTGAGTTGTGGTGCTGCATAAAACCAGAGATTGAAATTAGCACAGATACCTGTCCATAAGCCAAATATGTAATAGACAAGAGCTACTGCTTGCTCAACGAAGTGGACTCAACACCCCATATTAAACGCCTAAGAATATACCTGACTAGTAAGAATCTTAAAACCTATGGATTGATATGTCTACGAAAGAGAATCAAGCGTGTGTACAGCGGCATAAACGCAGCAGTGATAAGATTGGTGAGGTTCGGTGAGCAAATGCAGACCCTTTGAAGTCATATTGCATGGTACCCATTCCATGGTTCTCAACTCTCCAGGTTTAAGGGATTCTTCCTTCAGCTAAAACATGCATGTGGAACCCAGATTATGATCCACCGTGTGATCGGGAAACGTGTTCAAATGTGTCTCAGTTTTCGTCCCCTGGTACTCAGGTGCAACATTCCAGACGCTTTACTAACACTCTCCCCACTTGGAGAGTCAGTGCCTTTAAACTCCTGTTTGGCCCAGTTTGCAATTTCTGCGGAAAATGAACAGGAATAGGGAGAACCAATGAGAGACTAGCTGGAGGTGTCTGGATGGGCAAATTTTACTCTCATTTCCCACCAGGAAGAGGAATTAACCAAAGGCTCAGCGAGCCGTGCCGGAACCACACTAGGGCCTGAAGCAATCCTGCGGTGTTGCAGCCAGCTCACAAGAAAGCGAGTTGAAGAAAGTAGCTCAGGGGCACTGTAATTCACAAACCTTCAGAGTTCTAAATGACAGCTATCGTCCAAAAATATATTGAAGTAAGGCTGCCAAGAGGACTTGAAAGCCGGGCAGAATTGCAGGAAACCGTTTTCAGGAGGTAGACTGGAATTGCATGTAAAGCACAGGAAAAGAGGCAGAACGTCCACAATGATGCACTTGGCCAAAAAGGGCGTATGCGTTTTTTCCTGAATATATTCAGGAAAAAACGCATACGCCCTTTTTGGCCAACCAAGCAAGCTTGCAAAGGAAATCTGCACTACAATGAAGTCTCACTGCCCCCCGGTCAAAAGGGCCATCTGAAAAAAGTGTAAAATCCAGAAAGGCAGGACAGACCATGGAGAAATGGGAGCCTACTTAGGCTGATGGGCGGGATGTAAATTGCCAACAGCCACTCTGGAGAAGTGTATGGTGTTTCCTGAAACATCTGAAAAACAAAGCAACAGAGCCTAGGGCACTTCCACTTATGGTCCTATAGATTAGGGAAATTAAAATCAAAAAGACACAGCCACCCCAAAGTTTGGGACGGCTCTGTTTACAAGAACCTCATTTACGGTACAAGTTCAATATCGCAGAAAGCGAAAAATGGATAAAGAAGTTGTGGTACTTACGTACAATGCAATATCACTCAGCAATGTAATCTATGTCATCAGGCCAGTAGCAGCATAATGAGTGGATTCAGGTACGATGATTCTAAGTGAAATAAGTCACACAGAAAAGGAAACATCATAAGGTATCACTAATACACGAAATGTAAACTTGGCTACACAGGAACTGAATTACAAAACAGAATAGGGTCTCAAATGTAGAAAACCAACTTATGCTTGCTTAAGGGGAAAGGTGAGTTGGGGTGCTGCATAAAACCAGAGATTGAAATTAGCACAGATACCTTTCCATAAGTCAAATATGTAATAGACAAGAGCTACTGCTTCCTCAACGAAGTGGACTCAACACCCCATATTAAACGCCTAAGAATATACCTGACTAGTAAGAATCTTAAAACCTATGGATTTATATGTCTCCAAAAGAGAATCCAGCGTGTGTACAGCGGCATAAACGCAGCAGTGATAGGATTGGTGAGGTTCGGTGAGCAAATGCAGACCCTTTGAAGTCATATTGCATGGTACCCATTCCATGGTTCTCAACTCTCCAGGTTTAAGGGATTCTTCCTTCAGCTAAAACATGCATGTGGAACCCAGAGTATGATCCACCGTGTGATCGGGAAACGTGTTCAAATGTGTCTCAGTTTTCATCCCCTGGTACTCGGGTGCAACATTCCAGACGCTTTACTAACACTCTCCCCACTTGGAGAGTCAGTGCCTTTAACCTCCTGTTTGGCCCAGTTTGCAATTTCTGCGGAAAATGAACAGGAATAGGGAGAACCAATGAGAGACTAGCTGGAGGTGTCTGGACGGGCAAATTTAACTCTCATTTCCCACCAGGAAGAGGAATTAACCAAAGGCTCAGCGAGCCATGCCGGAACCACACTAGGGCCTGAAGCAATCCTGCGGTGTTGCGGCCAGCTCACAAAAAAGCCAGTTGAAAAAAGGAGCTCAGGGGCACTGTAATTCACAAAGCTTCAGAGTTATAAATGACAGCTATCGTCCAAAAATATATTGAAGTAAGGCTGCCAAGAGGACTTGAAAGCAGGGCAGAATTGCAGTAAACCGATTTCAGGAGGTAGACTGGAATTGCATGTAAAGCATAGGAAAAGAGGCAGAACGTCCACAATGATGCACTTGGCCAAAAAGGGCATATGCGTTTTTTCCTGAATATATTCAGGAAAAAACGCATATGCCCTTTTTGGCCAACCAAGCAAGCTTGCAAAGGAAATCTGCACTACAATGAAGTCTCACTGCCCCCCGGTCAAAAGGGCCATCTGAAAAAAGTGTAAAATCCAGAAAGGCAGGACAGGCCATGGAGAACTGGGAGCCTTATTATGCTGATGGGCGGGATGTAAATTGCCAACAGCCACTCTGGAGAAGTGTATGGTGTTTCCTGAAACATCTAAAAAACCAAAGCAACAGAGCCTAGGGCACTTCCACTTATGGTCCTATAGATTAGGGAAATTAAAATCAAAAAGACACAGCCACCCCAAAGTTTGGGACGGCTATGTTTACAAGAACCTCGTTTACGGTACAAGTTCAATATCGCAGAAAGCGAAAAATGGATAAAGAAGTTGCGGTACTTACGTACAATGCAATATCACTCAGCAATGAAATCTATGTCATCAGGCCAGTAGCAGCATAATGAGTGGATTCAGGTACAATGATTCTAAGTGAAATAAGTCACAGAGAAAAGGAAACATCATAAGGTATCACTAATACACGGAATGTAAACTTGGCTACACAGGAACTGAATTACAAAACAGAATAGGGTCTCAAATGTAGAAAACCAACTTATGCTTGCTTAAGGGGAAAGGTGAGTTGGGGTGCTGCATAAAACCAGAGATTGAAATTAGCACAGATACCTTTCCATAAGCCAAATATGTAATAGACAAGAGCTACTGCTTGCTCAACGAAGTGGACTCAACACCCCATATTAAAGGCCTAAGAATATACCTGACTAGTAAGAATCTTAAAACCTATGGATTTATATGTCTCCGAAAGAGAATCCAGCGTGTGTACAGCGGCATAAACGCAGCAGTGATAGGATTGGTGAGGTTCGGTGAGCAAATGCAGACCCTTTGAAGTCATATTGCATGGTACCCATTCCATGGGTCTCAACTCTCCAGGTTTAAGGGATTCTTCCTTCAGCTAAAACATGCATGTGGAACCCAGAGTATGATCCACCGTGTGATCGGGAAACGTGTTCAAATGTGTCTCAGTTTTCGTCCCCTGGTACTCAGGTGCAACATTCTAGACGCTTTACTAACACTCTCCCCACTTGGAGAGTCAGTGCCTTTAACCTCCTGTTTGGCCCAGTTTGCAATTTCTGTGGAAAATGAACAGGAATGGGGAGAACCAATGAGAGACTAGCTGGAGGTGTCTGGACGGGCAAATTTAACTCTCATTTCCCACCAGGAAGAGGAATTAACCAAAGGCTCAGCGAGCCATGCCGGAACCACACTAGGGCCTGAAGCAATCCTGCGGTGTTGCGGCCAGCTCACAAGAAAGCGAGTTGAAGAAAGGAGCTCAGGGGCACTGTCATTCACAAACCTGCAGAGTTATAAATGACAGCTATCATCCAAAAATATATTGAAGTAAGGCTGGCAAGAGGACTTGAAAGCGGGGCAGAATTGCAGGAAACCGATTTCAGGAGGTAGACTGGAATTGCATGTAAAGCATAGGAAAAGAGGCAGAACGTCCACAATGATGCACTTGGCCAAAAAGGGCGTATGCGTTTTTTCCTGAATATATTCAGGAAAAAACGCATACGTCCTTTTTGGCCAACCAAGCAAGCTTGCAAAGGAAATCTGCACTATAATGAAGTCTCACTGCCCCCCGGTCAAAAGGGCCATCTGAAAAAACTGTAAAATCCAGAAAGGCAGGACAGGCCATGGAGAACTGGGAGCCTTCTTATGCTGATGGGCGGGATGTAAATTGCCAACAGCCACTCTGGAGAAGTGTATGGTGTTTCCTGAAACATCTAAAAAACAAAGCAACAGAGCCTAGGGCACTTCCACTTATGGTCCTATAGATTAGGGAAATTAAAATCAAAAAGACACAGCCACCCCAAAATTTGGGATGGCTGTGTTTACAAGAACCTCGTTTACGGTACAAGTTCAATATCGCAGAAAGCGAAAAATGGATAAAGAAGTTGTGGTACTTACGTACAATGCAATATCACTCAGCAATGAAATCTATGTCATCAGGCCAGTAGCAGCATAATGAGTGGATTCAGGTACGATGATTCTAAGTGAAATAAGTCACACATAAAAAGAAGCATCATAAGATATCACTAATACACGGAATGTAAACTTGGCTACACAGGAACTGAATTACAAAACAGAATAGGGTCTCAAATGTAGAAAACCAACTTATGCTTGCTTAAGGTGAAAGGTGACTTGGGGTGCTGCATAAAACCAGAGATTGAAATTAGCACAGATACCTTTCCATAAGCCAAATATGTATAGACAAGAGCTACTGCTTCCTCAACGAAGTGGACTCAACACCCCATATTAAACGCCTAAGAATATACCTGACTAGTAAGAATCTTAAAACCTATGGATTTATATGTCTCCGACAGAGAATCCAGCATGTGTACAGCGGCATAAACGCAGCAGTGATAGGATTGGTGAGGTTCGGTGAGCAAATGCAGACCCTTTGAAGTCATATTGCATGGTACCCATTCCATGGTTCTCAACTCTCCAGGTTTAAGGGATTCTTCCTTCAGCTAAAACATGCATGTGGAACCCAGAGTATGATCCACCGTGTGATCGGGAAACGTGTTCAAATGTGTCTCAATTTTCGTTCCCTGGTACTCGGGTGCAACATTCCAGACGCTTTACTAACACTCTCCCCACTTGGAGAGTCAGTGCCTTTAACCTCCTGTTTGGCCCAGTTTGCAATTTCTGCGGAAAATGAACAGGAATAGGGAGAACCAATGAGAGACTAGCTGGAGGTGTCTGGACGGGCAAATTTAACTCTCATTTCCCACCAGGAAGAGGAATTAACCAAAGGCTCAGCGTGCCATGCTGGAACCACACTAGGGCCTGAAGCAATCCTGCGCTGTTGCGGCCAGCTCACAAGAAAGCGAGTTGAAGAAAGGAGCTCAGGGGCTCTGTAATTCACAAACCTGCAGAGTTATAAATGACAGCTATCGTCCAAAAATATATTGAAGTAAGGCTGCCAAGAGGACTTGAAAGCAGGGCAGAATTGCAGTAAAACGATTTCAGGAGGTAGACTGGAATTGCATGTAAAGCATAGGAAAAGAGGCAGAACGTCCACAATGATGCACTTGGCCAAAAAGGGCGTATGCGTTTTTTCCTGAATATATTCAGGAAAAAACGCATACGCCCTTTTTGGCCAACCAAGCAAGCTTGCAAAGGAAATCTGCACTACAATGAAGTCTCACTGCCCCCCGGTCAAAAGTGCCATCTGAAAAACCTGTAAAATCCAGAAAGGCAGGACAGGCCATGGAGAACTGGGAGCCTTCTTATGCTGATGGGCGGGATGTAAATTGCCAACAGCCACTCTGCAGAAGTCTATGGTGTTTCCTGAAACATCTAAAAAACAAAGCAACAGAGCCTAGGGCACTTCCACTTTTGGTCCTATAGCTTAGGGAAATTAAAATCAAAAAGACACAGCCACCCCAAAGTTTGGGTCGTCTCTGTTTACAAGAACCTCGTTTATGGTACAAGTTCAATATCGCAGAAAGCGAAAAATGGATAAAGAAGTTGTGGTACTTACGTACAATGCAATATCACTCAGCAATGAAATCTATGTCATCAGGCCAGTAGCAGCATAATGAGTGGATTCAGGTACGATGATTCTATGTGAAATAAGTCACACAGAAAAAGAAACATCATAAGGTATCACTAATACACGGAATGTAAACTTGGCTACACAGGAACTGAATTACAAAACAGAATAGGGTCTCAAATGTAGAAAACCAACTAATGCTTGCTTAAGGGGAAAGGTGAGTTGGGGTGCTGCATAAAACCAGAGATTGAAATTAGCACAGATACCTTTCCATAAGCCAAATATGTAATAGACAAGAGCTACTGCTTGCTCAACGAAGTGGACTCAACACCCCATATTAAACGCCTAAGAATATACCTGACTAGTAAGAATCTTAAAACCTATGGATTTATATGTCTCCGAAAGAGAATCCAGCGTGTGTACAGCGGCATAAACGCAGCAGTGATAGGATTGGTGAGGTTCGGTGAGCAAATGCAGACCCTTTGAAGTCATATTGCATGGTACCCATTCCATGGGTCTCAACTCTCCAGGTTTAAGGGATTCTTCCTTCAGCTAAAACATGCATGTGGAACCCAGAGTATGATCCACCGTGTGATCGGGAAACGTGTTCAAATGTGTCTCAGTTTTCGTCCACTGGTACTCGGATGCAACATTCCAGAAGCTTTACTAACACTCTCCCCACTTGGAGAGTCAGTGCCTTTAACCTCCTATTTGGCCCAGTTTGCAATTTTTGTGGAAAATGAACAGGAATAGGGAGAACCAATGAGAGACTAGCTGGAGGTGTCTGGACGGGCAAATTTAACTCTCATTTCCCACCAGGAAGAGGAATTAACCAAAGGCTCAGCGAGCCATGCTGGAACCACACTAGGGCCTGAAGCAATCCTGCGGTGTTGTGGCCAGCTCACAAGAAAGCGAGTTGAAGAAAGGAGCTCAGGGGCACTGTAATTCACAAACCTTCAGAGTTATAAATGACAGCTATCGTCCAAAAATATATTGAAGTAAGGCTGCCAAGAGGACTTGAAAGCGGGGAAGAATTGCAGGAAACCGATTTCAGGAGGTAGACTGGAATTGCATGTAAAGCATAGGAAAAGAGGCAGAACGTCCACAATGATGCACTTCGCCAAAAAGGACGTATGCTTTTTTTCCTGAATATATTCAGGAAAAAACGCATATGCCCTTTTTGGCCAACAAGCAAGCTTGCAAAGGAAATCTGCACTACAATGAAGTCTCACTGCCCCCCGGTCAAAAGGGCCATCTGAAAAAAGTGTAAAATCCAGAAAGGCAGGACAGGCCATGGAGAACTGGGAGCCTAGTTAGACTGATGGGCGGGATGTAAATTTCCAACAGCCACTCTGGAGAAGTGTATGGTGTTTCCTGAAACATCTAAAAAACAAAGCAACAGAGCCTAGGGCACTTCCACTTATGGTCCTATAGATTAGGGAAATTAAAATCAAAAAGACACAGCCACCCCAAAATTTGGGACGGCTGTGTTTACAAGAACCTCATTTACGGTACAAGTTCAATATCGCAGAAAGCGAAAAATGGATAAAGAAGTTGTGGTACTTACGTACAATGCAATATCACTCAGCAATGAAATCTATGTCATCAGGCCAGTAGCAGCATAATGAGTGGATTCAGGTACGATGATTCTAAGTGAAATAAGTCACACATAAAAAGAAGCATCATAAGATATCACTAATACACGGAATGTAAACTTGGCTACACAGGAACTGAATTACAAAACAGAATAGGGTCTCAAATGTAGAAAACCAACTTATGCTTGCTTAAGGTGAAAGGTGACTTGGGGTGCTGCATAAAACCAGAGATTGAAATTAGCACAGATACCTTTCCATAAGCCAAATATGTAATAGACAAGAGCTACTGCTTGCTCAACGAAGTGGACTCAACACCCCATATTAAACGCCTAAGAATATACCTGACTAGTAAGAATCTTAAAACCTATGGATTTATATGTCTCCGAAAGAGAATCCAGCATGTGTACAGCGGCATAAACGCAGCAGTGATAGGATTGGTGAGGTTCGGTGAGCAAATGCAGACCCTTTGAAGTCATATTGCATGGTACCCATTCCATGGTTCTCAACTCTCCAGGTTTAAGGGATTCTTCCTTCAGCTAAAACATGCATGTGGAACCCAGAGTATGATCCACCGTGTGATCGGGAAACGTGTTCCAATATGTCTCACTTTTTGTCCCCTGGTACTCGGGTGCAACATTCCAGACGCTTTACTTACACTCTCCCCACTTGGAGAGTCAGTGCCTTTAAACTCCTGTTTGACCCAGTTTGCAATTTCTGCGGAAAATGAACAGGAATAGGGAGAACCAATGAGAGACTAGCTGGAGGTGTCTGGACGGGCAAATTTTACTCTCATTTCCCACCAGGAAGAGGAATTAACCAAAGGCTCAGCGAGCCGTGCCGGAACCACACTAGGGCCTGAAGCAATCCTGCGGTGTTGCGGCCAGCTCACAAGAAAGCGAGTTGAAGAAAGGAGCTCAGGGGCACTGTAATTCACAAACCTTCAGAGTTCTAAATGACAGCTATCGTACAAAAATATATTGAAGTAAGGCTGCCAAGAGGACTTGAAAGCGAGGCAGAATTGCAGGAAACCGATTTCAGGAGGTAGACTGGAATTGCATGTAAAGCATAAGAAAAGAGGCAGACCGTCCACAATGATGCACTTGGCCAAAAAGGGCGTATGCGTTTTTTCCTGAATATATTCAGGAAAAAACGCATACGCCCTTTTTGGCCAACCAAGCAAGCTTGCAAAGGAAATCTGCACTACAATGAAGTCTCACTGCCCCCCGGTCAAAAGGGCCATCTGAAAAAAGTGTAAAATCCAGAAAGGCAGGACAGACCATGGAGAACTGGGAGCCTACTTAGGCTGATGGGCGGGATGTAAATTGCCAACAGCCACTCTGGAGAAGTGTATGGTGTTTCCTGAAACATCTGAAAAACAAAGCAACAGAGCCTAGGGCACTTCCATTTTTGGTCCTATAGATTAGGGAAATTAAAATCAAAAAGACACAGCCACCCCAAAGTTTGGGACAGCTCTGTTTACAAGAACCTCATTTACGATACAAGTTCAATATCGCAGAAAGCGAAAAATGGATAAAGAAGTTGTGGTACTTACGTACAATGCAATATCACTCAGCAATGAAATCTATGTCATCAGGCCAGTAGCAGCATAATGAGTGGATTCAGGTACGATGATTCTAAGTGAAATAAGTCACACAGAAAAAGAAACATCATAAGGTATCACTAATACACGGAATGTAAACTTGGCTACACAGGAACTGAATTACAAAACAGAATAGGGTCTCAAATGTAGAAAACCAACTTATGCTTGCTTAAGGGGAAAGGTGAGTTGGGGTGCTGCATAAAACCACAGATTGAAATTAGCACAGATACCTTTCCATAAGCCAAATATGTAATAGACAAGAGCTACTGCTTGCTCAACGAAGTGGACTCAACACCACATATTAAACGCCTAAGAATATACCTGACTAGTAAGAATCTTAAAACCTATGGATTTATATGTCTCCGAAAGAGAATCCAGCGTGTGTACAGCGGCATAAACGCAGCAGTGATAGGATTGGTGAGGTTCGGTGAGCAAATGCAGACCCTTAGAAGTCATATTGCATGGTACCCATTCCATGGGTCTCAACTCTCCAGGTTTAAGGGATTCTTCCTTCAGCTAAAACATGCATGTGGAACCCAGAGTATGATCCACCGTGTGATCGGGAAACGTGTTCAAATGTGTCTCAGTTTTCGTCCCCTGGTACTCGGGTGCAACATTCCAGATGCTTGACTAACACTCTCCCAACTTGGAGAGTCAGTGCCTTTAACCTCCTGTTTGGCCCAGTTTGCAATTTCTGTGGAAAATGTACAGGAATAGGGAGAACCAATGAGAGACTAGCTGGAGGTGTCTGGACGGGCAAATTTAACTCTCATTTCCCACCAGGAAGAGGAATTAACCAAAGGCTCAGCGAGCCATGCCGGAACCACACTAGGGCCTGAAGCAATCCTGTGGTGTTGCGGCCAGCTCACAAGAAAGCCAGTTGAAGAAAGGAGCTCAGGGGCACTGTAATTCACAAACCTTCAGAGTTATAAATGACAGCTATCGTCCAAAAATATATTGAAGTAAGGCTGCCAAGAGGACTTGAAAGCAGGGCAGAATTGCAGTAAACCGATTTCAGGAGGTAGACTGGAATTGCATGTAAAGCATAGGAAAAGAGGCAGAACGTCCACAATGATGCACTTGGCCAAAAAGGGCGTATGCATTTTTTCCTGAATATATTCAGGAAAAAACGCATAAGCCCTTTTTGGCCAACCAAGCAAGCTTGCAAAGGAAATCTGCACTACAATGAAGTCTCACTGCCCCCAGGTCAAAAGGGCCATCTGAAAAACCTGTAAAATCCAGAAAGGCAGGACAGGCCATGGAGAACTGGGAGCCTTCTTATGCTGATGGGCGGGATGTAAATTGCCAACAGCCACTCTGGAGAAGTGTATGGTGTTTCCTGAAACATCTAAAAAACAAAGCAACAGAGCCTAGGGCACTTCCACTTATGGTCCTATAGCTTAGGGAAATTAAAATCAAAAAGACACAGCCACCCCAAAGTTTGGGTCGGCTCTGTTTACAAGAACCTCGTTTATGGTACAAGTTCAATATCGCAGAAAGCGAAAAATGGATAAAGAAGTTGTGGTACTTACGTACAATGCAATATCACTCAGCAATGAAATCTATGTCATCAGGCCAGTAGCAGCATAATGAGTGGATTCAGGTACGATGATTCTAAGTGAAATAAGTCACACAGAAAAAGAAACATCATAAGGTATCACTAATACACGGAATGTAAACTTGGCTACACAGGAACTGAATTACAAAGCAGAATAGGGTCTCAAATGTGGAAAACCAACTTATGCTTGCTTAAGGGGAAAGGTGAGTTGGGGTGCTGCATAAAACCAGAGATTGAAATTAGCACAGATACCTTTCCATAAGCCAAATATGTAATAGACAAGAGCTACTGCTTGGTCAACGAAGTGGACTCAACACCCCATATTAAACGCCTAAGAATATACCTGACTAGTAAGAATCTTAAAGCCTATGGATTTATATGTCTCCGAAAGAGAATCAAGCGTGTGTACAGCGGCATAAACGCAGCAGTGATAGGATTGGTGAGGTTCGGTGAGCAAATGCAGATCCTTTGAAGTCATATTGCATGGTACCCATTCCAAGGTTCTCAACTCTCCAGGTTTAAGGGATTCTTCCTTCAGCTAAAACATGCATGTGGAACCCAGAGTATGATCCACCGTGTGATCGGGAAACGTGTTCAAATGTGTCTCAGTTTTCGTCCCCTGGTACTCGGGTGCAACATTCCAGATGCTTTACTAACACTCTCCCCACTTGGAGAGTCAGTGCCTTTAAACTCCTGTTTGGCCCAGTTTGCAATTTCTGCGGAAAATGAACAGGAATAGGGAGAACCAATGAGAGACTAGCTGGAGGTGTCTGGACGGGCAAATTTTACTCTCATTTCCCACCAGGAAGAGGAATTAACCAAAAGCTCAGCGAGCCGTGCCGGAACAACACTAGGGCCTGAATCAATCCTGCGGTGTTGCGGCCAGCTCACAAGAAAGCGAGTTGAAGAAAGGAGCTCAGGGGCACTGTAATTCACAAACCTTCAGAGTTCTAAATGACAGCTATCGTACAAAAATATATTGAAGTAAGGCTGCCAAGAGGACTTGAAAGCGAGGCAGAATTGCAGGAAACCGATTTCAGGAGGTAGACTGGAATTGCATGTAAAGCATAAGAAAAAAGGCAGACCGTCCACAATGATGCACTTGGCCAAAAAGGGCGTATGCGTTTTTTCCTGAATATATTCAGGAAAAAACGCATACGCCCTTTTTGGCCAACCAAGCAAGCTTGCAAAGGAAATCTGCACTACAATGAAGTCTCACTGCCCCCCGGTCAAAAGGGCCATCTGAAAAAAGTGTAAAATCCAGAAAGGCAGGACAGACCATGGAGAACTGGGAGCCTACTTAGGCTGATGGGCGGGATGTAAATTGCCAACAGCCACTCTGGAGAAGTGTATGGTGTTTCCTGAAACATCTGAAAAACAAAGCAACAGAGCCTAGGGCACTTCCATTTTTGGTCCTATAGATTAGGGAAATTAAAATCAAAAAGACACAGCCACCCCAAAGTTTGGGACAGCTCTGTTTACAAGAACCTCATTTACGATACAAGTTCAATATCGCAGAAAGCGAAAAATGGATAAAGAAGTTGTGGTACTTACGTACAATGCAATATCACTCAGCAATGAAATCTATGTCATCAGGCCAGTAGCAGCATAATGAGTGGATTCAGGTACGATGATTCTAAGTGAAATAAGTCACACAGAAAAAGAAACATCATAAGGTATCACTAATACACGGAATGTAAACTTGGTTACACAGGAACTGAATTACAAAACAGAATAGGGTCTCAAATGTAGAAAACCAACTTATGCTTGCTTAAGGGGAAAGGTGAGTTGGGGTGCTGCATAAAACCAGAGATTGAAATTAGCACAGATACCTTTCCATAAGCCAAATATGTAATAGACAAGAGCTACTGCTTGCTCAACGAAGTGGACTCAACACCACATATTAAACGCCTAAGAATATACCTGACTAGTAAGAATCTTAAAACCTATGGATTTATATGTCTCCGAAAGAGAATCCAGCGTGTGTACAGCGGCATAAACGCAGCAGTGATAGGATTGGTGAGGTTCGGTGAGCAAATGCAGACCCTTTGAAGTCATATTGCATGGTACCCATTCCATGGGTCTCAACTCTCCAGGTTTAAGGGATTCTTCCTTCAGCTAAAACATGCATGTGGAACCCAGAGTATGATCCACCGTGTGATCGGGAAACGTGTTCAAATGTGTCTCAGTTTTCGTCCCCTGGTACTCGGGTGCAACATTCCAGATGCTTGACTAACACTCTCCCAACTTGGAGAGTCAGTGCCTTTAACCTCCTGTTTGGCCCAGTTTGCAATTTCTGTGGAAAATGAACAGGAATAGGGAGAACCAATGAGAGACTAGCTGGAGGTGTCTGGACGGGCAAATTTAACTCTCATTTCCCACCAGGAAGAGGAATTAACCAAAGGCTCAGCGAGCCATGCCGGAACCACACTAGGGCCTGAAGCAATCCTGTGGTGTTGCGGCCAGCTCACAAGAAAGCCAGTTGAAGAAAGGAGCTCAGGGGCACTGTAATTCACAAACCTTCAGAGTTATAAATGACAGCTATCGTCCAAAAATATATTGAAGTAAGGCTGCCAAGAGGACTTGAAAGCAGGGCAGAATTGCAGTAAACCGATTTCAGGAGGTAGACTGGAATTGCATGTAAAGCATAGGAAAAGAGGCAGAACGTCCACAATGATGCACTTGGCCAAAAAGGGCGTATGCGTTTTTTCCTGAATATATTCAGGAAAAAACGCATAAGCCCTTTTTGGCCAACCAAGCAAGCTTGCAAAGGAAATCTGCACTACAATGAAGTCTCACTGCCCCCAGGTCAAAAGGGCCATCTGAAAAACCTGTAAAATCCAGAAAGGCAGGACAGGCCATGGAGAACTGGGAGCCTTCTTATGCTGATGGGCGGGATGTAAATTGCCAACAGCCACTCTGGAGAAGTGTATGGTGTTTCCTGAAACATCTAAAAAACAAAGCAACAGAGCCTAGGGCACTTCCACTTATGGTCCCATAGCTTAGGGAAATTAAAATCAAAAAGACACAGCCACCCCAAAGTTTGGGACGGCTCTGTTTACAAGAACCTCATTTACGGTACAAGTTCAATATCGCAGAAAGCGAAAAATGGATAAAGAAGTTGTGGTACTTACGTACAATGCAATATCACTCAGCAATGAAATCTATGTCATCAGGCCAGTAGCAGCATAATGAGTGGATTCAGGTACGATGATTCTAAGTAAAATAAGTCACACAGAAAAAGAAACATCATGAGGTATCACTAATACACGGAATGTAAACTTGGCTACACAGGAACTGAAGTACAAAACAGAATAGGTTCTCAAATGTAGAAAACCAACTTATGCTTGCTTAAGGGGAAAGGTGAGTTGGGGTGCTGCATAAAACCAGAGATTGAAATTAGCACAGATACATTTCCATAAGTCAAATATGTAATAGACAAGAGCTACTGCTTGCTCAACGAAGTGGACTCAACACCCCATATTAAACGCCTAAGAATATACCTGACTAGTAAGAATCTTAAAGCCTATGGATTTATATGTCTCCGAAAGAGAATCAAGCGTGTGTACAGCGGCATAAACGCAGCAGTGATAGGATTGGTGAGGTTCGGTGAGCAAATGCAGACCCTTTGAAGTCATATTGCATGGTACCCATTCCATGCGTCTCAACTCTCCAGGTAAGGGATTCTTCCTTCAGCTAAAACATGCATGTGGAACCCAGAGTATGATCCACCGTGTGATCGGGAAACGTGTTCATATGTGTCTCAGTTTTCGTCCCCTGGTACTCGGGTGCAACACTCCAGACGCTTTACTAACACTCTCCCCACTTGGAGAGTCAGTGCCTTTAACCTCCTGTTTGGCCCAGTTTGCAATTTCTGTGCAAAATTAACAAAAATAGGGAGAACCAATGACAGACTAGCTGGAGGTGTCTGGACGGGCAAATTAAACTCTCATTTCCCACCAGGAAGAGGAATTAACCAAAGGCTCAGCGAGCCATGCCGAAACCACACTAGGGCCTGAAGCAATCCTGCGGTGTTGCGGCCAGCTCACAAGAAAGCGAGTTGAAGAAAGAAGCTCAGGGGCACTGTAATTCACAAACCTGCAGAGTTATAAATGACAGCTATCATCCAAAAATACAGAGAAGTAAGGCTGCCAAGAGGACTTGAAAGCGGGGCAGAATTGCAGGAAACCGATTTCAGGAGGTAGACTGGAATTGCATGAAAAGCATAGGAAAAGAGGCAGAACGTCCAAAATGATGCACTTGGCCAAAAAGGACGTATGCGTTTTTTCCTGAATATATTCAGGAAAAAACGCATACGCCCTTTTTGGCCAACCAAGCAAGCTTGCAAAGGAAATCTGCACTACAATGAAGTCTCACTGCCCCCCGGTCAAAAGGGCCATCTGAAAAAAGTGTAAAATCCAGAAAGGCAGGACAGGCCATGGAGAACTGGGAGCCTTCTTATGCTGATGGGCGGGATGTAAATTGCCAACAGCCACTCTGGAGAAGTGTATGGTGTTTCCTGAAACATCTAAAAAACAAAGCAACAGAGCCTAGGGCACTTCCACTTATGGTCCTATAGATTAGGGAAATTAAAATCAAAAAGACACAGCCACCCCAGAGTTTGGGACGGCTCTGTTTACAAGAACCTCATTTACGGTACAAGTTCAATATTGCAGAAAGTGAAAAATGAATAAAGAAGTTGTGGTACTTACGTACAATGCAATACCACTCAGCAATGAAATCTATGTCATCAGGCCAGTAGCAGCATAATGAGTGGATTCAGGTACGATGATTCTAAGTGAAATATGTCACACAGAAAAAGAAACATCATAAGATATCACTAATACACGGAATGTAAACTTGGCTACACAGGAACTGAATTACAAAACAGAATAGGGTCTCAAATGTAGAAAACCAACTTATGCTTGCTTAAGGGGAAAGGTGAGTTGGGGTGCTGCATAAAACCAGAGATTGAAATTAGCACAGATACCTTTCCATAAGCCAAATATGTAATAGACAAGAGCTACTGCTTGCTCAACGAAGTGGACTCAACACCCCATATTAAACGCCTAAGAATATACCTGACTAGTAAGAATCTTAAAACCTATGGATTTATATGTCTCCGAAAGAGAATCCAGCATGTGTACAGCGGCATAAACGCAGCAGTGATAGGATTGGTGAGGTTCGGTGAGCAAATGCAGACCCTTTGAAGTCATATTGCATGCTACCCATTCCAAGGTTCTCAACTCTCCAGGTTTAAGGGATTCTTCCTTCAGCTAAAACATGCATGTGGAACCCAGAGTATGATCCACCGTGTGATCGGGAAACGTGTTCAAATGTGTCTCAGTTTTCGTCCCCTGGTACTCGGGTGCAACATTCCAGATGCTTTACTAACACTCTCCCCACTTGGAGAGTCAGTGCCTTTAAACTCCTGTTTGGCCCAGTTTGCAATTTCTGCGGAAAATGAACAGGAATAGGGAGAACCAATGAGAGACTAGCTGGAGGTGTCTGGACGGGCAAATTTTACTCTCATTTCCCACCAGGAAGAGGAATTAACCAAAGGCTCAGCGAGCCGAGCCGGAACCACACTAGGGCCTGAATCAATCCTGCGGTGTTGCGGCCAGCTCACAAGAAAGCGAGTTGAAGAAAGTAGCTCAGGGGCACTGTAATTCACAAAACTTCAGAGTTCTAAATGACAGCTAACGTCCAAAAATATATTGAAGTAAGGCTGCCAAGAGGACTTGAAAGCGGGGCAGAATTGCAGGAAACCGTTTTCAGGAGGTAGACTGGAATTGCATGTAAAGCATAAGAAAAGAGGCAGACCGTCCACAATGATGCACTTGGCCAAAAAGGGCATATGCGTTTTTTCCTGTATATATTCAGGAAAAAACGCATACGCCCTTTTTGGCCAACCAAGCAAGCTTGCAAAGGAAATCTGCACTACAATGAAGTCTCACTGCCCCCCGGTCAAAAGGGCCATCTGAAAAAAGTGTAAAATCCAGAAAGCCAGGACAGACCATGGAGAACTGGGAGCCTACTTAGGCTGATGGGCGGGATGTAAATTGCCAACAGCCACTCTGGAGAAGTGTATGGTGTTTCCTGAAACATCTGAAAAACAAAGCAACAGAGCCTAGGGCACTTCCATTTTTGGTCCTATAGATTAGGGAAATTAAAATTAAAAAGACACAGCCACCCCAAAGTTTGGGACAGCTCTGTTTACAAGAACCTCATTTACGATACAAGTTCAATATCGCAGAAATCGAAAAATGGATAAAGAAGTTGTGGTACTTATGTACAATGCAATATCACTCAGCAATGAAATCTATGTCATCAGGCCAGTAGCAGCATAATGAGTGGATTCAGGTACGATGATTCTAAGTAAAATAAGTCACACAGAAAAAGAAACATCATAAGGTATCACTAATACACGGAATGTAAACTTGGCTACACAGGAACTGAATTACAATACAGAATAGGGTCTCAAATGTAGAAAACCAACTTATGCTTGCTTAAGGGGAAAGGTGAGTTGGGGTGCTGCATAAAACCAGAGATTGAAATTAACACAGATACCTTTCCATAAGCCAAATATGTAATAGACAAGAGCTACTGCTTGCGCAACGAAGAGAAATCAACACCCCATATTAAACGCCTAAGAATATACCTGACTAGTAAGAATCTTAAAACCTATGGATTTATATGTCTCCGAAAGAGAATCCAGCGTGTGTACAGCGGCATAAACGCAGCAGTGATAGGATTGGTGAGGTTTGGTGAGCAAATGCAGACCCTTTGAAGTCATATTGCATGGTACCCATTCCATGGGTCTCAACTCTCCAGGTTTAAGGTATTCTTCCTTCAGCTAAAACATGCATGTGGAACCCAGAGTATGATCCACCGTGTGATCGGGAAACGTGTTCAAATGTGTCTCAGTTTTCGTCCCCTGGTACTCGGGTGCAACATTCCAGACGCTTTACTAACACTCTCCCCACTTGGAGAGTCAGCGCCTTTAACCTCCTGTTTGGCCCAGTGTGCAATTTCTGCGGAAAATGAACAGGAATAGGGAGAACCAATGAGAGACTAGCTGGAGGTGTCTGGACGGGCAAATTTAACTCTCATTTCCCACCAGGAAGAGGAATTAACCAAAGGCTCAGCGAGCCATGCCGGAACCACACTAGGGCCTGAAGCAATCCTGCGGTGTTGCGGCCAGCTCACAAGAAAGCCAGTTGAAAAAAGGAGCTCAGGGGCACTGTAATTCACAAACCTGCAGAGTTATAAATGACAGCTATCGTCCAAAAATATATTGAAGCAAGGCTGCCAAGAGGACTTGAAAGCGGGGAAGAATTGCAGGAAACCGATTTCAGGAGGTAGACTGGAATTGCATGTAAAGCATAGGAAAAGAGGCAGAACGTCCACAATGATGCACTTGGCCAAAAAGGGCGTATGCGTTTTTTCCTGAATATATTCAGGAAAAAACGCATACGCCCTTTTTGGCCAACCAAGCAAGCTTGCAAAGGAAATCTGCACTACAATGAAGTCTCACTGCCCCCCGGTGAAAAGGGCCATCTGAAAAAAGTGTAAAATCCAGAAAGGCAGGACAGGCCATGGAGAACTGGGAGCCTTCTTATGCTGATGGGTGGGATGTAAATTGCAAACAGCCACTCTGGAGAAGTGTATGGTGTTTCCTGATATATCTAAAAACAAAGCAACAGAGCCTAGGGCACTTCCACTTATGGTCCTATAGCTTAGGGAAATTAAAATCAAAAAGACACAGCCACCCCAAAGTTTGGGACGGCTCTGTTTACAAGAACCTCGTTTACGGTACAAGTTCAATATCGCAGAAAGCGAAAAATGGATAAAGAAGTTGTGGTACTTACGTAAAATGCAATATCACTCAGCAATGAAATCTATGTCATCAGGCCAGTAGCAGCATAATGAGTGGATTCAGGTACGATGATTCTAAGTGAAATAAATCACACAGAAAAAGAAACATCATAAGGTATCACTAATACACGGAATGTAAACATGGCTACACAGGAACTGAATTACAAAACAGAATAGGGTCTCAAATGAAGAAAACCAACTTACGCTTGCTTAAGAGGAAAGGTTAGTTGGGGTGCTGCATAAAACCAAAGATTGAAATTAACACAGATACATTTCCATAAGCCAAATATGTAATAGACAAGAGCTACTGCTTGCTCAACGAAGTGGACTCAACACCACATATTAAACGCCTAAGAATATACCTGACTAGTAAGAATCTTAAAACCTATGGATTTATATGTCTCTGAAAGAGAATCAAGCGTGTGTACAGCGGCATAAACGCAGCAGTGATAGGATTGGTGAGGTTCGGTGAGCAAATGCAGACCCTTTGAAGTCATATTGCATGGTACCCATTCCATGCGTCTCAACTCTCCAGGTAAGGGATTCTTCCTTCAGCTAAAACATGCATGTGGAACCCAGAGTATGATCCACCGTGTGATCGGGAAACGTGTTCATATGTGTCTCAGTTTTCGTCCCCTGGTACTCGGGTGCAACATTCCAGACGCTTTACTAACACTCTCCCCACTTGGAGAGTCAGTGCCTTTAACCTCCTGTTTGGCCCAGTTTGCAATTTCTGTGGAAAATTAACAAGAATAGGGAGAACCATTGACAGACTAGCTGGAGGTGTCTCGACGGGCAAATTAAACTCTCATTTCCCACCAGGAAGAGGAATTAACCAAAGGCTCAGCGAGCCATGCCGAAACCACACTAGGGCCTGAAGCAATCCTGCGGTGTTGCGGCCAGCTCACAAGAAAGCGAGTTGAAGAAAGAAGCTCAGGGGCACTGTAATTCACAAACCTGCAGAGTTATAAATGACAGCTATCATCCAAAAATATATAGAAGTAAGGCTGCCAAGAGGACTTGAAAGCGGGGCAGAATTGCAGGAAACCGATTTCAGGAGGTAGACTGGAATTGCATGAAAAGCATAGGAAAAGAGGCAGAACGTCCACAATGATGCACTTGGCCAAAAAGGACGTATGCGTTTTTTCCTGAATATATTCAGGAAAAAACGCATACGCCCTTTTTGGCCAACCAAGCAAGCTTGCAAAGGAAATCTGCACTACAATGAAGTCTCACTGCCCCCCGGTCAAAAGGGCCATCTGAAAAAAGTGTAAAATCCAGAAAGGCAGGACAGGCCATGGAGAACTGGGAGCCTTCTTATGCTGATGGGCGGGATGTAAATTGCCAACAGCCACTCTGGAGAAGTGTTTGGTGTTTCCTGAAACATCTAAAAAACAAAGCAACAGAGCCTAGGGCACTTCCACTTATGGTCCTATAGATTAGGGAAATTAAAATCAAAAAGACACAGCCACCCCAGAGTTTGGGACGGCTCTGTTTACAAGAACCTCATTTACGATACAAGTTCAATATTGCAGAAAGCGAAAAATGGATAAAGAAGTTGTGGTACTTACGTACAATGCAATACCACTCAGCAATGAAATCTATGTCATCAGGCCAGTAGCAGCATAATGAGTGGATTCAGGTACGATGATTCTAAGTGAAATATGTCACACAGAAAAAGAAACATCATAAGATATCACTAATACACGGAATGTAACTTGGCTACACAGGAACTGAATTACAAAACAGAATAGGGTCTCAAATGTAGAAAACCAACTTATGCTTGCTTAAGGGGAAAGGTGAGTTGGGGTGCTGCATAAAACCAGAGATTGAAATTAGCACAGATACCTTTCCATAAGCCAAATATGTAATAGACAAGAGCTACTGCTTGCTCAACGAAGTGGACTCAACACCCCATATTAAACGCCTAAGAATATACCTGACTAGTAAGAATCTTAAAACCTATGGATTTATATGTCTCCGAAAGAGAATCCAGCGTGTGTACAGCGGCATAAACGCAGCAGTGATAGGATTGGTGAGGTTCGGTGAGCAAATGCAGACCCTTTGAAGTCATATTGCATGGTACCCATTCCAAGGTTCTCAACTCTCCAGGTTTAAGGGATTCTTCCTTCAGCTAAAACATGCATGTGGAACCCAGAGTATGATCCACCGTGTGATCGGGAAACGTGTTCAAATGTGTCTCAGTTTTCGTCCCCTGGTACTCGGGTGCAACATTCCAGATGCTTTACTAACACTCTCCCCACTTGGAGAGTCAGGGCCTTTAAACTCCTGTTTGGCCCAGTTTGCAATTTCTGCGGAAAATGAACAGGAATAGGGAGAACCAATGAGAGACTAGCTGGAGGTGTCTCGACGGGCAAATTAAACTCTCATTTCCCACCAGGAAGAGGAATTAACCAAAGGCTCAGCGAGCCGTGCCGGAACCACACTAGGGCCTGAATCAATCCTGCGGTGTTGCGGCCAGCTCACAAGAAAGCGAGTTGAAGAAAGTAGCTCAGGGGCACTGTAATTCACAAAACTTCAGAGTTCTAAATGACAGCTAACGTCCAAAAATATATTGAAGTAAGGCTGCCAAGAGGACTTGAAAGCGGGGCAGAATTGCAGGAAACCGTTTTCAGGAGGTAGACTGGAATTGCATGTAAAGCATAAGAAAAGAGGCAGACCGTCCACAATGATGCACTTGGCCAAAAAGGGCATATGCGTTTTTTCCTGAATATATTCAGGAAAAAACGCATACGCCCTTTTTGGCCAACCAAGCAAGCTTGCAAAGGAAATCTGCACTACAATGAAGTCTCACTGCCCCCCGGTCAAAAGGGCCATCTGAAAAAAGTGTAAAATCCAGAAAGGCAGGACAGACCATGGAGAACTGGGAGCCTACTTAGGCTGATGGGCGGGATGTAAATTGCCAACAGCCACTCTGGAGAAGTGTATGGTGTTTCCTGAAACATCTGAAAAACAAAGCAACAGAGCCTAGGGCACTTCCATTTTTGGTCCTATAGATTAGGGAAATTAAAATCAAAAAGACACAGCCACCCCAAAGTTTGGGACAGCTCTGTTTACAAGAACCTCATTTACGATAGAAGTTCAATATCGCAGAAAGCAAAAAATGGATAAAGAAGTTGTGGTACTTACGTACAATGAAATATCACTCAGCAATGAAATCTATGTCATCAGGCCAGTAGCAGCATAATGAGTGGATTCAGGT
Organism: Pseudorca crassidens; assembly: GCF_039906515.1. Classification (NCBI taxonomy): domain Eukaryota; kingdom Metazoa; phylum Chordata; class Mammalia; order Artiodactyla; family Delphinidae; genus Pseudorca; species Pseudorca crassidens. Next base: position 95,861,698 of record NC_090296.1, read on the forward strand.
ACGATGATTCTAAGTAAAATAAGTCACACAGAAAAAGAAACATCATAAGGTATCACTAATACACGGAATGTAAACTTGGCTACACAGGAACGGAATTACAAAACAGAATAGGGTCTCAAATGTAGAAAACCAACTTATGCTTGCTTAAGGGGAAAGGTGAGTTGGGGTGCTGCATAAAACCAGAGATTGAAATTAACACAGATACCTTTCCATAAGCCAAATATGTAATAGACAAGAGCTACTGCTTGCTCAACGAAGAGGACTCAACACCCCATATTAAACGCCTAAGAATATACCTGACTAGTAAGAATCTTAAAACCTATGGATTTATATGTCGCCGAAAGAGAATCCAGCGTGTGTACAGCGGCATAAACGCAGCAGTGATAGGATTGGTGAGGTTCGGTGAGCAAATGCAGACCCTTTGAAGTCATATTGCATGGTACCCATTCCATGGTTCTCAACTCTCCAGGTTTAAGGGATTCTTCCTTCAGCTAAAACATGCATGTGGAACCCAGAGTATGATCCACCATGTGATCGGGAAACGTGTTCAAATGTGTCTCAGTTTTCGTCCCCTGGTACTCGGGTGCAACATTCCAGACGCTTTACTAACACTCTCCCCACTTGGAGAGTCAGCGCCTTTAACCTCCTGTTTGGCCCAGTGTGCAATTTCTGCAGAAAATGAACAGGAATAGGGAGAACCAATGAGAGACTAGCTGGAGGTGTCTGGACGGGCAAATTTAACTCTCATTTCCCACCAGGAAGAGGAATTAACCAAAGGCTCAGCGAGCCATGCCGGAACCACACTAGGGCCTGAAGCAATCCTGCGGTGTTGCGGCCAGCTCACAAGAAAGCCAGTTGAAAAAAGGAGCTCAGGGGCACTGTAATTCACAAACCTGCAGAGTTATAAATGACAGCTATCGTCCAAAAATATATTGAAGCAAGGCTGCCAAGAGGACTTGAAAGCGGGGCAGAATTGCAGGAAACCGATTTCAGGAGGTAGACTGGAATTGCATGTAAAGCATAGGAAAAGAGGCAGAACGTCCACAATGATGCACTTGGCCAAAAAGGGCGTATGCGTTTTTTCCTGAATATATTCAGGAAAAAACGCATACGCCCTTTTTGGCCAACCAAGCAAGCTTGCAAAGGAAATCTGCACTACAATGAAGTCTCACTGCCCCCCGGTCAAAAGGGCCATCTGAAAAAAGTGTAAAATCCAGAAAGGCAGGACAGGCCATGGAGAACTGGGAGCCTTCTTATGCTGATGGGTGGGATGTAAATTGCAAACAGCCACTCTGGAGAAGTGTATGGTGTTTCCTGAAATATCTAAAAAACAAAGCAACAGAGCCTAGGGCACTTCCACTTATGGTCCTATAGCTGAGGGAAATTAAAATCAAAAAGACACAGCCACCCCAAAGTTTGGGACGGCTCTGTTTACAAGAACCTCGTTTACGGTACAAGTTCAATATCGCAGAAAGCGAAAAATGGATAAAGAAGTTGTGGTACTTACGTACAATGCAATATCACTCAGCAATGAAATCTATGTCATCAGGCCAGTAGCAGCATAATGAGTGGATTCAGGTACGATGATTCTAAGTGAAATAAATCACACAGAAAAAGAAACATCATAAGGTATCACTAATACACGGAATGTAAACATGGCTACACAGGAACTGAATTACAAAACAGAATAGGGTCTCAAATGAAGAAAACCAACTTACGCTTGCTTAAGAGGAAAGGTTAGTTGGGGTGCTGCATAAAACCAGAGATTGAAATTAACACAGATACATTTCCATAAGCCAAATATGTAATAGACAAGAGCTACTGCTTGCTCAACGAAGTGGACTCAACACCACATATTAAACGCCTAAGAATATACCTGACTAGTAAGAATCTTAAAACCTATGGATTTATATGTCTCCGAAAGAGAATCAAGCGTGTGTACAGCGGCATAAACGCAGCAGTGATAGGATTGGTGAGGTTCGGTGAGCAAATGCAGACCCTTTGAAGTCATATTGCATGGTACCCATTCCATGGTTCTCAACTCTCCAGGTTTAAGGGATTCTTCCTTCAGCTAAAACATGCATGTGGAACCCAGAGTATGATCCACCGTGTGATCGGGAAACGTGTTCAAATGTGTCTCACTTTTCGTCCCCTGGTACTCGGGTGCAACATTCCAGACGCTTTACTAACACTCTCCCCACTTGGAGAGTCAGTGCCTTTAACCTCCTGTTTGGCCCAGTTTGCAATTTCTGTGGAAAATGAACAGGAATAGGGAGAACCAATGAGAGACTAGCTGGAGGTGTCTGGACGGGCAAATTTAACTCTCATTTCCCACCAGGAAGAGGAATTAACCAAAGGCTCAGCGAGCCATGCCGAAACCACACTAGGGCCTGAAGCAATCCTGCGGTGTTGCGGCCAGCTCACAAGAAAGCGAGTTGAAAAAAGGAGCTCAGGGGCACTGTCATTCACAAACCTGCAGAGTTATACATGACAGCTATCGTCCAAAAATATATTGAAGTAAGGCTGCCAAGAGGACTTGAAAGCGGGGCAGAATTGCAGGAAACCGATTTCAGGAGGTAGAGTGGAATTGCATGTAAAGCATAGGAAAAGAGGCAGAACGTCCACAATGATGCACTTGGCCAAAAAGGGCGTAGGCGTTTTTTCCTGAATACATTCAGGAAAAAACGCATACGCCCTTTTTGCCCAAGGAAGCAAGCTTGCAAAGGAAATCTGCATTACAATGAAGTCTCACTGCCCCCCGGTCAAAAGGGCCATCTGAAAAAAGTGTAAAATCCAGAAAGGCAGGACAGACCATGGAGAACTGGGAGCCTACTTAGGCTGATGGGCGGGATGTAAATTGCCAACAGCCACTCTGGAGAAGTGTATGGTGTTTCCTGAAACATCTGAAAAACAAAGCAACAGAGCCTAGGGCACTTCCATTCTTAGTCCTATAGATTAGGGAAATTAAAATCAAAAAGACACAGCCACCCCAAAGTTTGGGACGGCTCTGTTTACAAGAACCTCGTTTACGGTACAAGTTCAATATCGCAGAAAGCGAAAAATGGATAAAGAAGTTGTGGTACTTACGTACAATGCAATAGCACTCAGCAATGAAATGTATGTCATCAGGCCAGTAGCAGCATAATGAGTGGATTCAGGTACGATGATTCTAAGTGAAATAAGTCACACAGAAAAAGAAACATCATAAGGTATCACTAATACACGGAATGTAAACTTGGCTACACAGGAACTGAATTACAAAACAGAATAGGGTCTCAAATGTAGAAAACCAACTTATGCTTGCTTAAGGGGAAAGGTGAGTTGGGGTGCTGCATAAAACCAGAGATTGAAATTAACACAGATACCTTTCCATAAGCCAAATATGTAATAGACAAGAGCTACTGGTTGCTCAACGAAGTGGACTCAACACCCCATATTAAACGCCTAAGAATATACCTGACTAGTAAGAATCTTAAAACCTATGGATTTATATGTCTCCGAAAGAGAATCCAGCGTGTGTACAGCGGCATAAACGCAGCAGTGATAGGATTGGTGAGGTTCGGTGAGCAAATGCAGACCCTTTGAAGTCATATTGCATGGTACCCATTCCATGGGTCTCAACTCTCCAGGTTTAAGGGATTCTTCCTTCAGCTAAAACATGCATGTGGAACCCAGAGTATGATCCAACGCGTGATCGGGAAACGTGTTCAAATGTGTCTCAGTTTTCGTCCCCTGGTACTCGGGTGCAACATTCCAGATGCTTTACTAACACTCTCCCCACTTGGAGAGTCAGTGCCTTTAACCTCCTGTTTGGCCCAGTTTGCAATTTTTGTGGAAAATGAACAGGAATAGGGAGAACCAATGAGAGACTAGCTGGAGGTGTCTGGACGGGCAAATTTAACTCTCATTTCCCACCAGGAAGAGGAATTAACCAAAGGCTCACTGAGATATGCCGGAACCACACTAGGGCCTGAAGCAATCCTGCAGTGTTGCGGCGAGCTCACAAGAAAGCCAGTTGAAGAAAGGAGCTCAGGGGCACTGTATTTCACAAACCTGCAGAGTTATAAATGACAGCTATCGTCCAAAAATATATTGAAGTAAGGCTGCCAAGAGGACTTGAAAGCGGGGCAGAATTGCAGGAAACCGATTTCAGGAGGTAGACTGGAATTGCATGTAAAGCATAGGAAAAGAGGCAGAACGTCCACAATGATGCACTTGGCCAAAAGGGCGTATGCGTTTTTTCCTGAATATATTCAGGAAAAAACGCATACGCCCTTTTTGGCCAACCAAGCAAGCTTGCAAAGGAAATCTGCACTACAATGAAGTCTCACTGCCCCCCGGTTAAAAGGGCTATCTGAAAAAAGTGTAAAATCCAGAAAGGCAGGACAGGCCATGGAGAACTGGGAGCCTTCTTATGCTGATGGGCGGGATGTAAATTGCCAACAGCCACTCTGGAGAAGTGTATGGTGTTTCCTGAAACATCTAAGAAACAAAGCAACAGAGCCTAGGGCACTTCCACTTATGGTCCTATAGATTAGGGAAATTAAAATCAAAAAGACACAGCCACCCCAAAGTTTGGGACGGCTCTGTTTACAAGAACCTCGTTTACGGTACAAGTTCAATATCGCAGAAAGCGAAAAATGGATAAAGTAGTTGTGGTACTTACGTACAATGAAATATCACTCAGCAATGAAATCTATGTCATCAGGCCAGTAGCAGCATAATGAGTGGATTCAGGTACAATGATTCTAAGTGAAATAAGTCACAGAGAAAAAGAAACATCATAAGGTATCACTAATACACGGAATGTAAACTTGGCTACACAGGAACTGAATTACAAAACAGAATAGGGTCTCAAATGTCGAAAACCAACTTATGCTTGCTTAAGGGGAAAGGTGAGTTGGGGTGCTGCATAAAACGAGAGATTGAAATTAGCACAGATACCTTTCCATAAGCCAAATATGTAATAGACAAGAGCTACTGCTTGCTCAACGAAGTGGACTCAACACCACATATTAAAAGCCTAAGAATATACCTGACTAGTAAGAATCTTAAAACCTATGGATTGATATGTCTCTGAAAGAGAATCAAGCGTGTGTACAGCGGCATAAACGCAGCAGTGATAGGATTCGTGAGGTTCGGTGAGCAAATGCAGACCCTTTGAAGTCATATTGCATGGTACCCATTCCATTGGTCTCAACTCTCCAGGTTTAAGGGATTCTTCCTTCAGCTAAAACATGCATGTGGAGCCCAGAGTATGATCCACCGTGTGATCGGGAAACGTGTTCAAATGTGTCTCAGTTTTCGTCCCCTGATACTCGGGTGCAACATTCCAGACGCTTTACTAAGACTCTCCCCACTTGGAGAGTCAGTGCCTTTAACCTCCTGTTTGGCCCAGTTTGCAATTTCTGCGGAAAATGAACAGGAATAGGGAGAACCAATGAGAGACTAGCTGAAGGTGTCTGGACGGGCAAATTTAACTCTCATTTCCCACCAGGAAGAGGAATTAACCAAAGGCTCAGCGAGCCATGCCGGAACCACACTAGGGCCTGAAGCAATCCTGCGGTGTTGCAGCCAGCTCACAAGAAAGCCAGTTGAAAAAAGGAGCTCAGGGGCACTGTAATTCACAAACCTTCAGAGTTATAAATGACAGCTATCGTCCAAAAATATATTGAAGCAAGGCTGCCAAGAGGACTTGAAAGCGGGGAAGAATTGCAGGAAACCGATTTCAGGAGGTAGACTGGAATTGCATGTAAAGCATAGGAAAAGAGGCAGAACGTCCACAATGATGCACTTGGCCAAAAAGGGCGTATGCGTTTTTTCCTGAATATATTCAGGAAAAAACGCATACGCCCTTTTTGGCCAACCAAGCAAGCTTGCAAAGGAAATCTGCACTACAATGAAGTCTCACTGCCCCCCGGTCAAAAGGGCCATCTGAAAAAAGTGTAAAATCCAGAAAGGCAGGACAGGCCATGGAGAACTGGGAGACTTCTTATGCTGATGGGCGGGATGTAAATTGCCAACAGCCACTCTGGAGAAGTGTATGGTGTTTCCTGAAACATCTAAAAAACAAAGCAACAGAGCCTAGGGCACTTCCACTTATGGTCCTATAGATTAGGGAAATTAAAATCAAAAAGACACAGCCACCCCAAAGTTTGGGACGGCTCTGTTTACAAGAACCTCGTTTACGGTACAAGTTCAATATCGCAGAAAGCGAAAAATGGATAAAGAAGTTGTGGTACTTACGTACAATGCAATATCACTCAGCAATGAAATCTATGTCATCAGGCCAGTAGCAGCATAATGAGTGGATTTAGGTGCGATGATTCTAAGAGAAATAAGTCAAACAGAAAAAGAAACATCATAAGGTATCACTAATAAACGGAATGTAAACTTGGCTACACAGGAACTGAAGTACAAAACAGGATAGGTTCTCAAATGCAGAAAACCAACTTATGCTTGCGTAAGGGGAAAGGTGAGTTGGGGTGCTGCATAAAACCAGAGATTGAAATTAGCACAGATACCTTTCCATAAGCCAAATATGTAATAGACAAGAGCTACTGCTTGCTCAACGAAGTGGACTCAACACCCCATATTAAACGCCTAAGAATATACCTGACTAGTAAGAATCTTAAAACCTATGGATTTATATGTCTCCGAAAGAGAATCAAGCGTGTGCACAGCGGCATAAACGCAGCAGTGATAGGATTGGTGAGGTTCGGTGAGCAAATGCAGACCCTTTGAAGTCATATTGCATGGTACCCATTCCATGGGTCTCAACTCTCCAGGTTTAAGGTATTCTTCCTTCAGCTAAAACATGTATGTGGAACCCCGAGTATGATCCAACGTGTGATCGGAAAACGTGTTCAAATGTGTCTCAGTTTTTGTCCCCTGGTACTCGGGTGCAACATTCCAGACGCTTTCCTAACACTCTCCCCACTTGGAGAGTCAGTGCCTTTAACCTCCTGTTTGGCCCAGTTTGCAATTTCTGCGGAAAATGAACAGGAATAGGGAGAACTAATGAGAGACTAGCTGGAGGTGTTTGGACAGGTAAATTTAACTCTCATTTCCCACCAAGAAGAGGAATTAACCAAAGGCTCAGCGAGCCATGCCGGAACCACACTAGGGCCTGAAGCAATCCTGCGGTGTTGCGGCCAGCTCACAATAAGCGAGTTGAAGAAAGGAGCTCAGGGGCCCTGTAATTCACACACCTGCAGAGTTATAAATGACAGCTATCATCCAAAAATATATTGAAGTAAGTCTGCCAAGAGGACTTGAAAGTGGGGCAGAATTGCAGGAAACCGATTTCAGGAGGTAGACTGGAATTTCATGTAAAGCATAGGAAAAGAGGCAGAACGTCCACAATGATGCACTTGGCCAAAAAGGGCGTATGCGTTTTTTCCTGAATATATTCAGGAAAAAACGCATACGCCCTTTTTGGCCAACCAAGCAAGCTTGCAAAGGAAATCTGCACTACAATGAAGTCTCACTGCCCCCCGGTCAAAAGGGCCATCTGAAAAAAGTGTAAAATCCAAAAAGGCAGGACAGGCCATGGAGAACTGGGAGCCTAGTTAGACTGATGGGCGGGATGTAAATTGCCAACAGCCACTCTGGAGAAGTGTATGGTGTTTCCTGAAACATCTAAAAAACAAAGCAACAGAGCCTAGGGCACTTCCACTTATGGTCCTATAGATTAGGGAAATTAAAATCAAAAAGACACAGCCACCCCAAAGTTTGGGACGGCACTGTTTACAAGAACCTCGTTTACGGTACAAGTTCAATATCGCAGTAAGCGAAAAATGGATAAAGAAGTTGTGGAACTTATGTACAATGCAATATCACTCAGCAATGAAATCTATGTCATCAGGCCAGTAGCAGCATAATGAGTGGATTCAGGTACGATGATTCTAAGTGAAATAAGTCACACAGAAAAAGAAACATCATAAGATATCACTAATACACGGAATGTAAACTTGGCTACACAGGAACTGAATTACAAAACAGAATAGGGTCTCAAATGTAGAAAACCAACTTATGCTTGCTTAAGGGGAAAGGTGAGTTGGGGTGCTGCATAAAACCAGAGATTGAAATTAACACAGATACCTTTCCATAAGCCAAATATGTAATAGACAAGAGCTACTGCTTGCTCAACGAAGTGGACTCAACACCCCATATTAAACGCCTAAGAATATACCTGACTAGTAAGAATCTTAAAACCTATGGATTTATATGTCTCCAAAAGAGAATCCAGCGTGTGTACAGTGACATAAAAGCAGCAGTGATAGGATTGGTGAGGTTCGGTGAGCAAATGCAGACCCTTTGAATTCATATTGCATGGTACCCATTCCATGGTTCTCAACTCTCCAGGTTTAAGGGATTCTTCCTTCAGTTAAAACATGCATGTGGAACCCAGAGTATGATCCACCGTGTGATTGGGAAACGTGTTCAAATGTGTCTCAGTTTTCGTCCCCTGGTACTTGGGTGCAACATTCCAGACGCTTTACTAACACTCTCCCCACTTGGAGAGTCAGTGCCTTTAACCTCCTGTTTGGCCCAGTTTGCAATTTCTGCGGAAAATGAACAGGAATAGGGAGAACCAATGAGAGACTAGCTGGAGGTGTCTGGAAGGGCAAATTTAACTCTCATTTCCCACCAAGAAGAGGAATTAACCAAAGGCTCAGTGTGCCATGCCGGAACCACACTAGGGCCTGAAGCAATCCTGCGGTGTTGCGGCCAGCTCACAAGAAAACGAGTTGAAGAAAGGAGCTCAGGGGCACTGTAATTCACAAACCTGCAGAGTTATAAATGACAGCTATCGTCAAAAAATATATTGAAGTAAGGCAGCCAAGAGGACTTGAAAGTTGGGCAGAATTGCAGGAAACCGATTTCAGGAGGTAGACTGGAATTTCATGTAAAGCATAGGAAAAGAGGCAGAACGTCCACAATGATGCACTTGGCCAAAAAGGGCGTATGCGTTTTATCCTGAATATATTCAGGAAAAAACCCATACGAACTTTTTGGCCAACCAAGCAAGCTTGCAAAGGAAATCTGCACTACAATGATGTCTCACTGCCCCCCGGTCAAAAGGGCCATCTGAAAAAAGTGTAAAATCCAGAAAGGCAGGACAGGCCATGGAGAACTGGGAACCTTGTTATGCTGATGGGCGGGATGTAAATTGCCAACAGCCACTCTGGAGAAGTGTATGGTGTTTCCTGAAACATCTAAAAAACAAAGCAACAGAGCCTAGGGCACTTCCACTTATGATCCTATAGCTTAGGGAAATTGAAATCAAAAAGACAAGCCACCCCAAAGTTTGGGTCGGCTCTGTTTACAAGAACCTTGTTTACGGTACAAGTTCAATATCACAGAAAGCGAAAAATGGATAAAGTAGTTGTGTTACTTACGTACACTGCAATATCACTCAGCAATGAAATCTATGTCATCAGGCCAGTAGCAGCATAACGAGTGGATTCAGGTACGATAATTCTAAGTGAAATAAGTCACACAGAAAAAGAAACATCATAAGATATCACTAATACATGGAATGTAAACTTGGCTACACAGGAACTGAATTACAAAACAGAACAGGGTCTCAAATGTAGAAAACCAACTTATGCTTGCTTAAGGGGAAAGGTTAGTTGGGGTGCTGCATAAAACCAGAGATTGAAATTAGCACAGATACCGTTCCATAAGCCAAATATGTAATAAACAAGAGCTACTCCTTGCTCAACGAAGTGGACCCAACACCCCATATTAAACGCCTAAGAATATACCTGACTAGTAAGAATCTTAAAACCTATGGATTTATATGTCTCCGAAAGAGAATCCAGCGTGTGTACAGCGGCATAAACTCAGCAGTGATAGGATTGGTGAGGTTCGGTGAGCAAACGCAGACCCTTTGAAGTCATATTGCATGGTACCCATTCCATGGGTCTCAACTCTCCAGGAGTAAGGGATTCTTCCTTCAGCTAAAACATGCATGTGGAACACAGAGTATGATCCACCATGTGATCGGGAAACGTGTTCAAATGTGTCTCAGTTTTCATCCCTGGTACTCGGGTGCAACATTCCAGACGCTTTACTAACACTCTCCCCACTTGGAGAGTCAGTGCCTTTAACCTCCTGTTTGGCCCAGTTTGCAATTTCTGCAGAAAATGAACAGGAATAGGGAGAACCAATGAGAGACTAGCTGGAGGAGTCTGGACGGGCAAATTTAACTCTCATTTCCCAACAGGAAGAGGAATTAACCAAAGGCTCAGCGAGCCATGCCGGAACCACACTAGGGCCTGAAGCAATCCTGCGGTGTTGCGGCCAGCTCACAAGAAAGCGAGTTGAAGAAAGGAGCTCAGGGGCCCTGTAATTCACACACCTGCAGAGTTCTAAATGACAGCTATCGTCCAAAAATATATTGAAGTAAGGCTGCCAAGAGGACTTGAAAGCGGGGCAGAATTGCAGGAAACCGATTTCAGGAGGTAGACTGGAATTGCATGTAAAGCATAGGAAAAGAGGCAGAACGTCCACAATGATGCACTTGGCCAAAAAGGGCGTATGCGTTTTTTCCTGAATATATTCAGGAAAAAACGCATACGCCCTTTTTGGCCAACCAAGCAAGCTTGCAAAGGAATTCTGCACTACAATGAAGTCTCACTGCCCCCCGGTCAAAAGGGCCATCTGAAAAAAGTGTAAAATCCAGAAAGGCAGGACAGGCCATGGAGAACTGGGAGCCTTGTTATGCTGATGGGCGTGATGTAAATTGCCAACAGCCACTCTGGAGAAGTGTATGGTGTTTCCTGAAACATCTGAAAAACAAAGCAACAGAGCCTAGGGCACTTCCACTTATGGTCCCATAGCTTAGGGAAATTAAAATCAAAAAGACACAGCAACCCCAAAGTTTGGGACAGCCCTGTTTACAAGAACCTCATTTATGGTACAAGTTCAATATCGCAGAAAGCGAGAAATGGATAAAGAAGTTGAGGTAATTACGTACAATGCAATAACACTCAGCAATGAAATCTATGTAATCAGGCCCTTAGCAGCATAATGAGTGGATTCAGGTACGATGATTCTAAGTGAAATAAGTCACACAGAAAAAGAAACATCATAAGATATCACTAATACACGGAATGTAAACTTGGCTACACAGGAACTGAATTACAAAACAGAATAGGGTCTCAAATGTAGAAAACCAACTTATGCTTGCTTAAGGGGAAAGGTGAGTTGGGGTGCTTCATAAAACCAGAGATTGAAATTAGCACAGATACCTTTCCATAAGCCAAATATGTAATAGACAAGAGCTACTGCTTGCTCAACGAAGTGGACTCAACACCCCATATTAACCGCCTAAGAATATACCTGACTAGTAAGAATCTTAAAACCTATGGATTTATATGTCTCCGAAAGAGAATCAAGCGTGTGTACAGCGGCATAAACGCAGCAGTAATAGGATTGGTGAGGTTCGGTGAGCAAATGCAGACCCTTTGAAGTCATATTGCATGGTACCCATTCCATGGTTCTCAACTCTCCAGGTTTAAGGGATTCTTCCTTCAGCTAAAACATGCATGTGGAACCCAGAGTATGATCCACCGTGTGATCGGGAAACGTGTTCAAATGTGTCTCAGTTTTCGTCCCCTGGTACTCGGGTGCAACATTCCAGACGCTTTACTAACACTCTCCCCACTTGGAGAGTCAGTGCCTTTAACCTCCTGTTTGGCCCAGTTTGCAATTTCTGCGGAAAATGAACAGGAATAGGGAGAACCAATGAGAGACTAGCTGGAGGTGTCTGGACGGGTAAATTTAACTCTCATTTCTCACCAAGAAGAGGAATTAACCAAAGGCTCAGCGAGCCATGCCGGAACAACACTAGGGCCTGAAGCAATCCTGCGGTGTTACGGCCAGCTCACAAGAAAGCGAGTTGAAGAAAGGAGCTCAGGGGCCCTGTAATTCACACACCTGCAGAGTTCTAAATGACAGCTATCGTCCAAAAATATATTGAAGTAAGGCTGCCAAGAGGACTTGAAAGCGGGGCAGAATTGCAGGAAACCGATTTGAGGAGGTAGACTGGAATTGCATGTAAAGCATAGGAAAAGAGGCAGAACGTCCACAATGATGCACTTGGCCAAAAAGGGCGTATGCGTTTTTTCCTGAATATATTCAGGAAAAAACGCATACGCCCTTTTTGGCCAACCAAGCAAGCTTGCAAAGGAAATCTGCACTACAATGAAGTCTCACTGCCCCCCGGTCAAAAGGGCCATCTGAAAAAACTGTAAAATCCAGAAAGGCAGGACAGGCCATGGAGAACTGGGAGCCTTGTTATGCTGATGGGCGTGATGTAATTTGCCAACAGCCACTCTGGAGAAGTGTATGGTGTTTCTTGAAACATCTAAAAAACAAAGCAACAGAGCCTAGGGCACTTCCACTTATGGTCCGATAGTTTAGGGAAATTAAAATCAAAAAGACACAGCCACCCCAAAGTTTGGGACGGCTCTGTTTACAAGAACCTCATTTACGGTACAAGTTCAATATCGCAGAAAGCGAAAAATGGATAAAGAAGTTGTGGTACTTACGTACAATGCAATATCACTCAGCAATGAAATCTATGTCCTCAGGCCCATAGCAGGATAATGAGTGGATTCAGGTACGATGATTCTAAGTGAAATAAGTCACACAGAAAAAGAAACACCATAAGATATCACTAATACACGGAATGTAAGCTTGGCTACACAGGAATTTAATTACAAAACAGAACAGGGTCTCAAATCCAAAAAGCAACTTATGCTTGCTTAAGGGGAAAGGTGAGTTGGGGTGCTGCATAAAACCAGAGATTGAAATTAGCACAGATACCTTTCCATAAGCCAAATATGTAATAGACAAGAGCTACTGCTTGCTCAACGAAGTGGACTCAACACCCCATATTAAACGCCTAAGAATATACCTGACTAGTAAGAATCTTAAAACCTATGGATTTATATGTCTCCGAAAGAGAATCCAGCGTGTGTACAGCGGCATAAACGCAGCAGTGATAGGATTGGTGAGGTTCGGTGAGCAAATGCAGACCCTTTGAAGTCATATTGCATGGTACCCATTCCATGGTTCTCAACTCTCCAGGTTTAAGGGATTCTTCCTTCAGCTAAAACATGCATGTGGAACCCAGAGTATGATCCACCGTGTGATCGGGAAACGTGTTCAAATGTGTCTCAGTTTTCGTCCCCTGGTACTCGGGTGCAACATTCCAGACGCTTTACTAACACTCTCCCCACTTGGAGAGTCAGTGCCTTTAACCTCCTGTTTGGCCCAGTTTGCAAATTCTGCAGAAAATGAACAGGAATAGGGAGAACCAATGAGAGACTAGCTGGAGGAGTCTGGACGGGCAAATTTAACTCTCATTTCCCACCAGGAAGAGGAATTAACCAAAGGCTCAGCGAGCCATGCCGGAACCACACTAGGGCCTGAAGCAATCCTGCGGTGTTGCGGCCAGCTCACAAGAAAGCGAGTTGAAGAAAGGAGCTCAGGGTCCCTGTAATTCACACACCTGCAGAGTTATAAATGACAGCTATCGTCCAAAAATATATTGAAGTAAGGTTGCCAAGAGGACTTGAAAGCGGGGCAGAATTGCAGGAAACCAATTTCAGGAGGTAGACTGGAATTGCATGTAAAGCATAGGAAAAGAGGCAGAACGTCCACAATGATGCACTTGGCCAAAAAGCGCGTATGCGTTTTTTCCTGAATATATTCAGGAAAAAACGCATACGCCCTTTTTGGCCAACCAAGCAAGCTTGCAAAGGAAATCTGCACTACAATGAAGTCTCACTGCCCCCCGGTCAAAAGGGCCACCTGAAAAATGTGTAAAATCCAGAAAGGCAGGACAGGCCATGGAGAACTGGGAGCCTTGTTATGCTGATGGGCGTGATGTAATTTGCCAACAGCCACTCTGGAGAAGTGTATGGTGTTTCCTGAAACATCTAAAAAACAAAGCAACAGAGCCTAGGGCACTTCCACTTATGGTCCTATAGATTAGGGAAATTAAAATCAAAAAGACACAGCCACCCCAAAGTTTGGGACGGCTCTGTTTACAAGAACCTCGTTTACGGTACAAGTTCAATATCGCAGTAAGCGAAAAATGGGTAAAGAAGTTGTGGAACTTATGTACAATGCAATATCACTCAGCAATGAAATCTATGTCATCAGGCCAGTAGCAGCGTAATGAGTGGATTCAGGTACGATGATTCTAAGTGAAATAAGTCACACAGAAAAAGAAACATCATAAGATATCACTAATACACGGAATGTAAAGTTGGCTACACAGGAACTGAATTACAAAACAGAATAGGGTCTCAAATGTAGAAAACCAACTTATGCTTGCTTAAGGGGAAAGGTGAGTTGGGGTGCTGCATAAAACCAGAGATTGAAATTAGCACAGATAACTTTCCATAAGCCAAATATGTAATAGACAAGAGCTACTGCTTGCTCAACGAAGTGGACTCAACACCCCATATTAACCGCCTAAGAATATACCTGACTAGTAAGAATCTTAAAACCTATGGATTTATATGTCTCCGAAAGAGAATCAAGCGTGTGTACAGCGGCATAAACGCAGCAGTGATAGGATTGGTGAGGTTCGGTGAGCAAATACAGACCCTTTGAAGTCATATTGCATGGTACCCATTCCATGGTTCTCAACTCTCCAGGTTTAAGGGATTCTTCCTTCAGCTAAAACATGCATGTGGAACCCAGAGTATGATCCACCGTGTGATCGGGAAACGTGTTCAAATGTGTCTCAGTTTTCGTCCCCTGGTACTCGGGTGCAACATTCCAGACGCTTTACTAACACTCTCCCCACTTGGAGAGTCAGTGCCTTTAACCTCCTGTTTGGCCCAGTTTTCAATTTCTGCGGAAAATGAACAGGAATAGGGAGAACCAATGAGAGACTAGCTGGAGGTGTCTGGACGGGTAAATTTAACTCTCATTTCTCACCAAGAAGAGGAATTAACCAAAGGCTCAGCGAGCCATGCCGGAACAACACTAGGGCCTGAAGCAATCCTGCGGTGTTGCGGCCAGCTCACAAGAAAGCGAGTTGAAGAAAGGAGCTCAGGGGCCCTGTAATTCACACACCTGCAGAGTTCTAAATGACAGCTATCGTCCAAAAATATATTGAAGTAAGGCTGCCGAGAGGACTTGAAAGCGGGGCAGAATTGCAGGAAACCGATTTGAGGAGGTAGACTGGAATTGCATGTAAAGCATAGGAAAAGAGGCAGAACGTCCACAATGATGCACTTGGCCAAAAAGGGCGTATGCGTTTTTTCCTGAATATATTCAGGAAAAAACGCATACGCCCTTTTTGGCCAACCAAGCAAGCTTGCAAAGGAAATCTGCACTACAATGAAGTCTCACTGCCCCCCGGTCAAAAGGGCCATCTGAAAAAACTGTAAAATCCAGAAAGGCAGGACAGGCCATGGAGAACTGGGAGCCTTGTTATGCTGATGGGCGTGATGTAATTTGCCAACAGCCACTCTGGAGAAGTGTATGGTGTTTCCTGAAACATCTAAAAAACAAAGCAACAGAGCCTAGGGCACTTCCACTTATGGTGCTATAGCTTAGGGAAATTAAAATCAAAAAGACACAGCCACCCCAAAGTTTGGTACGGCTCTGTTTACAAGAACCTCGTTTACGGTACAAGTTCAATATCGCAGAAAGCGAAAAATGGATAAAGAATTTGTGGTACTTACGTACAATGCAATATGACTCAGCAATGAAATCTATGTCCTCAGGCCAGTAGCAGCATAATGAGTGGATTCAGGTACGATGATTCTAAGTGAAATAAATCACACAGAAAAAGAAACATCATAAGGTATCACTAATACACGGAATGTAAACATGGCTACACAGGAACTGAATTACAAAACAGAATAGGGTCTCAAATGAAGAAAACCAACTTACGCTTGCTTAAGAGGAAAGGTTAGTTGGGGTGCTGCATAAAACCAGAGATTGAAATTAACACAGATACATTTCCATAAGCCAAATATGTAATAGACAAGAGCTACTGCTTGCTCAACGAAGTGGACTCAACACCACATATTAAACGCCTAAGAATATACCTGACTAGTAAGAATCTTAAAACCTATGGATTTATATGTCTCCGAAAGAGAATCAAGCGTGTGTACAGCGGCATAAACGCAGCAGTGATAGGATTGGTGAGGTTCGGTGAGCAAATGCAGACCCTTTGAAGTCATATTGCATGGTACCCATTCCATGCGTCTCAACTCTCCAGTTAAGGGATTCTTCCTTCAGCTAAAACATGCATGTGGAACCCAGAGTATGATCCACCGTGTGATCGGGAAACGTGTTCATATGTGTCTCAGTTTTCGTCCCCTGGTACTCGGGTGCAACATTCCAGACGCTTTACTAACACTCTCCCCACTTGGAGAGTCAGTGCCTTTAACCTCCTGTTTGGCCCAGTTTGCAATTTCTGTGGAAAATTAACAAGAATAGGGAGAACCATTGACAGACTAGCTGGAGGTGTCTCGACGGGCAAATTAAACTCTCATTTCCCACCAGGAAGAGGAATTAACCAAAGGCTCAGCGAGCCATGCCGAAACCACACTAGGGCCTGAAGCAATCCTGCGGTATTGCGGCCAGCTCACAAGAAAGCGAGTTGAAGAAAGAAGCTCAGGGGCACTGTAATTCACAAACCTGCAGAGTTATAAATGACAGCTATCATCCAAAAATATATAGAAGTAAGGCTGCCAAGAGGACTTGAAAGCGGGGCAGAATTGCAGGAAACCGATTTCAGGAGGTAGACTGGAATTGCATGAAAAGCATAGGAAAAGAGGCAGAACGTCCACAATGATGCACTTGGCCAAAAAGGGCGTATGCGTTTTTTCCTGAATATATTCAGGAAAAAACGCATACGCCCTTTTTGGCCAACCAAGCAAGCTTGCAAAGGAAATCTGCACTACAATGAAGTCTCACTGCCCCCCGGTCAAAAGGGCCATCTGAAAAAAGTGTAAAATCCAGAAAGGCAGGACAGGCCATGGAGAACTGGGAGCCTTCTTATGCTGATGGGCGGGATGCAAATTGCCAACAGCCACTCTGGAGAAGTGTTTGGTGTTTCCTGAAACATCTAAAAAACAAAGCAACAGAGCCTAGGGCACTTCCACTTATGGTCCTATAGATTAGGGAAATTAAAATCAAAAAGACACAGCCACCCCAGAGTTTGGGACGGCTCTGTTTACAAGAACCTCATTTACGATACAAGTTCAATATTGCAGAAAGCGAAAAATGGATAAAGAAGTTGTGGTACTTACGTACAATGCAATACCACTCAGCAATGAAATCTATGTCATCAGGCCAGTAGCAGCATAATGAGTGGATTCAGGTACGATGATTCTAAGTGAAATATGTCACACAGAAAAAGAAACATCATAAGATATCACTAATACACGGAATGTAAACTTGGCTACACAGGAACTGAATTACAAAACAGAATAGGGTCTCAAATGTAGAAAACCAACTTATGCTTGCTTAAGGGGAAAGGTGAGTTGGGGTGCTGCATAAAACCAGAGATTGAAATTAGCACAGATACCTTTCCATAAGACAAATATGTAATAGACAAGAGCTACTGCTTGCTCAACGAAGTGGACTCAACACCCCATATTAAACGCCTAAGAATATACCTGACTAGTAAGAATCTTAAAACCTATGGATTTATATGTCTCCGAAAGAGAATCCAGCGTGTGTACAGCGGCATAAACGCAGCAGTGATAGGATTGGTGAGGTTCGGTGAGCAAATGCAGACCCTTTGAAGTCATATTGCATGGTACCCATTCCAAGGTTCTCAACTCTCCAGGTTTAAGGGATTCTTCCTTCAGCTAAAACATGCATGTGGAACCCAGAGTATGATCCACCGTGTGATCGGGAAACGTGTTCAAATGTGTCTCAGTTTTCGTCCCCTGGTACTCGGGTGCAACATTCCAGATGCTTTACTAACACTCTCCCCACTTGGAGAGTCAGTGCCTTTAAACTCCTGTTTGGCCCAGTTTGCAATTTCTGCGGAAAATGAACAGGAATAGGGAGAACCAATGAGAGACTAGCTGGAGGTGTCTCGACGGGCAAATTAAACTCTCATTTCCCACCAGGAAGAGGAATTAACCAAAGGCTCAGCGAGCCGTGCCGGAACCACACTAGGGCCTGAATCAATCCTGCGGTGTTGCGGCCAGCTCACAAGAAAGCGAGTTGAAGAAAGTAGCTCAGGGGCACTGTAATTCACAAAACTTCAGAGTTCTAAATGACAGCTAACGTCCAAAAATATATTGAAGTAAGGCTGCCAAGAGGACTTGAAAGCGGGGCAGAATTGCAGGAAACCGTTTTCAGGAGGTAGACTGGAATTGCATGTAAAGCATAAGAAAAGAGGCAGACCGTCCACAATGATGCACTTGGCCAAAAAGGGCATATGCGTTTTTTCCTGAATATATTCAGGAAAAAACGCATACGCCCTTTTTGGCCAACCAAGCAAGCTTGCAAAGGAAATCTGCACTACAATGAAGTCTCACTGCCCCCCGGTCAAAAGGGCCATCTGAAAAAAGTGTAAAATCCAGAAAGGCAGGACAGACCATGGAGAACTGGGAGCCTACTTAGGCTGATGGGCGGGATGTAAATTGCCAACAGCCACTCTGGAGAAGTGTATGGTGTTTCCTGAAACATCTGAAAAACAAAGCAACAGAGCCTAGGGCACTTCCATTTTTGGTCCTATAGATTAGGGAAATTAAAATCAAAAAGACACAGCCACCCCAAAGTTTGGGACAGCTCTGTTTACAAGAACCTCATTTACGATACAAGTTCAATATCGCAGAAAGCGAAAAATGGATAAAGAAGTTGTGGTACTTACGTACAATGAAATATCACTCAGCAATGAAATCTATGTCATCAGGCCAGTAGCAGCATAATGAGTGGATTCAGGTACGATGATTCTAAGTAAAATAAGTCACACAGAAAAAGAAACATCATAAGGTATCACTAATACACGGAATGTAAACTTGGCTACACAGGAACTGAATTACAAAACAGAATAGGGTCTCAAATGTAGAAAACCAACTTATGCTTGCTTAAGGGGAAAGGTGAGTTGGGGTGCTGCATAAAACCAGAGATTGAAATTAACACAGATACCTTTCCATAAGCCAAATATGTAATAGACAAGAGCTACTGCTTGCTCAACGAAGAGGACTCAACACCCCATATTAAACGCCTAAGAATATACCTGACTAGTAAGAATCTTAAAACCTATGGATTTATATGTCTCCGAAAGAGAATCCAGCGTGTGTACAGCGGCATAAACGCAGCAGTGATAGGATTGGTGAGGTTCGGTGAGCAAATGCAGACCCTTTGAAGTCATATTGCATGGTACCCATTCCATGGTTCTCAACTCTCCAGGTTTAAGGGATTCTTCCTTCAGCTAAAACATGCATGTGGAACCCAGAGTATGATCCACCATGTGATCGGGAAACGTGTTCAAATGTGTCTCAGTTTTCGTCCCCTGGTACTCGGGTGCAACATTCCAGACGCTTTACTAACACTCTCCCCACTTGGAGAGTCAGCGCCTTTAACCTCCTGTTTGGCCCAGTGTGCAATTTCTGCGGATAATGAACAGGAATAGGGAGAACCAATGAGAGACTAGCTGGAGGAGTCTGGACGGGCAAATTTAACTCTCATTTCCCACCAGGAAGAGGAATTAACCAAAGGCTCAGCGAGCCATGCCGGAACCACACTAGTGCCTGAAGCAATCCTGCGGTGTTGCGGCCAGCTCACAAGAAAGCCAGTTGAAAAAAGGAGCTCAGGGGCACTGTAATTCACAAACCTGCAGAGTTATAAATGACAGCTATCGTCCAAAAATATATTGAAGCAAGGCTGCCAAGAGGACTTGAAAGCGGGGCAGAATTGCAGGAAACCGATTTCAGGAGGTAGACTGGAATTGCATGTAAAGCATAGGAAAAGAGGCAGAACGTCCACAATGATGCACTTGGCCAAAAAGGGCGTATGCGTTTTTTCCTGAATATATTCAGGAAAAAACGCATACGCCCTTTTTGGCCAACCAAGCAAGCTTGCAAAGGAAATCTGCACTACAATGAAGTCTCACTGCCCCCCGGTCAAAAGGGCCATCTGAAAAAAGTGTAAAATCCAGAAAGGCAGGACAGGCCATGGAGAACTGGGAGCCTTCTTATGCTGATGGGTGGGATGTAAATTGCCAACAGCCACTCTGGAGAAGTGTATGGTGTTTCCTGAAATATCTAAAAAACAAAGCAACAGAGCCTAGGGCACTTCCACTTATGGTCCTATAGCTTAGGGAAATTAAAATCAAAAAGACACAGCCACCCCAAAGTTTGGGACGGCTCTGTTTACAAGAACCTCGTTTACGGTACAAGTTCAATATCGCAGAAAGCGAAAAATGGATAAAGTAGTTGTGGTACTTACTTACAATGCAATATCACTCAGCAATGAAATCTATGTCATCAGGCCAGTAGCAGCATAATGAGTGGATTCAGGTACGATGATTCTAAGTGAAATAAATCACAGAGAAAAAGAAACATCATAAGGTATGACTAATACACGGAATGTAAACATGGCTACACAGGAACTGAATTACAAAACAGAATATGGTCTCAAATGAAGAAAACCAACTTACGCTTGCTTAAGAGGAAAGGTCAGTTGGGGTGCTGCATAAAACCAGAGATTGAAATTAGCACAGATACCTTTCCATAAGCCAAATATGTAATAGACAAGAGCTACTGCTTGCTCAACGAAGTGGACTCAACACCACATATTAAACGCCTAAGAATATACCTGACTAGTAAGAATCTTAAAACCTATGGATTTATATGTCTCCGAAAGAGAATCAAGCGTGTTTACAGCGGCATAAACGCAGCAGTGATAGGATTGGTGAGGTTCGGTGAGCAAATGCAGACCCTTTGAAGTCATATTGCATGGTACCCATTCCATGGGTCTCAACTCTCCAGGTTTAAGGGATTCTTCCTTCAGCTAAAACATGCATGTGGAACCCAGAGTATGATCCAACGTGTGATCGGGAAACGTGTTCAAATGTGTCTCAGTTTTCGTCCCCTGGTACTCGGGTGCAACATTCCAGACGCTTTACTAACACTCTCCCTACTTGGAGAGTCAGTGCCTTTAACCTCCTGTTTGGCCCAGTTTGCAATTTCTGTGGAAAATGAACAGGAATAGGGAGAACAAATGAGAGACTAGCTGGAGGTGTCTGGACGGGCAAATTTAACTCTCATTTCCCACCAGGAAGAGGAATTAACCAAAGGCTCACTGAGATATGCCGGAACCACACTAGGGCCTGAAGCAATCCTGCGGTGTTGCGGCCAGCTCACAAGAAAGCCAGTTGAAGAAAGGAGCTCAGGGGCACTGTATTTCACAAACCTGCAGAGTTATAAATGACAGCTATCGTCCAAAAATATATTGAAGTATGGCTCCCAAGAGGACTTGAAAGCGGGGCAGAATTGCAGGAAACCGATTTCAGGAGGTAGACTGGAATTGCATGTAAAGCATAGGAAAAGAGGCAGAACGTCCACAATGATGCACTTGGCCAAAAGGGCGTATGCGTTTTATCCTGAATATATTCAGGGAAAAACGCATACGCACTTTTTGGCCAACCAAGCAAGCTTGCAAAGGAAATCTGCACTACAATGAAGTCTCACTGCCCCCCGGTCAAAAGGGCCATCTGAAAAAAGTGTAAAATCCAGAAAGGCAGGACAGGCCATGGAGAACTGGGAGCCTTCTTATGCTGATGCGCGGGATGTAAATTGCCAACAGCCACTCTGGAGAAGTGTATGGTGTTTCCTGAAACATCTAAAAAACAAAGCAACAGAGCCTAGGGCACTTCCACTTATGGTCCTATAGATTAGGGAAATTAAAATCAAAAAGACACAGCCACCCCAAAGTTTGGGACGGCTCTGTTTACAAGAACCTCGTTTACGGTACAAGTTCAATATCGCAGAAAGCGAAAAATGGATAAAGAAGTTGTGGTACTTACGTACAATGCAATATCACTCAGCAATGAAATCTATGTCATCAGGCCAGTAGCAGCATAATGAGTGGATTTAGGTGCGATGATTCTAAGAGAAATAAGTCAAACAGAAAAAGAAACATCATAAGGTATCACTAATACACGGAATGTAAACTTGGCTACACAGGAACTGAAGTACAAAACAGAATAGGGTCTCAAATGTAGAAAACCAACTTATGCTTGCTTAAGGGGAAAGGTGAGTTGGGGTGCTGCATAAAACCAGAGATTGAAATTAGCACAGATACCTTTCCATAAGCCAAATATGTAATAGACAAGAGCTACTGCTTGCTCAACGAAGTGGACTCAACACCCCATATTAAACGCCTAAGAATATACCTGACTAGTAAGAATCTTAAAACCTATGGATTGATATGTCTCCGAAAGAGAATCAAGCGTGTGTACAGCGGCATAAACGCAGCAGTGATAGGATTGGTGAGGTTCGGTGAGCAAATGCAGACCCTTTGAAGTCATATTGCATGGTACCCATTCCATGGTTCTCAACTCTCCAGGTTTAAGGGATTCTTCCTTCAGCTAAAACATGCATGTGGAACCCAGAGTATGATCCACCATGTGATCGGGAAACGTGTTCAAATGTGTCTCAGTTTTCGTCCCCTGGTACTCGGGTGCAACATTCCAGACGCTTTACTAACACTCTCCCCACTTGGAGAGTCAGCGCCTTTAACCTCCTGTTTGGCCCAGTGTGCAATTTCTGCGGAAAATGAACAGGAATAGGGAGAACCAATGAGAGACTAGCTGGAGGAGTCTGGACGGGCAAATTTAACTCTCATTTCCCACCAGGAAGAGGAATTAACCAAAGGCTCAGCGAGCCATGCCGGAACCACACTAGTGCCTGAAGCAATCCTGCGGTGTTGCGGCCAGCTCACAAGAAAGCCAGTTGAAAAAAGGAGCTCAGGGGCACTGTAATTCACAAACCTGCAGAGTTATAAATGACAGCTATCGTCCAAAAATATATTGAAGCAAGGCTGCCAAGAGGACTTGAAAGCGGGGCAGAATTGCAGGAAACCGATTTCAGGAGGTAGACTGGAATTGCATGTAAAGCATAGGAAAAGAGGCAGAACGTCCACAATGATGAACTTGGCCAAAAAGGGCATATGCGTTTTTTCCTGAATATATTCAGGAAAAAACGCATACGCCCTTTTTGGCCAACCAAGCAAGCTTGCAAAGGAAATCTGCACTACAATGAAGTCTCACTGCCCCCCGGTCAAAAGGGCCATCTGAAAAAAGTGTAAAATCCAGAAAGGCAGGACAGGCCATGGAGAACTGGGAGCCTTCTTATGCTGATGGGTGGGATGTAAATTGCCAACAGCCACTCTGGAGAAGTGTATGGTGTTTCCTGAAATATCTAAAAAACAAAGCAACAGAGCCTAGGGCACTTCCACTTATGGTCCTATAGCTTAGGGAAATTAAAATCAAAAAGACACAGCCACCCCAAAGTTTGGGACGGCTCTGTTTACAAGAACCTCGTTTACGGTACAAGTTCAATATCGCAGAAAGCGAAAAATGGATAAAGTAGTTGTGGTACTTACTTACAATGCAATATCACTCAGCAATGAAATCTATGTCATCAGGCCAGTAGCAGCATAATGAGTGGATTCAGGTACGATGATTCTAAGTGAAATAAATCACAGAGAAAAAGAAACATCATAAGGTATGACTAATACACGGAATGTAAACATGGCTACACAGGAACTGAATTACAAAACAGAATATGGTCTCAAATGAAGAAAACCAACTTACGCTTGCTTAAGAGGAAAGGTCAGTTGGGGTGCTGCATAAAACCAGAGATTGAAATTAGCACAGATACCTTTCCATAAGCCAAATATGTAATAGACAAGAGCTACTGCTTGCTCAACGAAGTGGACTCAACACCACATATTAAACGCCTAAGAATATACCTGACTAGTAAGAATCTTAAAACCTATGGATTTATATGTCTCCGAAAGAGAATCAAGCGTGTTTACAGCGGCATAAACGCAGCAGTGATAGGATTGGTGAGGTTCGGTGAGCAAATGCAGACCCTTTGAAGTCATATTGCATGGTACCCATTCCATGGGTCTCAACTCTCCAGGTTTAAGGGATTCTTCCTTCAGCTAAAACATGCATGTGGAACCCAGAGTATGATCCAACGTGTGATCGGGAAACGTGTTCAAATGTGTCTCAGTTTTCGTCCCCTGGTACTCGGGTGCAACATTCCATACGCTTTACTAACACTCTCCCTACTTGGAGAGTCAGTGCCTTTAACCTCCTGTTTGGCCCAGTTTGCAATTTCTGTGGAAAATGAACAGGAATAGGGAGAACAAATGAGAGACTAGCTGGAGGTGTCTGGACGGGCAAATTTAACTCTCATTTCCCACCAGGAAGAGGAATTAACCAAAGGCTCACTGAGATATGCCGGAACCACACTAGGGCCTGAAGCAATCCTGCGGTGTTGCGGCCAGCTCACAAGAAAGCCAGTTGAAGAAAGGAGCTCAGGGGCACTGTATTTCACAAACCTGCAGAGTTATAAATGACAGCTATCGTCCAAAAATATATTGAAGTATGGCTCCCAAGAGGACTTGAAAGCGGGGCAGAATTGCAGGAAACCGATTTCAGGAGGTAGACTGGAATTGCATGTAAAGCATAGGAAAAGAGGCAGAACGTCCACAATGATGCACTTGGCCAAAAGGGCGTATGCGTTTTATCCTGAATATATTCAGGAAAAAACGCATACGCACTTTTTGGCCAACCAAGCAAGCTTGCAAAGGAAATCTGCACTACAATGAAGTCTCACTGCCCCCCGGTCAAAAGGGCCATCTGAAAAAAGTGTAAAATCCAGAAAGGCAGGACAGGCCATGGAGAACTGGGAGCCTTCTTATGCTGATGCGCGGGATGTAAATTGCCAACAGCCACTCTGGAGAAGTGTATGGTGTTTCCTGAAACATCTAAAAAACAAAGCAACAGAGCCTAGGGCACTTCCACTTATGGTCCTATAGATTAGGGAAATTAAAATCAAAAAGACACAGCCACCCCAAAGTTTGGGACGGCTCTGTTTACAAGAACCTCGTTTACGGTACAAGTTCAATATCGCAGAAAGCGAAAAATGGATAAAGAAGTTGTGGTACTTACGTACAATGCAATATCACTCAGCAATGAAATCTATGTCATCAGGCCAGTAGCAGCATAATGAATGGATTTAGGTGCGATGATTCTAAGAGAAATAAGTCAAACAGAAAAAGAAACATCATAAGGTATCACTAATACACGGAATGTAAACTTGGCTACACAGGAACTGAAGTACAAAACAGAATAGGGTCTCAAATGTAGAAAACCAACTTATGCTTGCTTAAGGGGAAAGGTGAGTTGGGGTGCTGCATAAAACCAGAGATTGAAATTAGCACAGATACCTTTCCATAAGCCAAATATGTAATAGACAAGAGCTACTGCTTGCTCAACGAAGTGGACTCAACACCCCATATTAAACGCCTAAGAATATACCTGACTAGTAAGAATCTTAAAACCTATGGATTTATATGTCTCCGAAAGAGAATCAAGCGTGTGTACAGCGGCATAAACGCAGCAGTGATAGGATTGGTGAGGTTCGGTGAGCAAATGCAGACCCTTTGAAGTCATATTGCATGGTACCCATTCCATGGGTCTCAACTCTCCAGGTTTAAGGGATTCTTCCTTCAGCTAAAACATGCATGTGGAGCCCAGAGTATGATCCACCGTGTGATCGGGAAACGTGTTCAAATGTGTCTCAGTTTTCGTCCCCTGATACTCGGGTGCAACATTCCAGACGCTTTACTAACACTCTCCCCACTTGGAGAGTCAGTGCCTTTAACCTCCTGTTTGGCCCAGTTTGCAATTTCTGCGGAAAATGAACAGGAATAGGGAGAACCAATGAGAGACTAGCTGGAGGTGTCTGGACGGGCAAATTTAACTCTCATTT
The DNA here is from genome assembly GCF_039906515.1 of Pseudorca crassidens. Taxonomy (NCBI): domain Eukaryota; kingdom Metazoa; phylum Chordata; class Mammalia; order Artiodactyla; family Delphinidae; genus Pseudorca; species Pseudorca crassidens. Next base: position 95,887,719 of record NC_090296.1, read on the forward strand.
CCCACCAGGAAGAGGAATTAACCAAAGGCTCACTGAGATATGCCGGAACCACACTAGGGCCTGAAGCAATCCTGCGGTGTTGCGGCCAGCTCACAAGAAAGCGAGTTGAGGAAAGGAGCTCAGGGGCACTGTCATTCACAAACCTGCAGAGTTATACATGACAGCTATCGTCCAAAAATATATTGAAGTAAGGCTGCCAAGAGGACTTGAAAGCGGGGCAGAATTGCAGGAAACCGATTTCAGGAGGTAGACTGGAATTGCATGTAAAGCATAGGAAAAGAGGCAGAACATCCACAATGATGCACTTGGCCAAAAAGGGCGTATGCGTTTTTTCCTGAATACATTCAGGAAAAAACGCATACGCCCTTTTTGGCCAAGGAAGCAAGCTTGCAAAGAAATCTGCACTACAATGAAGTCTCACTGCCCCCCGGTCAAAAGGGCCATCTGAAAAAAGTGTAAAATCCAGAAAGGCAGGACAGGCCATGGAGAACTGGGAGCCTTCTTATGCTGATGGGCGGGATGTAAATTGCCAACAGCCACTCTGGAGAAGTGTATGGTGTTTCCTGAAACATCTAAAAAACAAAGCAACAGAGCCTAGGGCACTTCCACTTATGGTCCTATAGATTAGGGAAATTAAAATCAAAAAGACACAGCCACCCCAAAGTTTGGGACGGCTCTGTTTACAAGAACCTCGTTTACGGTACAAGTTCAATATCGCAGAAAGCGAAAAATGGATAAAGATGTTGTGGTACTTACGTACAATGCAATATCACTCAGCAATGAAATCTATGTCATCAGGCCAGTAGCAGCATAATGAGTGGATTTAGGTGCGATGATTCTAAGAGAAATAAGTCAAACAGAAAAAGAAACATCATAAGGTATCACTAATAAACGGAATGTAAACTTGGCTACACAGGAACAGAAGTACAAAACAGGATAGGTTCTCAAATGTAGAAAACCAACTTATGCTTGCTTAAGGGGAAAGGTGAGTTGGGGTGCTGCATAAAACCAGAGATTGAAATTAGCACAGATACCTTTCCATAAGCCAAATATGTAATAGACAAGAGCTACTGCTTGCTCAACGAAGTGGACTCAACACCCCATATTAAACGCCTAAGAATATACCTGACTAGTAAGAATCTTAAAACCTATGGATTTATATGTCTCCGAAAGAGAATCAAGCGTGTGCACAGCGGCATAAACGCAGCAGTGATAGGATTGGTGAGGTTCGGTGAGCAAATGCAGACCCTTTGAAGTCATATTGCATGGTACCCATTCCATGGGTCTCAACTCTCCAGGTTTAAGGTATTCTTCCTTCAGCTAAAACATGTATGTGGAACCCCGAGTATGATCCAATGTGTGATCGGGAAACGTGTTCAAATGTGTCTCAGTTTTCGTCCCCTGGTACTCGGGTGCAACATTCCAGACGCTTTCCTAACACTCTCCCCACTTGGAGAGTCAGTGCCTTTAACCTCCTGTTTGGCCCATTTTGCAATTTCTGCGTAAGATGAATAGGAATAGGGAGAACCAATGAGAGACTAGCTGGAGGTGTCTGGATGGGCAAATTTAACTCTCATTGCCCACCAGGAAGAGGAATTAACCAAAGGCTCAGCGTGCCGTGCCGGAACCACACTAGGGCCTGAAGCAATCCTGCAGTGTTGCGGCCAGCTCACAAGAAAGCGAGTTAAAGAAAGGAGCTCAGGGGCTCTGTATTTCACAAACCTGCAGAGTTATAAATGACAGCTATCGTCAAAAAATATATTGAAGTAAGGCAGCCAAGAGGACTTGAAAGTTGGGCAGAATTGCAGGAAACCGATTTCAGGAGGTAGACTGGAATTGCATGTAAAGCATAGGAAAAGAGGCAGAACGTCCACAATGATGCACTTGGCCAAAAAGGGCGTATGCGTTTTTTCCTGAATATATTCAGGAAAAAATGCATACGCCCTTTTTTGCCAACCAAGCAAGCTTGCAAAGGAAATCTGCACTACAATGAAGTCTCACTGCCCCCCGGTCAAAAGGGCCATCTGAAAAAAGTGTAAAATCCAGAAAGGCAGGACAGGCCATGGAGAACTGGGAGCCTTCTTATGCTGATGCGCGGGATGTAAATTGCCAACAGCCACTCTGGAGAAGTGTATGGTGTTTCCTGAAACATCTAAAAAACAAAGCAACAGAGCCTAGGGCACTTCCACTTATGGTCCTATAGATTAGGGAAATTAAAATCAAAAAGACACAGCCACCCCAAAGTTTGGGACGGCTCTGTTTACAAGAACCTCGTTTACGGTACAAGTTCAATATCGCAGAAAGCAAAAAATGGATAAAGAAGTTGTGGTACTTACGTACAATGCAATATCACTCAGCAATGAAATCTATGTCATCAGGCCAGTAGCAGCATAATGAGTGGATTTAGGTGCGATGATTCTAAGAGAAATAAGTCAAACAGAAAAAGAAACATCATAAGGTATCACTAATACACGGAATGTAAACTTGGCTACACAGGAACTGAAGTACAAAACAGAATAGGGTCTCAAATGTAGAAAACCAACTTATGCTTGCTTAAGGGGAAAGGTGAGTTGGGGTGCTGCATAAAACCAGAGATTGAAATTAGCACAGATACCTTTCCATAAGCCAAATATGTAATAGACAAGAGCTACTGCTTGCTCAACGAAGTGGACTCAACACCCCATATTAAACGCCTAAGAATATACCTGACTAGTAAGAATCTTAAAACCTATGGATTTATATGTCTCCGAAAGAGAATCAAGCGTGTGTACAGCGGCATAAACGCAGCAGTGATAGAATTGGTGAGGTTCGGTGAGCAAATGCAGACCCTTTGAAGTCATATTGCATGGTACCCATTCCATGGGTCTCAACTCTCCAGGTTTAAGGGATTCTTCCTTCAGCTAAAACATGCATGTGGAGCCCAGAGTATGATCCACCGTGTGATCGGGAAACGTGTTCAAATGTGTCTCAGTTTTCGTCCCCTGATACTCGGGTGCAACATTCCAGACGCTTTACTAAGACTCTCCCCACTTGGAGAGTCAGTGCCTTTAACCTCTTGTTTGGCCCAGTTTGCAATTTCTGCGGAAAATGAACAGGAATAGGGAGAACCAATGACAGACTAGCTGGAGGTGTCTGGACGGGCAAATTTAACTCTCATTTCCCACCAGGAAGAGGAATTAACCAAAGGCTCACTGAGATATGCCGGAACCACACTAGGGCCTGAAGCAATCCTGCGGTGTTGCGGCCAGCTCACAAGAAAGCGAGTTGAGGAAAGGAGCTCAGGGGCACTGTCATTCACAAACCTGCAGAGTTATACATGACAGCTATCGTCCAAAAATATATTGAAGTAAGGCTGCCAAGAGGACTTGAAAGCGGGGCAGAATTGCAGGAAACCGATTTCAGGAGGTAGACTGGAATTGCATGTAAAGCATAGGAAAAGAGGCAGAACATCCACAATGATGCACTTGGCCAAAAAGGGCGTATGCGTTTTTTCCTGAATACATTCAGGAAAAAACGCATACGCCCTTTTTGGCCAAGGAAGCAAGCTTGCAAAGAAATCTGCACTACAATGAAGTCTCACTGCCCCCCGGTCAAAAGGGCCATCTGAAAAAAGTGTAAAATCCAGAAAGGCAGGACAGGCCATGGAGAACTGGGAGCCTTCTTATGCTGATGGGCGGGATGTAAATTGCCAACAGCCACTCTGGAGAAGTGTATGGTGTTTCCTGAAACATCTAAAAAACAAAGCAACAGAGCCTAGGGCACTTCCACTTATGGTCCTATAGATTAGGGAAATTAAAATCAAAAAGACACAGCCACCCCAAAGTTTGGGACGGCTCTGTTTACAAGAACCTCGTTTACGGTACAAGTTCAATATCGCAGAAAGCGAAAAATGGATAAAGATGTTGTGGTACTTACGTACAATGCAATATCACTCAGCAATGAAATCTATGTCATCAGGCCAGTAGCAGCATAATGAGTGGATTTAGGTGTGATGATTCTAAGAGAAATAAGTCAAACAGAAAAAGAAACATCATAAGGTATCACTAATAAACGGAATGTAAACTTGGCTACACAGGAACTGAAGTACAAAACAGGATAGGTTCTCAAATGTAGAAAACCAACTTATGCTTGCTTAAGGGGAAAGGTGAGTTGGGGTGCTGCATAAAACCAGAGATTGAAATTAGCACAGATACCTTTCCATAAGCCAAATATGTAATAGACAAGAGCTACTGCTTGCTCAACGAAGTGGACTCAACACCCCATATTAAACGCCTAAGAATATACCTGACTAGTAAGAATCTTAAAACCTATGGATTTATATGTCTCCGAAAGAGAATCAAGCGTGTGCACAGCGGCATAAACGCAGCAGTGATAGGATTGGTGAGGTTCGGTGAGCAAATGCAGACCCTTTGAAGTCATATTGCATGGTACCCATTCCATGGGTCTCAACTCTCCAGGTTTAAGGTATTCTTCCTTCAGCTAAAACATGTATGTGGAACCCCGAGTATGATCCAATGTGTGATCGGGAAACGTGTTCAAATGTGTCTCAGTTTTCGTCCCCTGGTACTCGGGTGCAACATTCCAGACGCTTTCCTAACACTCTCCCCACTTGGAGAGTCAGTGCCTTTAACCTCCTGTTTGGCCCATTTTGCAATTTCTGCGTAAGATGAATAGGAATAGGGAGAACCAATGAGAGACTAGCTGGAGGTGTCTGGATGGGCAAATTTAACTCTCATTGCCCACCCGGAAGAGGAATTAACCAAAGGCTCAGCGTGCCGTGCCGGAACCACACTAGGGCCTGAAGCAATCCTGCAGTGTTGCGGCCAGCTCACAAGAAAGCGAGTTGAAGAAAGGAGCTCAGGGGCTCTGTATTTCACAAACCTGCAGAGTTATAAATGACAGCTATCGTCAAAAAATATATTGAAGTAAGGCAGCCAAGAGGACTTGAAAGTTGGGTAGAATTGCAGGAAACCGATTTCAGGAGGTAGACTGGAATTGCATGTAAAGCATAGGAAAAGAGGCAGAACGTCCACAATGATGCACTTGGCCAAAAAGGGCGTATGCGTTTTTTCCTGAATATATTCAGGAAAAAATGCATACGCCCTTTTTTGCCAACCAAGCAAGCTTGCAAAGGAAATCTGCACTACAATGAAGTCTCACTGCCCCCCGGTCAAAAGGGCCATCTGAAAAAAGTGTAAAATCCAGAAAGGCAGGACAGGCCATGGAGAACTGGGAGCCTTCTTATGCTGATGCGCGGGATGTAAATTGCCAACAGCCACTCTGGAGAAGTGTATGGTGTTTCCTGAAACATCTAAAAAACAAAGCAACAGAGCCTAGGGCACTTCCACTTATGGTCCTATAGATTAGGGAAATTAAAATCAAAAAGACACAGCCACCCCAAAGTTTGGGACGGCTCTGTTTACAAGAACCTCGTTTACGGTACAAGTTCAATATCGCAGAAAGCAAAAAATGGATAAAGAAGTTGTGGTACTTACGTACAATGCAATATCACTCAGCAATGAAATCTATGTCATCAGGCCAGTAGCAGCATAATGAGTGGATTTAGGTGCGATGATTCTAAGAGAAATAAGTCAAACAGAAAAAGAAACATCATAAGGTATCACTAATACACGGAATGTAAACTTGGCTACACAGGAACTGAAGTACAAAACAGAATAGGGTCTCAAATGTAGAAAACCAACTTATGCTTGCTTAAGGGGAAAGGTGAGTTGGGGTGCTGCATAAAACCAGAGATTGAAATTAGCACAGATACCTTTCCATAAGCCAAATATGTAATAGACAAGAGCTACTGCTTGCTCAACGAAGTGGACTCAACACCCCATATTAAACGCCTAAGAATATACCTGACTAGTAAGAATCTTAAAACCTATGGATTTATATGTCTCCGAAAGAGAATCAAGCGTGTGTACAGCGGCATAAACGCAGCAGTGATAGAATTGGTGAGGTTCGGTGAGCAAATGCAGACCCTTTGAAGTCATATTGCATGGTACCCATTCCATGGGTCTCAACTCTCCAGGTTTAAGGGATTCTTCCTTCAGCTAAAACATGCATGTGGAGCCCAGAGTATGATCCACCGTGTGATCGGGAAACGTGTTCAAATGTGTCTCAGTTTTCGTCCCCTGATACTCGGGTGCAACATTCCAGACGCTTTACTAAGACTCTCCCCACTTGGAGAGTCAGTGCCTTTAACCTCTTGTTTGGCCCAGTTTGCAATTTCTGCGGAAAATGAACAGGAATAGGGAGAACCAATGACAGACTAGCTGGAGGTGTCTGGACGGGCAAATTTAACTCTCATTTCCCACCAGGAAGAGGAATTAACCAAAGGCTCACTGAGATATGCCGGAACCACACTAGGGCCTGAAGCAATCCTGCGGTGTTGCGGCCAGCTCACAAGAAAGCGAGTTGAGGAAAGGAGCTCAGGGGCACTGTCATTCACAAACCTGCAGAGTTATACATGACAGCTATCGTCCAAAAATATATTGAAGTAAGGCTGCCAAGAGGACTTGAAAGCGGGGCAGAATTGCAGGAAACCGATTTCAGGAGGTAGACTGGAATTGCATGTAAAGCATAGGAAAAGAGGCAGAACATCCACAATGATGCACTTGGCCAAAAAGGGCGTATGCGTTTTTTCCTGAATACATTCAGGAAAAAACGCATACGCCCTTTTTGGCCAAGGAAGCAAGCTTGCAAAGAAATCTGCACTACAATGAAGTCTCACTGCCCCCCGGTCAAAAGGGCCATCTGAAAAAAGTGTAAAATCCAGAAAGGCAGGACAGGCCATGGAGAACTGGGAGCCTTCTTATGCTGATGGGCGGGATGTAAATTGCCAACAGCCACTCTGGAGAAGTGTATGGTGTTTCCTGAAACATCTAAAAAACAAAGCAACAGAGCCTAGGGCACTTCCACTTATGGTCCTATAGATTAGGGAAATTAAAATCAAAAAGACACAGCCACCCCAAAGTTTGGGACGGCTCTGTTTACAAGAACCTCGTTTACGGTACAAGTTCAATATCGCAGAAAGCGAAAAATGGATAAAGATGTTGTGGTACTTACGTACAATGCAATATCACTCAGCAATGAAATCTATGTCATCAGGCCAGTAGCAGCATAATGAGTGGATTTAGGTGTGATGATTCTAAGAGAAATAAGTCAAACAGAAAAAGAAACATCATAAGGTATCACTAATAAACGGAATGTAAACTTGGCTACACAGGAACTGAAGTACAAAACAGGATAGGTTCTCAAATGTAGAAAACCAACTTATGCTTGCTTAAGGGGAAAGGTGAGTTGGGGTGCTGCATAAAACCAGAGATTGAAATTAGCACAGATACCTTTCCATAAGCCAAATATGTAATAGACAAGAGCTACTGCTTGCTCAACGAAGTGGACTCAACACCCCATATTAAACGCCTAAGAATATACCTGACTAGTAAGAATCTTAAAACCTATGGATTTATATGTCTCCGAAAGAGAATCAAGCGTGTGCACAGCGGCATAAACGCAGCAGTGATAGGATTGGTGAGGTTCGGTGAGCAAATGCAGACCCTTTGAAGTCATATTGCATGGTACCCATTCCATGGGTCTCAACTCTCCAGGTTTAAGGTATTCTTCCTTCAGCTAAAACATGTATGTGGAACCCCGAGTATGATCCAATGTGTGATCGGGAAACGTGTTCAAATGTGTCTCAGTTTTCGTCCCCTGGTACTCGGGTGCAACATTCCAGACGCTTTCCTAACACTCTCCCCACTTGGAGAGTCAGTGCCTTTAACCTCCTGTTTGGCCCATTTTGCAATTTCTGCGTAAGATGAATAGGAATAGGGAGAACCAATGAGAGACTAGCTGGAGGTGTCTGGATGGGCAAATTTAACTCTCATTGCCCACCCGGAAGAGGAATTAACCAAAGGCTCAGCGTGCCGTGCCGGAACCACACTAGGGCCTGAAGCAATCCTGCAGTGTTGCGGCCAGCTCACAAGAAAGCGAGTTGAAGAAAGGAGCTCAGGGGCTCTGTATTTCACAAACCTGCAGAGTTATAAATGACAGCTATCGTCAAAAAATATATTGAAGTAAGGCAGCCAAGAGGACTTGAAAGTTGGGTAGAATTGCAGGAAACCGATTTCAGGAGGTAGACTGGAATTGCATGTAAAGCATAGGAAAAGAGGCAGAACGTCCACAATGATGCACTTGGCCAAAAAGGGCGTATGCGTTTTTTCCTGAATATATTCAGGAAAAAATGCATACGCCCTTTTTTGCCAACCAAGCAAGCTTGCAAAGGAAATCTGCACTACAATGAAGTCTCACTGCCCCCCGGTCAAAAGGGCATTCTGAAAAAAGTGTGAAATCTAGAAAAGCAGGACAGGCCATGGAGAACTGGGAGCCTTGTTATGCTGATGGGCGTGATGTAAATTGCCAACAGCCACTCTGGAGAAGTGTATGGTGTTTCCTGAAACATCTAAAAAACAAAGCAACAGAGCCTAGGGCACTTCCACTTATGATCCTATAGCTTAGGGAAATTGAAATCAAAAAGACAAGCCACCCCAAAGTTTGGGTCGGCTCTGTTTACAAGAACCTTGTTTACGGTACAAGTTCAATATCACAGAAAGCGAAAAATGGATAAAGAAGTTGTGGTACTTACGTACACTGCAATATCACTCAGCAATGAAATCTATGTCATCAGGCCAGTAGCAGCATAATGAGTGGATTCAGGTACGATAATTCTAAGTGAAATAAGTCACACAGAAAAAGAAACATCATAAGATATCACTAATACATGGAATGTAAACTTGGCTACACAGGAACTGAATTACAAAACAGAACAGGGTCTCAAATGTAGAAAACCAACTTATGCTTGCTTAAGGGGAAAGGTTAGTTGGGGTGCTGCATAAAACCAGAGATTGAAATTAGCACAGATACCGTTCCATAAGCCAAATATGTAATAAACAAGAGCTACTCCTTGCTCAACGAAGTGGACCCAACACCCCATATTAAACGCCTAAGAATATACCTGACTAGTAAGAATCTTAAAACCTATGGATTTATATGTCTCCGAAAGAGAAACCAGCGTGTGTACAGCGGCATAAACACAGCAGTGATAGGATTGGTGAGGTTCGGTGAGCAAATGCAGACCCTTTGAAGTCATATTGCATGGTACCCATTCCATGGGTCTCAACTCTCCAGGTTTAAGGGATTCTTCCTTCAGCTAAAACATGCATGTGGAACCCAGAGGATGATCCACCGTGTGATCGGGAAACGTGTTCAAATGTGTCACAGTTTTCGTCCCCTGGTACTCGGGTGCAACATTCCAGACGCTTTCCTAACACTCTCCCCACTTGGAGAGTCAGTGCCTTTAACCTCCTGTTTGGCCCAGTTTGCAATTTCTGCGGAAAATGAACAGGAATAGGGAGAACCAATGAGAGACTAGCTGGAGGTGTTTGGACAGGTAAATTTAACTCTCATTTCCCACCAAGAAGAGGAATTAACCAAAGGCTCAGCGAGCCATGCCGGAACCACACTAGGGCCTGAAGCAATCCTGCGGTGTTGCGGCCAGCTCACAAGAAAGCGAGTTGAAGAAAGGAGCTCAGGGGCCCTGTAATTCACACAACTGCAGAGTTATAAATGACAGCTATCATCCAAAAATATATTGAAGTAAGGCTGCCAAGAGGACTTGAAAGCGGGGCAGAATTGCAGGAAACCGATTTCAGGAGGTAGACTGGAATTTCATGTAAAGCATAGGAAAAGAGGCAGAACGTCCACAATGATGCACTTGGCCAAAAAGGGCGTATGCGTTTTTTCCTGAATATATTCAGGAAAAAACGCATACGCCCTTTTTGGCCAACCAAGCAAGCTTGCAAAGGAAATCTGCACTACAATGAAGTCTCACTGCCCCCCGGTCAAAAGGGCCATCTGAAAAAAGTGTAAAATCCAGAAAGGCAGGACAGGCCATGGAGAACTGGGAGCCTAGTTAGACTGATGGGCGGGATGTAAATTGCCAACAGCCACTCTGGAGAAGTGTATGGTGTTTCCTGAAACATCTAAAAAACAAAGCAACAGAGCCTAGGGCACTTCCACTTATGGTCCTATAGATTAGGGAAATTAAAATCAAAAAGACACAGCCACCCCAAAGTTTGGGACGGCTCTGTTTACAAGAACCTCGTTTACGGTACAAGTTCAATATCGCAGAAAGCGAAAAATGGATAAAGAAGTTGTGGAACTTACGTACAATGCAATATCACTCAGCAATGAAATCTATGTCATCAGGCCAGTAGCAGCATAATGAGTGGATTCAGGTACGATGATTCTAAGTGAAATAAGTCACACAGAAAAAGAAACATCATAAGGTATCACTAATACACGGAATGTAAACTTGGCTACACAGGAACTGAATTACAAAACAGAATAGGGTCTCAAATGTAGAAAACCAACTTATGCTTGCTTAAGGGGAAAGGTGAGTTGGGGTGCTTCATAAAACCAGAGATTGAAATTAGCACAGATACCTTTCCATAAGCCAAATATGTAATAGACAAGAGCTACTGCTTGCTCAACGAAGTGGACTCAACACCCCATATTAACCGCCTAAGAATATACCTGACTAGTAAGAATCTTAAAACCTATGGATTTATATGTCTCCGAAAGAGAATCAAGCGTGTGTACAGCGGCATAAACGCAGCAGTGATAGGATTGGTGAGGTTCGGTGAGCAAATGCAGACCCTTTGAAGTCATATTGCATGGTACCCATTCCATGGTTCTCAACTCTCCAGGTTTAAGGGATTCTTCCTTCAGCTAAAACATGCATGTGGAACCCAGAGTATGATCCACCGTGTGATCGGGAAACGTGTTCAAATGTGTCTCAGTTTTCGTCCCCTGGTACTCGGGTGCAACATTCCAGACGCTTTACTAACACTCTCCCCACTTGGAGAGTCAGTGCCTTTAACCTCCTGTTTGGCCCAGTTTGCAATTTCTGCGGAAAATGAACAGGAATAGGGAGAACCAATGAGAGACTAGCTGGAGGTGTCTGGACGGGTAAATTTAACTCTCATTTCTCACCAAGAAGAGGAATTAACCAAAGGCTCAGCGAGCCATGCCGGAACAACACTAGGGCCTGAAGCAATCCTGCGGTGTTGCGGCCAGCTCACAAGAAAGCGAGTTGAAGAAAGGAGCTCAGGGGCCCTGTAATTCACACACCTGCAGAGTTCTAAATGACAGCTATCGTCCAAAAATATATTGAAGTAAGGCTGCCAAGAGGACTTGAAAGCGGGGCAGAATTGCAGGAAACCGATTTGAGGAGGTAGACTGGAATTGCATGTAAAGCATAGGAAAAGAGGCAGAACGTCCACAATGATGCACTTGGCCAAAAAGGGCGTATGCGTTTTTTCCTGAATATATTCAGGAAAAAACGCATACGCCCTTTTTGGCCAACCAAGCAAGCTTGCAAAGGAAATCTGCACTACAATGAAGTCTCACTGCCCCCCGGTCAAAAGGGCCATCTGAAAAAAGTGTAAAATCCAGAAAGGCAGGACAGGCCATGGAGAACTGGGAGCCTTGTTATGCTGATGGGCGTGATGTAATTTGCCAACAGCCACTCTGGAGAAGTGTATGGTGTTTCCTGAAACATCTAAAAAACAAAGCAACAGAGCCTAGGGCACTTCCACTTATGGTCCGATAGCTTAGGGAAATTAAAATCAAAAAGACACAGCCACCCCAAAGTTTGGGACGGCTCTGTTTACAAGAACCTCATTTACGGTACAAGTTCAATATCGCAGAAAGCGAAAAATGGATAAAGAAGTTGTGGTACTTACGTACAATGCAATATCACTCAGCAATGAAATCTATGTCATCAGGCCCATAGCAGGATAATGAGTGGATTCAGGTACGATGATTCTAAGTGAAATAAGTCACACAGAAAAAGAAACATCATAAGATATCACTAATACACGGAATGTAAGCTTGGCTACACAGGAACTTAATTACAAAACAGAACAGGGTCTCAAATCCAAAAAGCAACTTATGCTTGCTTAAGGGGAAAGGTGAGTTGGGGTGCTGCATAAAACCAGAGATTGAAATTAGCACAGATACCTTTCCATAAGCCAAATATGTAATAGACAAGAGCTACTGCTTGGTCAATGAAGTGGACTCAACACCCCATATTAAACGCCTAAGAATATACCTGACTAGTAAGAATCTTAAAACCTATGGATTTATATGTCTCCGAAAGAGAATCCAGCGTGTGTACAGCGGCATAAACGCAGCAGTGATAGGATTGGTGAGGTTCGGTGAGCAAATGCAGACCCTTTGAAGTCATATTGCATGGTACCCATTCCATGGTTCTCAACTCTCCAGGTTTAAGGGATTCTTCCTTCAGCTAAAACATGCATGTGGAACCCAGAGTATGATCCACCGTGTGATCGGGAAACGTGTTCAAATGTGTCTCAGTTTTCGTCCCCTGGTACTCGGGTGCAACATTCCAGACGCTTTACTAACACTCTCCCCACTTGGAGAGTCAGTGCCTTTAACCTCCTGTTTGGCCCAGTTTGCAAATTCTGCGGAAAATGAACAGGAATAGGGAGAACCAATGAGAGACTAGCTGGAGGAGTCTGGACGGGCAAATTTAACTCTCATTTCCCACCAGGAAGAGGAATTAACCAAAGGCTCAGCGAACCATGCCGGAACCACACTAGGGCCTGAAGCAATCCTGCGGTGTTGCGGCCAGCTCACAAGAAAGCGAGTTGAAGAAAGGAGCTCAGGGTCCCTGTAATTCACACACCTGCAGAGTTATAAATGACAGCTATCGTCCAAAAATATACTGAAGTAAGGTTGCCAAGAGGACTTGAAAGCGGGGCAGAATTGCAGGAAACCGATTTGAGGAGGTAGACTGGAATTGCATGTAAAGCATTGGAAAAGAGGCAGAAAGTCCACAATGATGCACTTGGCCAAAAAGGGCGTATGCGTTTTTTCCTGAATATATTCAGGAAAAAACGCATACGCCCTTTTTGGCCAACCAAGCAAGCTTGCAAAGGAAATCTGCACTACAATGAAGTCTCACTGCCCCCCGGTCAAAAGGGCCATCTGAAAAATGTGTAAAATCCAGAAAGGCAGGACAGGCCATGGAGAACTGGGAGCCTTGTTATGCTGATGGGCGTGATGTAAATTGCCAACAGCCACTCTGTAGAAGTGTATGGTGTTTCCTGAAACATCTAAAAAACAAAGCAACAGAGCCTAGGGCACTTCCACTTATGGTCCTATAGCTTAGGGAAATTAAAATCAAAAAGACACAGCCACCCCAAAGTTTGGGACGGCTCTGTTTACAATAACCTCGTTTCTGGTACAAGTTCAATATCGCAGAAAGCGAAAAATGGATAAAGAAGTTGTGGGACTTACGTACAATGCAATATCATTCAGCAATGAAATCTATGTCATCATGCCCGTAGCAGCATAATGAGTGGATTCAGGTACAATGATTCTAAGTGAAATATGTCACACAGAAAAAGAAACATCATAAGATATCACTAATACACGGAATGTAAAGTTGGCTACACAGGAACTGAATTACAAAACAGAATAGGGTCTCAAATGTTGAAAACCAACTTATGCTTGCTTAAGGGGAAAGGTGAGTTGGGGTGCTGCATAAAACCAGAGATGGAAATTAGCACAGATACCTTTCCATAAGCCAAATATGTAATAGACAAGAGCTACTGCTTGCTCAACGAAGTGGACACAACACCCCATATTAAACGCCTAAGAATATACCTGACTAGTAAGAATCTTCAAACCTATGGATTTATATGTCTCCGAAGGAGAATCAAGCGTGTGTACAGCGGCATAAACGCAGCAGTGATAGGATTGGTGAGGTTCGGTGAGCAAATGCAGACCCTTTGAAGACATATTGCATGGTACCCATTCCATCGTTCTCAACTCTCCAGGTTTAAGGGATTCTTCCTTCAGCTAAAACATGCATGTGGAACCCAGAGTATGATCCACCGTGTGATCGGGAAACGTGTTCAAATGTGTCTCAGTTTTCGCCCCCTTGTACTCGGGTGCAACATTCCAGACGCTTTACTAACACTCTCCCCACTTGGAGAGTCAGTGCCTTTAACCTCCTGTTTGGCCCAGTTTGCAATTTCTGCGGAAAATGAACAGGAATAGGGAGAACCAATGAGAGACTAGCTGGAGGTGTCTGGACGGGCAAATTTAACTCTCATTTCCCACCAAGAAGAGGAATTAACCAAAGGCTCAGCGAGCCATGCCGGAACCACACTATAGCCTGAAGCAATCCTGCGGTGTTGCGTCCAGCTCACAAGAAAGCGAGTTGAAGAAAGGAGCTCAGGGGCCCTGTAATTCACACACCTGCAGAGTTCTAAATGACAGCTATCGTCCAAAAATATATTGAAGTAAGGCTGCCAAGAGGACTTGAAAGCGGGGCAGAATTGCACGAAACCGATTTCAGGAGGTAGACTGGAATTGCATGTAAAGAATAGGAAAAGAGGCAGAACGTCCACAATGATGCACTTGGTCAAAAAGGGCGTATGCGTTTTTTCCTGAATACATTCAGGAAAAAACGCATACGCCCTTTTTGGCAAACCAAGCAAGCTTGCAAAGGAAATCTGCACTACAATGAAGTCTCACTGCCCCCCGGTCAAAAGGGCCATCTGAAAAAAGTGTAAAATCCAGAAAGGCAGGACAGGCCATGGAGAACTGGGATCCTTCTTATGCTGATGGGCGGGATGTAAATTGCCAACAGCCACTCTGGAGAAGTGTATGGTGTTTCCTGAAACATCTAAAAAACAAAGCAACAGAGCCTAGGGCACTTCCACTTATGGTCCTATAGATTAGGGAAATTAAAATCAAAAAGACACAGCCACCCCAAAGTTTGGGACGGCTCTGTTTACAAGAACCTCGTTTACGGTACAAGTTCAATATCGCAGAAAGCGAAAAATGGATAAAGAAGTTGTGGTACTTACGTACAATGCAATATCACTCAGCAATGAAATCTATGTCATCAGGCCAGTAGCAGCATAATGAGTGGATTCAGGTACGATAATTCTAAGTGAAATAAGTCACACAGAAAAAGAAACATCATAAGATATCACTAATACACGGAATGTAAACTTGGCTACACAGGAACTGAATTACAAAACAGAATAGGGTCTCAAATGTAGAACACCAACTTATGCTTGCTTAAGGGGAAAGGTGAGTTGGGGTGCTGCATAAAACCAGAGATTGAAATTAACACAGATACCTTTCCATAAGGCAAATATGTAATAGACAAGAGCTACTCCTGGCTCAACGAAGTGGACTCAACACCACATATTAAACGCCTAAGAATATACCTGACTAGTAAGAATCTTAAAACCTATGGATTTATATGTCTCCAAAAGAGAATCAAGCATGTGCACAGCGGCATAAACGCAGCAGTGATAGGATTGGTGAGGTTCGGTGAGCAAATGCAGACCCTTTGAAGTCATATGGCATGGTACCCATTCCATGGTTCTCAACTCTCCAGGTTTAAGGGATTCTTCCTTCAGCTAAAACATGCATGTGGAACCCAGAGTATGATCCACCGTGTGATCGGGAAACGTGTTCAAATGTGTCTCAGTTTTCGTCCCCTGGTACTCGGGTGCAACATTCCAGACGCTTTACTAACACTCTCCCCTCTTGGAGAGTCAGTGCCTTTAACCTCCAGTTTGGCCCAGTTTGCAATTTCTGCGGAAAATGAACAGGAATAGGGAGAACCAATGAGAGACTAGCTGGAGGTTTCTGGATGGGCAAATTTAACTCTCATTTCCCACCAGGAAGAGGAATTAACCAAAGGCTCAGCGTGCCATGCCGGAACCACACTAGGGCCTGAAGCAATCCTGCGGTGTTGCGGCCAGCTCACAAGAAAGCGAGTTGAAGAAAGGAGCTCAGGGGCCCTGTAATTCACAAACCTGCAGAGTTATAAATGACAGCTATTGTCCAAAAATATATTGAAGTAAGGCTGCCAAGAGGACTTGAAAGCGGGGCAGAATTGCAGGAAACCGATTTCAGGAAGTAAACTGGAATTGCATGTAAAGCATAGGAAAAGAGGCAGAACATCCACAATGATGCACTTGGCCAAAAAGGGCGTATGCGTTTTTTCCTGAATATATTCAGGAAAAAACGCATACGCCCTTTTTGGCCAACCAAGCAAGCTTGCAAATGAAATCTGCACTACAATGAAGACTCACTGCCCCCGGGTCAAAGGGCCATCTGAAAAATGTGTAAAATCCAGAAAGGCAGGACAGGCCATGGAGAACTGGGAGCCTTGTTAGGCTGATGGGCGTGATGTAAATTTCCAACAGCCACTCTGGAGAAGTGTATGGTGTTTCCTGAAACATCTAAAAAACAAAGCAACAGAGCCTAGGGCACTTCCACTTATGGTCCTATAGATTAGGTAAATTAAAATCAAAAAGACACAGCCACCCCAAAGTTTGGGACGGCTCTCTTTACAAGAACCTCGTTTCCGGTACAAGTTCAATATCGCAGAAAGCGAAAAATGGATAAAGAAGTTGTGGTACTTACGTACAATGCAATATCACTCAGCAATGAAATCTATGTCATCAGGCCAGTAGCAGCATAATGAGTGGATTCAGGTACGATGATTCTAAGTGAAATAAGTCACACAGAAAAAGAAACATCATAAGATATCACTAATACACGGAATGTAAACTTGGCTACACAGGAACTGAATTACAAAACAGAATAGGGTCTCAAATGTAGAAAACCAACTTATGCTTGCTTAAGGGGAAAGGTGAGTTGGGGTGCTGCATAAAACCAGAGATTGAAATTACCACAGATACCTTTCCATAAGCCAAATATGTAATAGACAAGAGCTACTGCTTGCTCAACGAAGTGGACTCAACACCCCATATTAAACGCCTAAGAATATACCTGACTAGTAAGAATCTTAAAACCTATGGATGTATATATCTCCGAAAGAGAATCAAGCGTGTGTACAGCGGCATAAACGCAGCAGTGATAGGATTGGTGAGGTTTGGTGAGCAAATGCAGACCCTTTGAAGTCATATTGCATGGTACCCATTCCATGGTTCTCAACTCTCCAGGTTTAAGGGATTCTTCCTTCAGCTAAAACATGCATGTGGAACCCAGAGTATGATCCACCGTGTGATCGGGAAACGTGTTCAAATGTGTCTCAGTTTTCGTCCCCTGGTACTCGGGTGCAACATTCCAGACGCTTTACTAACACTCTCCCCACTTGGAGAGTCAGTGCCTTTAACCTCCTGTTTGGCCCAGTTTGCAATTTCTGCGGAAAATGAACAGGAATAGGGAGAACTAATGAGAGACTAGCTGGAGGTGTCTGGACGGGCAAATTTAACTCTCATTTCCCACCAAGAAGAGGAATTAACCAAAGGCTCAGCGAGCCATGCCGGAACCACACTAGGGCCTGAAACAATCCTGCGCTGTTGCGGCCAGCTCACAAGAAAGCGAGTTGAAGAAAGGAGCTCAGGGGCCCTGTAATTCACAAACCTGCAGAGTTATAAATGACAGCTATCGTCCAAAAATATATTGAAGTAAGGCTCCCAAGAGGACTTGAAAGCGGGGCAGAATTGCAGGAAACCAATTTCAGGAGGTAGACTGGAATTGCATGTAAAGCATAGGAAAAGAGGCAGAACGTCCACAATGATGCACTTGGCCAAAAAGCGCGTATGCGTTTTTTCCTGAATATATTCAGGAAAAAACGCATATGCCCTTTTTGGCCACCCAAGCAGGCTTGCAAAGGAAATCTGCACTACAATGAAGTCTCACTGCCCCCCGGTCAAAAGGGCCATCTGAAAAATGTGTAAAATCCAGAAAGGCAGGACAGGCCATGGAGAACTGGGAGCCTTCTTATGCTGATGGGCGGGATGTAAATTGCCAACAGCCACTCTGGAGAAGTGTATGGTGTTTCCTGAAACATCTAAAAAACAAAGCAACAGAGCCTAGGGCACTTCCACTTATGGTCCTATAGCTTAGGGAAATTAAAATCAAAAAGACACAGCCACCCCAAAGTTTGGGACGGCTCTGTTTACAAGAACCTCGTTTACGGTACAAGTTCAATATCGCAGAAAGCGAAAAATAGATAAAGAAGTTGTGGTACTAACGTACAATGCAATATCACTCAGCAATGAAATCTCTGTCATCAGGCCCATAGCAGCATAATGAGTGGATTCAGGTACGATGATTCTAAGTGAAATATGTGACACAGAAAAAGAAACATCATAAGATATCACTAATACACGGAATGTAAACTTGGCTACACAAGAACTGAATTACAAAACAGAATAGGGTCTCAAATGTAGAACACCAACTTATGCTTGCTTAAGGGGAAAGGTGAGTTGGGTGTTGCATAAAACCAGAGATTGAAATTAGCACAGATACCTTTCCATAAGCCAAATATGTAATAGACAAGAGCTACTGCTTGCTCAACGAAGTGGACTCAACACCCCATATTAAACGCCTAAGAATATACCTGACTAGTAAGAATCTTAAAACCTATGGATTTATATGTCTCCGAAAGAGAATCAAGCATGTGTACAGCGGCATAAACGCAGCAGACAAAGGATTGTTGAGGTTCGGTGAGCAAATGCAGACCCTTTGAAGTCATATTGCATGGTACCCATTCCATGGGTCTCAACTCTCCAGGTTTAAGGGATTCTTCCTTCAGCTAAAACATGCATGTGGAACCCAGAGTATGATCCACCATGTGATCGGGAAACGTGTTCAAATGTGTCTCAGTTTTCATCCCCTGGTACTCGGGTGCAACATTCCAGACGCTTTACTAACACTCTCCCCACTTGGAGAGTCAGTGCCTTTAACCTCCTGTTTGGCACAGTTTGCAATTTCTGCAGAAAATGAACAGGAATAGGGAGAACCAATGAGAGACTAGCTGGAGGTGTCTGGACGGGCAAATTTAACTCTCATTTCCCACCAGGAAGAGGAATTAACCAAAGCCTCAGCGTGCCATGCCAGTAGCAAACTACAGCCTGAAGCAATCCTGCACTGTTGCGGCCAGCTCACGAGAAAGCGAGTTGAAGAAAGGAGCTCAGGGGCACTGTAATTCACAAACCTGCAGAGTTCTAAATGACAGCTATCGTCCAAAAATATATTGAAGTAAGTCTGCCAAGAGGACTTGAAAGCGGAGCAGAATTGCAGGAAACTGATTTCAGGAGGTAGACTGGAATTGGATGTAAAGCATAGGAAAAGAGTCAGAACGTCCACAATGATGCACTTGGCCAAAAAGGGCGTATACGTTTTTTCCTGAATATATTCAGGAAAAAACACATACGCCCTTTTTGGCCAACCAAGCAAGCTTGCAGAGGAAATCTGCACTACAATGAAGTCTCACTGCCCCCCGGTCAAAAGGGCCATCTGAAAAAAGTGTAAAATCCAGAACGGCAGGACAGGCCATGGAGAACTGGGATCCTAGTTAGGCTGATGGGCGGGATGTAAATTGCCAACAGCCTATCTGCAGAAGTGTATGGTGTTTCCTGAAACATCTAAAAAACAAAGCAACAGAGCCTAGGGTACTTCCACTTATGGTCCTATAGCTTAGGGAAATTAAAATCAAACAGACACAGCCACCACAAAATTTGGGACGGCTCTGTTTACAAGAACCTCATTTACGGTACAAGTTCAATATCACAGAAAGCGAAAAATGGATAAAGAAGTTGTGGTACTAACGTACAATGCAATATCACTCAGCAATGAAATCTATGTCATCAGGCCCATAGCAGGATAATGAGTGGATTCAGGTACTATGATTCTAAGTGAAATAAGTCACACAGAAAAAGAAACATCATAAGATATCACTAATACACGGAATGTAAGCTTGGCTACACAGGAACGGAATTAGAAAACAGAAAACGGTCTCAAATGCAGAAAACCAACTAATGCTTGCTTAAGGGGAAAGGTGAGTTGGGGTGCTGCATAAAACCAGAGATTGAAATTAACACAGATAGCTTTCCATAAGACAAATATGTAATAGACAAGAGCTACTGCTTGCTCAACGAAGTGGACTCAACACCCCATATTAAACGCCTAAGAATATACCTGACTAGTAAGAATCTTAAAACCTATGGATTTATATGTCTCCGAAAGAGAATCAAGCATGTGTACAGCGGCATAAACGCAGCAGTGATAGGATTGGTGAGGTTCAGTGAGCAAATGCAGACCCTTTGAAGTCATATGGCATGGTACCCATTCCATGGGTCTCAACTCTCCAGGTTTAAGGGATTCTTCCTTCAGCTAAAACATGCATGTGGAACCCAGAGTATGATCCACCGTGTGATCGGGAAACGTGTTCAAATGTGTCTCAGTTTTCGTCCCCTGGTACTCGGGTGCAACATTCCAGACGCTTTACTAACACTCTCCCCTCTTGGAGAGTCAGTGCCTTTAACCTCCAGTTTGGCCCAGTTTGCAATTTCTGCGGAAAATGAACAGGAATAGGGAGAACCAATGAGAGACTAGCTGGAGGTTTCTGGATGGGCAAATTTAACTCTCATTTCCCACCAGGAAGAGGAATTAACCAAAGGCTCAGCGTGCCATGCCGGAGCCACACTAGGGCCTGAAGCAATCCTGCGCTGTTGCGGCCAGCTCACAAGAAAGCGAGTTGAAGAAAGGAGCTCAGGGGCCCTGTAATTCACAAACCTGCAGAGTTATAAATGACAGCTATTGTCCAAAAATATATTGAAGTAAGGCTGCCAAGAGGACTTGAAAGCGGGGCAGAATTGCAGGAAACCGATTTCAGGAAGTAAACTGGAATTGCATGTAAAGCATAGGAAAAGAGGCAGAACATCCACAATGATGCACTTGGCCAAAAAGGGCGTATGCGTTTTTTCCTGAATATATTCAGGAAAAAATGCATACGCCCTTTTTGGCCAACCAAGCAAGCTTGCAAATGAAATCTGCACTACAATGAACACTCACTGCCCCCGGGTCAAAGGGCCATCTGAAAAAAGTGTAAAATCCAGAAAGGCAGGACAGGCCATGGAGAACTGGGAGCCTTGTTAGGCTGATGGGCGTGATGTAAATTTCCAACAGCCACTCTGGAGAAGTGTATGGTGTTTCCTGAAACATCTAAAAAACAAAGCAACAGAGCCTAGGGCACTTCCACTTATGGTCCTATAGATTAGGGAAATTAAAATCAAAAAGACACAGCCACCCCAAAGTTTGGGACGGCTCTCTTTACAAGAACCTCGTTTCCGGTACAAGTTCAATATCGCAGAAAGCGAAAAATGGATAAAGAAGTTGTGGTACTTACGTACAATGCAATATCACTCAGCAATGAAATCTATGTCATCAGGCCAGTAGCAGCATAATGAGTGGATTCAGGTACGATGATTTTAAGTGAAATAAGTCACACAGAAAAAGAAACATCATAAGATATCACTAATACACGGAATGTAAACTTGGCTACACAGGAACTGAATTACAAAACAGAATAGGGTCTCAAATGTAGAAAACCAACTTATGCTTGCTTAAGGGGAAAGGTGAGTTGGGGTGCTGCATAAAACCAGAGATTGAAATTAGCACAGATACCTTTCCATAAGCCAAATATGTAATAGACAAGAGCTACTGCTTGCTCAACGAAGTGGACTCAACACCACATATTAAACGCCTAAGAATATACCTGACTAGTAAGAATCTTAAAACCTATGGATGTATATATCTCCGAAAGAGAATCAAGTGTGTGTACAGCGGCATAAACGCAGCAGTGATAGGATTGGTGAGGTTTGGTGAGCAAATGCAGACCCTTTGAAGTCATATTGCATGGTACCCATTCCATGGTTCTCAACTCTCCAGGTTTAAGGGATTCTTCCTTCAGCTAAAACATGCATGTGGAACCCAGAGTATGATCCACCGTGTGATCGGGAAACGTGTTCAAATGTGTCTCAGTTTTCGTCCCCTGGTACTCGGGTGCAACATTCCAGACGCTTTACTAACACTCTCCCCACTTGGAGAGTCAGTGCCTTTAACCTCCTGTTTGGCCCAGTTTGCAATTTCTGCGGAAAATGAACAGGAATAGGGAGAACTAATGAGAGACTAGCTGGAGGTGTCTGGACGGGCAAATTTAACTCTCATTTCCCACCAAGAAGAGGAATTAACCAAAGGCTCAGCGAGCCATGCCGGAACCACACTAGGGCCTGAAGCAATCCTGCGCTGTTGCGGCCAGCTCACAAGAAAGCGAGTTGAAGAAAGGAGCTCAGGGGCCCTGTAATTCACAAACCTGCAGAGTTATAAATGACAGCTATCGTCCAAAAATATATTGAAGTAAGGCTCCCAAGAGGACTTGAAAGCGGGGCAGAATTGCAGGAAACCAATTTCAGGAGGTAGACTGGAATTGCATGTAAAGCATAGGAAAAGAGGCAGAACGTCCACAATGATGCACTTGGCCAAAAAGCGCGTATGCGTTTTTTCCTGAATATATTCAGGAAAAAACGCATATGCCCTTTTTGGCCACCCAAGCAAGCTTGCAAAGGAAATCTGCACTACAATGAAGTCTCACTGCCCCCCGGTCAAAAGGGCCATCTGAAAAATGTGTAAAATCCAGAAAGGCAGGACAGGCCATGGAGAACTGGGAGCCTTCTTATGCTGATGGGCGGGATGTAAATTGCCAACAGCCACTCTGGAGAAGTGTATGGTGTTTCCTGAAACATCTAAAAAACAAAGCAACAGAGCCTAGGGCACTTCCACTTATGGTCCTATAGCTTAGGGAAATTAAAATCAAAAAGACACAGCCACCCCAAAGTTTGGGACGGCTCTGTTTACAAGAACCTCGTTTACGGTACAAGTTCAATATCGCAGAAAGCGAAAAATGGATAAAGAAGTTGTGGTACTAACGTACAATGCAATATCACTCAGCAATGAAATCTCTGTCATCAGGCCCATAGCAGCATAATGAGTGGATTCAGGTACGATGATTCTAAGTGAAATATGTGACACAGAAAAAGAAACATCATAAGATATCACTAATACACGGAATGTAAACTTGGCTACACAAGAACTGAATTACAAAACAGAATAGGGTCTCAAATGTAGAACACCAACTTATGCTTGCTTAAGGGGAAAGGTGAGTTGGGTGTTGCATAAAACCAGAGATTGAAATTAGCACAGATACCGTTCCATAAGCCAAATATGTAATAGACAAGAGCTACTGCTTGCTCAACGAAGTGGACTCAACACCCCATATAAAACGCCTAAGAATATACCTGACTAGTAAGAATCTTAAAACCTATGGATTTATATGTCTCCGAAAGAGAATCAAGCATGTGTACAGCGGCATAAACGCAGCAGACAAAGGATTGTTGAGGTTCGGTGAGCAAATGCAGACCCTTTGAAGTCATATTGCATGGTACCCATTCCATGGGTCTCAACTCTCCAGGTTTAAGGGATTCTTCCTTCAGCTAAAACATGCATGTGGAACCCAGAGTATGATCCACCATGTGATCGGGAAACGTGTTCAAATGTGTCTCAGTTTTCGTCCCCTGGTACTCGGGTGCAACATTCCAGACGCTTTACTAACACTCTCCCCACTTGGAGAGTCAGTGCCTTTAACCTCCTGTTTGGCACAGTTTGCAATTTCTGCAGAAAATGAACAGGAATAGGGAGAACCAATGAGAGACTAGCTGGAGGTGTCTGGACGGGCAAATTTAACTCTCATTTCCCACCAGGAAGAGGAATTAACCAAAGCCTCAGCGTGCCATGCCAGTAGCAAACTACAGCCTGAAGCAATCCTGCACTGTTGCGGCCAGCTCACGAGAAAGCGAGTTGAAGAAAGGAGCTCAGGGGCACTGTAATTCACAAACCTGCAGAGTTCTAAATGACAGCTATCGTCCAAAAATATATTGAAGTAAGTCTGCCAAGAGGACTTGAAAGCGGAGCAGAATTGCAGGAAACTGATTTCAGGAGGTAGACTGGAATTGGATGTAAAGCATAGGAAAAGAGTCAGAACGTCCACAATGATGCACTTGGCCAAAAAGGGCGTATACGTTTTTTCCTGAATATATTCAGGAAAAAACACATACGCCCTTTTTGGCCAACCAAGCAAGCTTGCAGAGGAAATCTGCACTACAATGAAGTCTCACTGCCCCCCGGTCAAAAGGGCCATCTGAAAAAAGTGTAAAATCCAGAACGGCAGGACAGGCCATGCAGAACTGGGAGCCTAGTTAGGCTGATGGGCGGGATGTAAATTGCCAACAGCCTATCTGCAGAAGTGTATGGTGTTTCCTGAAACATCTAAAAAACACAGCAACAGAGCCTAGGGTACTTCCACTTATGGTCCTATAGCTTAGGGAAATTAAAATCAAACAGACACAGCCACCACAAAATTTGGGACGGCTCTGTTTACAAGAACCTCATTTACGGTACAAGTTCAATATCACAGAAAGCGAAAAATGGATAAAGAAGTTGTGGAACTTATGTACAATGCAATATCACTCAGCAATGAAATCTATGTCATCAGGCCAGTAGCAGCATAATGAGTGGATTCAGGTACGATGATTCTAAGTGAAATAAGTCACACAGAAAAAGAAACATCATAAGATATCACTAATACACGGAATGTAAACTTGGCTACACAGGAACTGAATTACAAAACAGAATAGGGTCTCAAATGTAGAAAACCAACTTATGCTTGCTTAAGGGGAAAGGTGAGTTGGGGTGCTGCATAAAACCAGAGATTGAAATTAGCACAGATACCTTTCCATAAGCCAAATATGTAATAGACAAGAGCTACTGCTTGCTCAACGAAGTGGACTCAACACCACATATTAAACGCCTAAGAATATACCTGACTAGTAAGAATCTTAAAACCTATGGATGTATATATCTCCGAAAGAGAATCAAGCGTGTGTACAGCGGCATAAACGCAGCAGTGATAGGATTGGTGAGGTTTGGTGAGCAAATGCAGACCCTTTGAAGTCATATTGCATGGTACCCATTCCATGGTTCTCAACTCTCCAGGTTTAAGGGATTCTTCCTTCAGCTAAAACATGCATGTGGAACCCAGAGTATGATCCACCGTGTGATCGGGAAACGTGTTCAAATGTGTCTCAGTTTTCGTCCCCTGGTACTCGGGTGCAACATTCCAGACGCTTTACTAACACTCTCCCCACTTGGAGAGTCAGTGCCTTTAACCTCCTGTTTGGCCCAGTTTGCAATTTCTGCGGAAAATGAACAGGAATAGGGAGAACTAATGAGAGACTAGCTGGAGGTGTCTGGACGGGCAAATTTAACTCTCATTTCCCACCAAGAAGAGGAATTAACCAAAGGCTCAGCGAGCCATGCCGGAACCACACTAGGGCCTGAAGCAATCCTGCGCTGTTGCGGCCAGCTCACAAGAAAGCGAGTTGAAGAAAGGAGCTCAGGGGCCCTGTAATTCACAAACCTGCAGAGTTATAAATGACAGCTATCGTCCAAAAATATATTGAAGTAAGGCTCCCAAGAGGACTTGAAAGCGGGGCAGAATTGCAGGAAACCAATTTCAGGAGGTAGACTGGAATTGCATGTAAAGCATAGGAAAAGAGGCAGAACGTCCACAATGATGCACTTGGCCAAAAAGCGCGTATGCGTTTTTTCCTGAATATATTCAGGAAAAAACGCATATGCCCTTTTTGGCCACCCAAGCAAGCTTGCAAAGGAAATCTGCACTACAATGAAGTCTCACTGCCCCCCGGTCAAAAGGGCCATCTGAAAAATGTGTAAAATCCAGAAAGGCAGGACAGGCCATGGAGAACTGGGAGCCTTCTTATGCTGATGGGCGGGATGTAAATTGCCAACAGCCACTCTGGAGAAGTGTATGGTGTTTCCTGAAACATCTAAAAAACAAAGCAACAGAGCCTAGGGCACTTCCACTTATGGTCCTATAGCTTAGGGAAATTAAAATCAAAAAGACACAGCCACCCCAAAGTTTGGGACGGCTCTGTTTACAAGAACCTCGTTTACGGTACAAGTTCAATATCGCAGAAAGCGAAAAATGGATAAAGAAGTTGTGGTACTAACGTACAATGCAATATCACTCAGCAATGAAATCTCTGTCATCAGGCCCATAGCAGCATAATGAGTGGATTCAGGTACGATGATTCTAAGTGAAATATGTGACACAGAAAAAGAAACATCATAAGATATCACTAATACACGGAATGTAAACTTGGCTACACAAGAACTGAATTACAAAACAGAATAGGGTCTCAAATGTAGAACACCAACTTATGCTTGCTTAAGGGGAAAGGTGAGTTGGGTGTTGCATAAAACCAGAGATTGAAATTAGCACAGATACCTTTCCATAAGCCAAATATGTAATAGACAAGAGCTACTGCTTGCTCAACGAAGTGGACTCAACACCCCATATTAAACGCCTAAGAATATACCTGACTAGTAAGAATCTTAAAACCTATGGATTTATATGTCTCCGAAAGAGAATCAAGCATGTGTACAGCGGCATAAACGCAGCAGACAAAGGATTGTTGAGGTTCGGTGAGCAAATGCAGACCCTTTGAAGTCATATTGCATGGTACCCATTCCATGGGTCTCAACTCTCCAGGTTTAAGGG
Source organism: Pseudorca crassidens (assembly GCF_039906515.1). NCBI lineage: Eukaryota > Metazoa > Chordata > Mammalia > Artiodactyla > Delphinidae > Pseudorca > Pseudorca crassidens. The sequence goes on from NC_090296.1 coordinate 95,914,297, forward strand.
ATTCTTCCTTCAGCTAAAACATGCATGTGGAACCCAGAGTATGATCCACCATGTGATCGGGAAACGTGTTCAAATGTGTCTCAGTTTTCGTCCCCTGGTACTCGGGTGCAACATTCCAGACGCTTTACTAACACTCTCCCCACTTGGAGAGTCAGTGCCTTTAACCTCCTGTTTGGCACAGTTTGCAATTTCTGCAGAAAATGAACAGGAATAGGGAGAACCAATGAGAGACTAGCTGGAGGTGTCTGGACGGGCAAATTTAACTCTCATTTCCCACCAGGAAGAGGAATTAACCAAAGCCTCAGCGTGCCATGCCAGTAGCAAACTACAGCCTGAAGCAATCCTGCACTGTTGCGGCCAGCTCACGAGAAAGCGAGTTGAAGAAAGGAGCTCAGGGGCACTGTAATTCACAAACCTGCAGAGTTCTAAATGACAGCTATCGTCCAAAAATATATTGAAGTAAGTCTGCCAAGAGGACTTGAAAGCGGAGCAGAATTGCAGGAAACTGATTTCAGGAGGTAGACTGGAATTGGATGTAAAGCATAGGAAAAGAGTCAGAACGTCCACAATGATGCACTTGGCCAAAAAGGGCGTATACGTTTTTTCCTGAATATATTCAGGAAAAAACACATACGCCCTTTTTGGCCAACCAAGCAAGCTTGCAGAGGAAATCTGCACTACAATGAAGTCTCACTGCCCCCCGGTCAAAAGGGCCATCTGAAAAAAGTGTAAAATCCAGAAAGGCAGGACAGGCCATGCAGAACTGGGAGCCTAGTTAGGCTGATGGGCGGGATGTAAATTGCCAACAGCCTATCTGCAGAAGTGTATGGTGTTTCCTGAAACATCTAAAAAACACAGCAACAGAGCCTAGGGTACTTCCACTTATGGTCCTATAGCTTAGGGAAATTAAAATCAAACAGACACAGCCACCACAAAATTTGGGACGGCTCTGTTTACAAGAACCTCATTTACGGTACAAGTTCAATATCACAGAAAGCGAAAAATGGATAAAGAAGTTGTGGAACTTATGTACAATGCAATATCACTCAGCAATGAAATCTATGTCATCAGGCCAGTAGCAGCATAATGAGTGGATTCAGGTACGATTATTCTAAGTGAAATAAGTCACACAGAAAAAGAAACATCATAAGATATCACTAATACACGGAATGTAAACTTGGCTACACAGGAACTGAATTACAAAACAGAATAGGGTCTCAAATGTAGAAAACCAACTTATGCTTGCTTAAGGGGAAAGGTGAGTTGGGGTGCTGCATAAAACCAGAGATTGAAATTAACACAGATACCTTTCCATAAGCCAAATATGTAATAGACAAGAGCTACTGCTTGCTCAATGAAGTGGACTCAACACCCCATATTAAACGCCTAAGAATATACCTGACTAGTAAGAATCTTAAAACCTATGGATTTATATGTCTCCAAAAGAGAATCCAGCGTGTGTACAGTGACATAAAAGCAGCAGTGATATGATTGGTGAGGTTCGGTGAGCAAATGCAGACCCTTTGAATTCATATTGCATGGTACCCATTCCATGGTTCTCAACTCTCCAGGTTTAAGGGATTCTTCCTTCAGTTAAAACATGCATGTGGAACCCAGAGTATGATCCACCGTGTGATTGGGAAACGTGTTCAAATGTGTCTCAGTTTTCGTCCCCTAGTACTTGGGTGCAACATTCCAGACGCTTTACTAACACTCTCCCCACTTGGAGAGTCAGTGCCTTTAACCTCCTGTTTGGCCCAGTTTGCAATTTCTGCGGAAAATGAACAGGAATAGGGAGAACCAATGAGAGACTAGCTGGAGGTGTCTGGACGGGCAAATTTAACTCTCATTTCCCACCAAGAAGAGGAATTAAACAAAGGCTCAGCGTGCCATGCCGGAACCACACTAGGGCCTGAAGCAATCCTGCGGTGTTGCGGCCAGCTCACAAGAAAACGAGTTGAAGAAAGGAGCTCAGGGGCACTGTAATTCACAAACATGCAGAGTTATAAATGACAGCTATCGTCAAAAAATATATTGAAGTAAGGCAGCCAAGAGGACTTGAAAGTTGGGCAGAATTGCAGGAAACCGATTTCAGGAGGTAGACTGGAATTGCATGTAAAGCATAGGAAAAGAGGCAGAACGTCCACAATGATGCACTTGGCCAAAAAGGGCGTATGCGTTTTTTCCTGAATATATTCAGGAAAAAACCCATACGCCCTTTTTGGCCAACCAAGCAAGCTTGCAAAGGAAATCTGCACTACAATGAAGTCTCACTGCCCCCCGGTCAAAAGGGCCATCTGAAAAAAGTGTAAAATCCAGAAAGGCAGGACAGGCCATGGAGAACTGGGAGCCTTGTTATGCTGATGGGCGTGATGTAAATTGCCAACAGCCACTCTGGAGAAGTGTATGGTGTTTCCTGAAACATCTAAAAAACAAAGCAACAGAGCCTAGGGCACTTCCACTTATGGTCCTATAGATTAGGGAAATTAAAATCAAAAAGACACAGCCACCCCAAAGTTTGGGACGGCTCTGTTTACAAGAACCTCGTTTACGGTACAAGTTCAATATCGCAGAAAGCGAAAAATGGATAAAGAAGTTGTGGTACTTACGTACAATGCAATATCACTCAGCAATGAAATCTATGTCATCAGGCCAGTAGCAGCATAATGAGTGGATTCAGGTACGATGATTCTAAGTGAAATAAGTCACACAGAAAAAGAAACATCATAAGATATCACTAATACACGGAATGTAAACTTGGCTACACAGGAACTGAATTACAAAACAGAATAGGGTCTCAAATGTAGAAAACCAACTTATGCTTGCTTAAGGGGAAAGGTGAGTTGGGGTGCTGCATAAAACCAGAGATGGAAATTAACACAGATACCTTTCCATAAGCCAAATATGTAATAGACAAGAGCTACTGCTTGCTCAATGAAGTGGACTCAACACCCCATATTAAACGCCTAAGAATATACCTGACTAGTAAGAATCTTAAAACCTATGGATTTATATGTCTCCAAAAGAGAATCCAGCGTGTGTACAGTGACATAAAAGCAGCAGTGATATGATTGGTGAGGTTCGGTGAGCAAATGCAGACCCTTTGAATTCATATTGCATGGTACCCATTCCATGGTTCTCAACTCTCCAGGTTTAAGGGATTCTTCCTTCAGTTAAAACATGCATGTGGAACCCAGAGTATGATCCACCGTGTGATTGGGAAACGTGTTCAAATGTGTCTCAGTTTTCGTCCCCTAGTACTTGGGTGCAACATTCCAGACGCTTTACTAACACTCTCCCCACTTGGAGAGTCAGTGCCTTTAACCTCCTGTTTGGCCCAGTTTGCAATTTCTGCGGAAAATGAACAGGAATAGGGAGAACCAATGAGAGACTAGCTGGAGGTGTCTGGACGGGCAAATTTAACTCTCATTTCCCACCAAGAAGAGGAATTAAACAAAGGCTCAGCGTGCCATGCCGGAACCACACTAGGGCCTGAAGCAATCCTGCGGTGTTGCGGCCAGCTCACAAGAAAACGAGTTGAAGAAAGGAGCTCAGGGGCACTGTAATTCACAAACATGCAGAGTTATAAATGACAGCTATCGTCAAAAAATATATTGAAGTAAGGCAGCCAAGAGGACTTGAAAGTTGGGCAGAATTGCAGGAAACCGATTTCAGGAGGTAGACTGGAATTGCATGTAAAGCATAGGAAAAGAGGCAGAACGTCCACAATGATGCACTTGGCCAAAAAGGGCGTATGCGTTTTTTCCTGAATATATTCAGGAAAAAACCCATACGCCCTTTTTGGCCAACCAAGCAAGCTTGCAAAGGAAATCTGCACTACAATGAAGTCTCACTGCCCCCCGGTCAAAAGGGCCATCTGAAAAAAGTGTAAAATCCAGAAAGGCAGGACAGGCCATGGAGAACTGGGAGCCTTGTTATGCTGATGGGCGTGATGTAAATTGCCAACAGCCACTCTGGAGAAGTGTATGGTGTTTCCTGAAACATCTAAAAAACAAAGCAACAGAGCCTAGGGCACTTCCACTTATGGTCCTATAGATTAGGGAAATTAAAATCAAAAAGACACAGCCACCCCAAAGTTTGGGACGGCTCTGTTTACAAGAACCTCGTTTACGGTACAAGTTCAATATCGCAGAAAGCGAAAAATGGATAAAGAAGTTGTGGTACTTACGTACAATGCAATATCACTCAGCAATGAAATCTATGTCATCAGGCCAGTAGCAGCATAATGAGTGGATTCAGGTACGATGATTCTAAGTGAAATAAGTCACACAGAAAAAGAAACATCATAAGATATCACTAATACACGGAATGTAAACTTGGCTACACAGGAACTGAATTACAAAACAGAATAGGGTCTCAAATGTAGAAAACCAACTTATGCTTGCTTAAGGGGAAAGGTGAGTTGGGGTGCTGCATAAAACCAGAGATGGAAATTAACACAGATACCTTTCCATAAGCCAAATATGTAATAGACAAGAGCTACTGCTTGCTCAACGAAGTGGACTCAACACCCCATATTAAACGCCTAAGAATATACCTGACTAGTAAGAATCTTAAAACCTATGGATTTATATGTCTCCAAAAGAGAATCCAGCGTGTGTACAGTGACATAAAAGCAGCAGTGATAGGATTGGTGAGGTTCGGTGAGCAAATGCAGACCCTTTGAATTCATATTGCATGGTACCCATTCCATGGTTCTCAACTCTCCAGGTTTAAGGGATTCTTCCTTCAGTTAAAACATGCATGTGGAACCCAGAGTATGATCCACCGTGTGATTGGGAAACGTGTTCAAATGTGTCTCAGTTTTCGTCCCCTAGTACTTGGGTGCAACATTCCAGACGCTTTACTAACACTCTCCCCACTTGGAGAGTCAGTGCCTTTAACCTCCTGTTTGGCCCAGTTTGCAATTTCTGCGGAAAATGAACAGGAATAGGGAGAACCAATGAGAGACTAGCTGGAGGTGTCTGGACGGGCAAATTTAACTCTCATTTCCCACCAAGAAGAGGAATTAAACAAAGGCTCAGCGTGCCATGCCGGAACCACACTAGGGCCTGAAGCAATCCTGCGGTGTTGCGGCCAGCTCACAAGAAAACGAGTTGAAGAAAGGAACTCAGGGGCACTGTAATTCACAAACATGCAGAGTTATAAATGACAGCTATCGTCAAAAAATATATTGAAGTAAGGCAGCCAAGAGGACTTGAAAGTTGGGCAGAATTGCAGGAAACCGATTTCAGGAGGTAGACTGGAATTTCATGTAAAGCATAGGAAAAGAGGCAGAACGTCCACAATGATGCACTTGGCCAAAAAGGGCGTATGCGTTTTTTCCTGAATATATTCAGGAAAAAACCCATACGACCTTTTTGGCCAACCATGCAAGCTTGCAAAGGAAATCTGCACTACAATGAAGTCTCACTGCCCCCCGGTCAAAAGGGCCATCTGAAAAATGTGTAAAATCCAGAAAGGCAGGACAGGCCATGGAGAACTGGGAACCTTGTTATGCTGATGGGCGGGATGTAAATTGCCAACAGCCACTCTGGAGAAGTGTATGGTGTTTCCTGAAACATCTAAAAAACAAAGCAACAGAGCCTAGGGCACTTCCACTTATGATCCTATAGCTTAGGGAAATTGAAATCAAAAAGACAAGCCACCCCAAAGTTTGGGTCGGCTCTGTTTACAAGAACCTTGTTTACGGTACAAGTTCAATATCACAGAAAGCGAAAAATGGATAAAGAAGTTGTGGTACTTACGTACACTGCAATATCACTCAGCAATGAAATCTATGTCATCAGGCCAGTAGCAGCATAATGAGTGGATTCAGGTACGATAATTCTAAGTGAAATAAGTCACACAGAAAAAGAAACATCATAAGATATCACTAATACATGGAATGTAAACTTGGCTACACAGGAACTGAATTACAAAACAGAACAGGGTCTCAAATGTAGAAAACCAACTTATGCTTGCTTAAGGGGAAAGGTTAGTTGGGGTGCTGCATAAAACCAGAGATTGAAATTAGCACAGATACCTTTCCATAAGCCAAATATGTAATAAACAAGAGCTACTCCTTGCTCAACGAAGTGGACCCATCACCCCATATTAAACGCCTAAGAATATACCTGACTAGTAAGAATCTTAAAACCTATGGATTGATATGTCTACGAAAGAGAATCAAGCGTGTGTACAGCGGCATAAACTCAGCAGTGATAGGATTGGTGAGGTTCGGTGAGCAAACGCAGACCCTTTGAAGTCATATTGCATGGTACCCATTCCATGGGTCTCAACTCTCCAGGAGTAAGGGATTCTTCCTTCAGCTAAAACATGCATGTGGAACCCAGAGTATGATCCACCATGTGATCGGGAAACGTGTTCAAATGTGTCTCAGTTTTCGTCCCCTGGTACTCGGGTGCAACATTCCAGACGCTTTACTAACACTCTCCCCACTTGGAGAGTCAGTGCCTTTAACCTCCTGTTTGGCCAAGTTTGCAATTTCTGCGGAAAATGAACAGGAATAGGGAGAACCAATGAGAGACTAGCTGGAGGAGTCTGGACGGGCAAATTTAACTCTCATTTCCCAACAGGAAGAGGAATTAACCAAAGGCTCAGCGAGCCATGCCGAAACCACACTAGGGCCTGAAGCAATCCTGCGGTGTTGCGGCCAGCTCACAAGAAAGCGAGTTGAAGAAAGGAGCTCAGGGGCCCTGTAATTCACACACCTGCAGAGTTCTAAATGACAGCTATCGTCCAAAAATATATTGAAGTAAGGCTGCCAAGAGGACTTGAAAGCGGGGCAGAATTGCAGGAAACCGATTTCAGGAGGTAGACTGGAATTGCATGTAAAGCATAGGAAAAGAGGCAGAACGTCCACAATGATGCACTTGGCCAAAAAGGGCGTATGCGTTTTTTCCTGAATATATTCCTGAATATATTCAGGAAAAAACGCATACGCCCTTTTTGGCCAACCAAGCAAGCTTGCAAAGGAAATCTGCACTACAATGAAGTCTCACTGCCCCCCGGTCAAAAGGGCCATCTGAAAAAAGTGTAAAATCCAGAAAGGCATGACAGGCCATGGAGAACTGGGAGCCTTGTTATGCTGATGGGCGTGATGTAAATTGCCAACAGCCACTCTGGAGAAGTGTATGGTGTTTCCTGAAACATCTAAAAAACAAAGCAACAGAGCCTAGGGCACTTCCACTTATGGTCCTATAGCTTAGGGAAATTAAAATCAAAAAGACACAGCCACCCCAATGTTTGGGACGGCTCTGTTTACAAGAACCTCATTTACGGTACAAGTTCAATATCGCAGAAAGCGAAAAATGGATAAAGAAGTTGTGGTACTTACGTACAATGCAATATCACTCAGCAATGAAATCTATGTCCTCAGGCCCATAGCAGGATAATGAGTGGATTCAGGTACGATGATTCTAAGTGAAATAAGTCACACAGAAAAAGAAACATCATAAGATATCACTAATACACGGAATGTAAGCTTGGCTACACAGGAACTTAATTACAAAACAGAACAGGGTCTCAAATCCAAAAAGCAACTTATGCTTGCTTAAGGGGAAAGGTGAGTTGGGGTGCTGCATAAAACCAGAGATTGAAATTAGCACAGATACCTTTCCATAAGCCAAATATGTAATAGAAAAGAGCTACTGCTTGCTCAACGAAGTGGACTCAACACCCCATATTAAACGCCTAAGAATATACCTGACTAGTAAGAATCTTAAAACCTATGGATATATATGTCTCCGAAAGAGAATCCAGCGTGTGTACAGCGGCATAAACGCAGCAGTGATAGGATTGGTGAGGTTCGGTGAGCAAATGCAGACCCTTTGAAGTCATATTGCATGGTACCCATTCCATGGTTCTCAACTCTCCAGGTTTAAGGGATTCTTCCTTCAGCTAAAACATGCATTTGGAACCCAGAGTATGATCCACTGTGTGATCGGGAAACGTGTTCCAATGTGTCTCAGTTTTCGTCCCCTGGTACTCGGGTGCAACATTCCAGATGCTTTACTAACACTCTCCCCACTTGGAGAGTCAGTGCCTTTAACCTCCTGTTTGGCCCAGTTTGCAATTTCTGCGGAAAATGAACAGGAATAGTGAGAACCAATGAGAGACTAGCTGGAGGAGCCTGGACGGGCAAATTTAACTCTCATTTCCCAACAGGAAGAGGAATTAACCAAAGGCTCAGCGAGCCATGCAGGAACCACACTAGGGCCTGAAGCAATCCTGTGGTGTTGCGGCCAGCTCACAAGAAAGCGAGTTGAAGAAAGGAGCTCAGGGGCACTGTAATTCACACACCTGCAGAATTATAAATGACAGCTATCGTCCAAAAATATATTGAAGTAAGGCTGCCAAGAGGACTTGAAAGTGGGGCAGAATTGCAGGAAACCGATTTCAGGAGGTAGACTGGAATTGCATGTAAAGCATAGGAAAAGAGGCAGAACGTCCACAATGATGCACTTGGCCAAAAAGGGCGTATGCATTTTTTCCTGAATATATTCAGGAAAAAACGCATACGCCCTTTTTGGCCAACCAAGCAAGCTTGCAAAGGAAATCTGCACTACAATGAAGTCTCACTGCCCCCCGTTCAAAAGGGCCATCTGAAAAAAGTGTAAAATCCAGAAAGGCAGGACAGGCCATGGAGAACTGGGAGCCTTGTTATGCTGATGGGCGTGATGTAAATTGCCAACAGCCACTCTGGAGAAGTGTATGGTGTTTCCTGAAACATCTAAAAAACAAAGCAACAGAGCCTAGGGCACTTCCACTTATGGTCCTATAGCTTAGGGAAATTAAAATCAAAAAGACACAGCCACCCCAATGTTTGGGACGGCTCTGTTTACAAGAACCTCATTTACGGTACAAGTTCAATATCGCAGAAAGCGAAAAATGGATAAAGAAGTTGTGGTACTTACGTACAATGCAATATCACTCAGCAATGAAATCTATGTCCTCAGGCCCATAGCAGGATAATGAGTGGATTCAGGTACGATGATTCTAAGTGAAATAAGTCACACAGAAAAAGAAACATCATAAGATATCACTAATACACGGAATGTAAGCTTGGCTACACAGGAACTTAATTACAAAACAGAACAGGGTCTCAAATCCAAAAAGCAACTTATGCTTGCTTAAGGGGAAAGGTGAGTTGGGGTGCTGCATAAAACCAGAGATTGAAATTAGCACAGATACCTTTCCATAAGCCAAATATGTAATAGAAAAGAGCTACTGCTTGCTCAACGAAGTGGACTCAACACTACATATTAAACGCCTAAGAATATACCTGACTAGTAAGAATCTTAAAACCTATGGATTTATATGTCTCCGAAAGAGAATCCAGCGTGTGTACAGCGGCATAAACGCAGCAGTGATAGGATTGGTGAGGTTCGGTGAGCAAATGCAGACCCTTTGAAGTCATATTGCATGGTACCCATTCCATGGTTCTCAACTCTCCAGGTTTAAGGGATTCTTCCTTCAGCTAAAACATGCATTTGGAACCCAGAGTATGATCCACTGTGTGATCGGGAAACGTGTTCCAATGTGTCTCAGTTTTCGTCCCCTGGTACTCGGGTGCAACATTCCAGACGCTTTACTAACACTCTCCCCACTTGGAGAGTCAGTGCCTTTAACCTCCTGTTTGGCCCGGTTTGCAATTTCTGCGGAAAATGAACAGGAATAGGGAGAACCAATGAGAGACTAGCTGGAGGTGTCTGGACGGGCAAATTTAACTCTCATTTCCCACCAAGAAGAGGAATTAACCAAAGGCTCAGCGAGCCATGCCGGAACCACACTAGAGCCTGAAGCAATCCTGCGGTGTTGCGGCCAGCTCACAAGAAAGCGAGTTGAAGAAAGGAGCTCAGGGGCCCTGTAATTCACACACCTGCAGAGTTCTAAATGACAGCTATCGTCCAAAAATATATTGAAGTAAGGCTGCCAAGAGGACTTGAAAGCGGGGCAGAATTGCAGGAAACCGATTTCAGGAGGTAGACTGGAATTGCATGTAAAGCATAGGAAAAGAGGCAGAACGTCCACAATGATGCACTTGGCCAAAAAGGGAGTATGCGTTTTTTCCTGAATATATTCAGGAAAAAACGCATACGCCCTTTTTGGCCAACCAAGCAAGCTTGCAAAGGAAATCTGCACTACAATGAAGTCTCACTGCCCCCCGGTCAAAAGGGCCATCTGAAAAAAGTGTAAAATCCAGAAAGGCAGGACAGGCCATGGAGAACTGGGAGCCTTGTTATGCTGATGGGCGTGATGTAAATTGCCAACAGCCACTCTGGAGAAGTGTATGGTGTTTCCTGAAACATCTAAAAAACAAAGCAACAGAGCCTAGGGCACTTCCACTTAAGGTCCTATAGATTAGGGAAATTAAAATCAAAAAGACACAGGCACCCCAAAGTTTGGGACGGCTCTGTTTACAAGAACCTCGTTTACGGTACAAGTTCAATATCGCAGAAAGCGAAAAATGGATAAAGAAGTTGTGGTACTTACGTACAATGCAATATCACTCAGCAATGAAATCTATGTCATCAGGCCAGTAGCAGCATAATGAGTGGATTCAGGTACGATGATTCTAAGTGAAATAAGTCACACAGAAAAAGAAACATCATAAGATATCACTAATACACGGAATGTAAACTTGGCTACACAGGAACTGAATTACAAAACAGAATAGGGTCTCAAATGTAGAAAACCAACTTATGCTTGCTTAAGGGGAAAGGTGAGTTGAGGTGCTGCATAAAACCAGAGATTGAAATTAGCACAGATACCTTTCCATAAGCCAAATATGTAACAGACAAGAGCTACTGCTTTATCAACGAAGTGGACTCAACACCCCATATTAAACGCCTAAGAATATACCTGACTAGTAAGAATCTTAAAACCTATCGATTTATATGTCTCCAAAAGAGAATCAAGCATGTGTACAGCGGCATAAATGCAGCAGTGATAGGATTGGTGAGGTTCGGTGAGCAAATGCAGACCCTTTGAAGTCATATTGCATGGTACCCATTCCATGGTTCTCAACTCTCCAGGTTTAAGGGATTCTTTCTTCAGCTAAAACATGCATGTGGAACCCCGAGTATGATCCACCGTGTGATCGGGAAACGTGTTCAAATATGTCTCAGTTTTCGTCCCCTGGTACTCGGGTGCAACATTCCAGACGCTTTACTAACACTCTCCCCACTTGGAGAGTCAGTGCCTTTAACCTCCTGTTTGGCCCAGTTTGCAATTTCTGCAGAAAAGGAACAGGAATAGGGAGAACCAATGAGAGACTAGCTGGAGGTGTCTGGACGGGTAAATTTAACTCTCAATTCCCACCAAGAAGAGGAATTAACCAAAGGCTCAGCGAGCCATGCCGGAACCACACTAGGGCCTGAAGCAATCCTGCAGTGTTGCGGCCAGCTCACAAGAAAGCGAGTTGAAGAAAGGAGCTCAGGGGCCCTGTAATTCACACACCTGCAGAGTTCTAAATGACAGCTATCATCCAAAAATATATTGAAGTAAGGCTGCCAAGAGGACTTGAAAGCGGGGCAGAATTGCAGGAAACCGATTTCAGGAGGTAGACTGGAATTGCATGTAAAGCATAGGAAAAGAGGCAGAACGTCCACAATGATGCACTTGGCCAAAAAGGGCGTATGCGTTTTTTCCTGAATATATTCAGGAAAAAACGCATACGCCCTTTTTGGCCAACCAAGCAAGCTTGCAAAGAAATCTGCACTACAATGAAGTCTCACTGCCCCCCGGTCAAAAGGGCCATCTGAAAAAAGAGTAAAATCCAGAAAGGCAGGACAGGCCATGGAGAACTGGGAGCCTTGTTATGCTGATGGGCGTGATGTAAATTGCCAACAGCCACTCTGGAGAAGTGTATGGTGTTTCCTGAAACATCTAAAAAACAAAGCAACAGAGCCTAGGGCACTTCCACTTATGGTCCTATAGCTTAGGGAAATTAAAATCAAAAAGACACAGCCACCCCAAAGTTTGGGACGGCTCTGTTTACAAGAACCTCGTTTCCGGTACAAGTTCAATATCGCAGAAAGCGAAAAATGGATAAAGAAGTTGTGGGACTTACGTACAATGCAATATCATTCAGCAATGAAATCTAGGTCATCATGCCCGAAGCAGCATAATGAGTGGATTCAGGTACGATGATTCTAAGTGAAATATGTCACACAGAAAAAGAAACATCATAAGATATCACTAATACACGGAATGTAAACTTGGCTACACAGGAACTGAATTACAAAACAGAATAGGGTCTCAAATGTAGAAAACCAACTTATGCTTGCTTAAGGGGAAAGGTGAGTTGGGGTGCTGCATAAAACCAGAGATTGAAATTAGCACAGATACCTATCCATAAGCCAAATATGTAATAGACAAGAGCTACTGCTTTCTCAACGAAGTGGACTCAACACCCCATATTAAACGCCTAAGAATATACCTGACTAGTAAGAATCTTAAAACCTATGGATTTATATGTCTCCAAAAGAGAATCAAGCATGTGTACAGCGGCATAAACGCAGCAGTGATAGGATTGGTGAGGTTCGGTGAGCAAATGCAGACCCTTTGAAGTCATATTGCATGGTACCCATTCCATGGTTCTCAACTCTCCAGGTTTAAGGGATTCTTCCTTCAGCTAAAACATGCATGTGGAACCCAGAGTATGATCCACCGTGTGATCGGGAAACGTGTTCAAATATGTCTCAGTTTTCGTCCCCTGGTACTCGGGTGCAACATTCCAGACGCTTTACTAACACTCTCCCCACTTGGAGAGTCAGTGCCTTTAACCTCCTGTTTGGCCCAGTTTGCAATTTCTGCGGAAAATGAACAGGAATAGGGAGAACCAATGAGAGACTAGCTGGAGGTGTCTGCCCGGGTAAATTTAACTCTCATTTCCCACCAAGAAGAGGAATTAACCAAAGGCTCAGCGAGCCATGCCGGAACCACACTAGGGCCTGAAGCAATCCTGCGGTGTTGCGGCCAGCTCACAAGAAAGCGAGTTGAAGAAAGGAGCTCAGGGGCCCTGTAATTCACACACCTGCAGAGTTCTAAATGACAGCTATCGTCCAAAAATATATTGAAGTAAGGCTGCCAAGAGGACTTGAAAGCGGGGCAGAATTGCAGGAAACCGATTTCAGGAGGTAGACTGGAATTGCATGTAAAGCATAGGAAAAGAGGCAGAACGTCCACAATGATGCACTTGGCCAAAAAGGGCGTATGCGTTTTTTCCCAGGAAAAAACGCATACGCCCTTTTTGGCCAACCAAGCAAGCTTGCAAAGGAAATCTGCACTACAATGAAGTCTCACTGCCCCCCGGTCAAAAGGGCCATCTGAAAAAAGTGTAAAATCCAGAAAGGCAGGACAGGCCATGGAGAACTGGGAGCCTTGTTATGCTGATGGGCGTGATGTAAATTGCCAACAGCCACTCTGGAGAAGTGTATGGTGTTTCCTGAAACATCTAAAAAACAAAGCAACAGAGCCTAGGGCACTTCCACTTATGGTCCTATAGCTTAGGGAAATTAAAATCAAAAAGACACAGCCACCCCAAAATTGGGGACGGCTCTGTTTACAAAACCTCGTTTACGGTAAAAGTTCAATATCACAGAAAGCGAAAAATGGATAAAGAAGTTCTGGTACTAATGTACAATGCAATATCACTCAGCAATGAAATCTATGTCATCAGGCCCGTAGCAGCATAATGAGTGGATTCAGGTACGATGATTCTAAGTGAAATAAGTCACACAGAAAAAGAAACATCATAAGATATCACTAATACACGGAATGTAAGCTTGGCTACACAGGAACTGAATTACAAAACAGAACAGGGTCTCAAATGTAGAAAACCAACTTATGCTTGCTTAAGGGGAAAGGTGAGTTGGGGTGCTGCAGAAAACCAGAGATTGAAATTAACAAAGATACCTTTCCATAAGACAAATATGTAATAGACAAGAGCTACTCCTTGCTCAACGAAGCGGACTCAACACCCCATATTAAACGCCTAAGAATATACCTGACTAGTAAGAATCTTAAAACCTATGGATTTATATGTCTCCGAAAGAGAATCAAGCGTGTGTACAGCGGCATAAAGGCAGCAGTGAAAGGATTGGTGAGGTTCGGTGAGCAAATGAAGACCGTTTGAAGTCATATTGCATGGTACCCATTCCATGGTTCTCAACTCTCCAGGTTTAAGGGATTCTTCCTTCAGCTAAAACATGCATGTGGAACCCAGAGTATAATCCACCGTGTGATCGGGAAACGTGTTCAAATGTGTCTCAGTTTTCGTCCCCTGGTACTCGGGTGCAACATTCCAGACGCTTTACTAACACTCTCCCCACTTGGAGAGTCAGTGCCTTTAACCTCCTGTTTGGCCCAGTTTGCAATTTCTGCAGAAAAGGAACAGGAATAGGGAGAACCAATGAGAGACTAGCTGGAGGTGTCTGGACGGGCAAATTTAACTCTCATTTCCCACCAGGAAGAGGAATTAACCAAAGGCTCAGCGAGCCATGCCGGAACCACACTAGGGCCTGAAGCAATCCTGCGGTGTTGCGGCGAGCTCACAAGAAAGCAACTTGAAGAAAGGAGCTCAGGGGCCCTGTAATTCACACACCTGCAGAGTTCTAAATGACAGCTATCGTCCAAAAATATATTGAAGTAAGGCTGCCAAGAGGACTTGAAAGCGGGGCAGAATTGCAGGAAACCGATTTCAGGAGGTAGACTGGAATTGCATGTAAAGCATAGGAAAAGAGGCAGAACGTCCACAATGATGCACTTGGCCAAAAAGGGCGTATGCGTTTTTTCCTGAATATATTCAGGAAAAAATGCATACGCCCTTTTTGGCCAAACAAGCAAGCTTGCAAAGGAAATCTGCACTACAATGAAGTCTCACTGCTCCCCGGTCAAAAGGGCCATCTGAAAAAAGAGTAAAATCCAGAAAGGCAGGACAGGCCATGGAGAACTGGGAGTTTTGTTATGCCAATGGGCGTGATGTAAATTGCCAACAGCCACTCTGGATAAGTGTATGGTGTTTCCTGAAACATCTAAAAAACAAAGCAACAGAGCCTAGGGCACTTCCACTTATGGTGCTATAGCTTAGGGAAATTAAAATAAAAAAGACACAGCCACCCCAAAGTTTGGGATGGCTCTCTTTACAAGAACCTCGTTTACTGTACAAGTTCAATATCGCAGAAAGCGAAAAATGGATAAATAAGTTGTTGTACTTACGTACAATGCAATATCACTCAGCAATGAAATCTATGTCATCAGGCCAGTAGCAGCATAATGAGTGGATTCAGGTACGATGATTCTAAGTGAAATAAGTCACACAGAAAAAGAAACATCATAAGATATCACTACTACACAGAATGTAAACTTGGCTACACAGGAACTGAATTACAAAACAGAATAGGGTCTCAAATGTAGAAAACCAACTTATGCTTGCTTAAGGGGAAAGGTGAGTTGGGGTGCTGCATAAAACCAGAGATTGAAATTAGCACAGATACCTTTCCATAAGACAAATATGTAATAGAAAAGAGCTACTCCCTGCTCAACGAAGTGGACTCAACACCCCATATTAAACGCCTAAGAATATACCTGACTAGTAAGAATCTTAAAACCTATGGATTTATATGTCTCCGAAAGAGAATCAAGCGTGTGTACAGCGGCATAAACGCAGCAGTGAAAGGATTGGTGAGGTTCGGTGAGCAAATGCAGACCCTTTGAAGTCATATTGCATGGTACCCATTCCATGGTTCTCAACTCTCCAGGTTTAAGGGATTCTTCCTTCAGCTAAAACATGCATGTGGAACCCAGAGTATGATCCACCGTGTGATCGGGAAATGTGTTCAAATGTGTCTCAGATTTCGTCCCCTGGTACTCAGGTGCAACATTCCAGACGCTTTACTAACACTCTCCCCACTTGCAGAGTCAGTGCCTTTAATCTGCTGTTGGGCCCAGTTTGCAATTTCGGCGGAAAATGAACAGGAATAGGGAGAACCAATGAGAGACTAGCTGGAGGTGTCTGGATGGGCAAATTTAACTCTCATTTCTCACCAGGAAGAGGAATTAACCAAAGGCTCAGCGAGCCATGCCGGAACAACACTAGGGCCTGAAGCAATCCTGCGGTGTTGCGGCCAGCTCACAAGAAAGCGAGTTGAAGAAAGGAGCTCAGGGGCCCTGTAATTCACACACCTGCAGAGTTCTAAATGACAGCTATCGTCCAAAAATATATTGAAGTAAGGCTGCCAAGAGGACTTGAAAGCGGGGCAGAATTGCAGGAAAACGATTTGAGGAGGTAGACTGGAATTGCATGTAAAGCATAGGAAAAGAGGCAGAACGTCCACAATGATGCACTTGGCCAAAAAGGGCGTATGCGTTTTTTCCTGAATATATTCAGGAAAAAACGCATATGCCCTTTTTGGCCAACCAAGCAAGCTTGCAAAGGAAATCTGCACTACAATGAAGTCTCACTGCCCCCCGGTCAAAAGGGCCATCTGAAAAAAGTGTAAAATCCAGAAAGGCAGGACAGGCCATGGAGAACTGGGAGCCTTGTTATGCTGATGGGCGTGATGTAATTTGCCAACAGCCACTCTGGAGAAGTGTATGGTGTTTCCTGAAACATCTAAAAAACAAAGCAACAGAGCCTAGGGCACTTCCACTTATGGTCCGATAGCTTAGGGAAATTAAAATCAAAAAGACACAGCCACCCCAAAGTTTGGGACGGCTCTGTTTACAAGAACCTCATTTACGGTACAAGTTCAATATCGCAGAAAGCGAAAAATGGATAAAGAAGTTGTTGTACTTACGTACAATGCAATATCACTCAGCAATGAAATCTATGTCATCAGGCCCATAGCAGGATAATGAGTGGATTCAGGTACGATGATTCTAAGTGAAATAAGTCACACAGAAAAAGAAACATCATAAGATATCACTAATACACGGAATGTAAGCTTGGCTACACAGGAACTTAATTACAAAACAGAACAGGGTCTCAAATCCAAAAAGCAACTTATGCTTGCTTAAGGGGAAAGGTGAGTTGGGGTGCTGCATAAAACCAGAGATTGAAATTAGCACAGATACCTTTCCATAAGCCAAATATGTAATAGACAAGAGCTACTGCTTGCTCAACGAAGTGGACTCAACACCCCATATTAAACGCCTAAGAATATACCTGACTAGTAAGAATCTTAAAACCTATGGATTTATATGTCTCCGAAAGAGAATCAAGCGTGTGTACAGCGGCATAAACGCAGCAGACAAAGGATTGTTGAGGTTCGGTGAGCAAATGCAGACCCTTTGAAGTCATATTGCATGGTACCCATTCCATGGGTCTCAACTCTCCAGGTTTAAGGGATTCTTCCTTCAGCTAAAACATGCATGTGGAACCCACAGTATGATCCACCATGTGATCGGGAAACGTGTTCAAATGTGTCTCAGTTTTCGTCCCCTGGTACTCGGGTGCAACATTCCAGACGCTTTACTAACACTCTCCCCACTTGGAGAGTCAGTGCCTTTAACCTCCTGTTTGGCACAGTTTGCAATTTCTGCAGAAAATGAACAGGAATAGGGAGAACCAATGAGAGACTAGCTGGAGGTGTCTGGACGGGCAAATTTAACTCTCATTTCCCACCAGGAAGAGGAATTATCCAAAGCCTCAGCGTGCCATGCCAGTAGCAAACTACACCCTGAAGCAATCCTGCACTGTTGCGGCCAGCTCACGAGAAAGCGAGTTGAAGAAAGGAGCTCAGGGGCACTGTAATTCACAAACCTGCAGAGTTCTAAATGACAGCTATCGTCCAAAAATATATTGAAGTAAGTCTGCCAAGAGGACTTGAAAGCGGAGCAGAATTGCAGGAAACTGATTTCAGGAGGTAGACAGGAATTGGATGTAAAGCATAGGAAAAGAGTCAGAACGTCCACAATGATGCACTTGGCCAAAAAGGGCGTATACGTTTTTTCCTGAATATATTCAGGAAAAAACGCATACGCCCTTTTTGGCCAACCAAGCAAGCTTGCAAAGGAAATCTGCACTACAATGAAGTCTCACTGTGCCCCGGTCAAAAGGGCCATCTGAAAAAAGTGTAAAATCCAGAAAGGCAGGACAGGCCATGGAGAACTGGGAGCCTTGTTATGCTGATGGGCGTGATGTAAATTGCCAACAGCCACTCTGGAGAAGTGTATGGTGTTTCCTGAAACATCTAAAAAACAAAGCAACAGAGCCTAGGGCACTTCCACTTATGGTCCTATAGATTAGGGAAATTAAAATCAAAAAGACACAGCCACCCCAAAGTTTGGGACGGCTCTGTTTACAAGAACCTCGTTTACGGTACAAGTTCAATATCGCAGAAAGCGAAAAATGGATAAAGAAGTTGTGGTACTTACGTACAATGCAATATCACTCAGCAATGAAATCTATGTCATCAGGCCAGTAGCAGCATAATGAGTGGATTCAGGTACGATGATTCTAAGTGAAATAAGTCACACAGAAAAAGAAACATCATAAGATATCACTAATACACGGAATGTAAACTTGGCTACACAGGAACTGAATTACAAAACAGAATAGGGTCTCAAATGTAGAAAACCAACTTATGCTTGCTTAAGGGGAAAGGTGAGTTGGGGTGCTGCATAAAACCAGAGATTGAAATTACCACAGATACCTTTCCATAAGCCAAATATGTAATAGACAAGAGCTACTGCTTGCTCAACGAAGTGGACTCAACACCCCATATTAACCGCCTAAGAATATACCTGACTAGTAAGAATCTTAAAACCTATGGATTTATATGTCTCCAAAAGAGAATCCAGCGTGTGTACAGTGACATAAAAGCAGCAGTGAAAGGATTGGTGAGGTTCGGTGAGCAAATGCAGACCCTTTGAATTCATATTGCATGGTACCCATTCCATGGTTCTCAACTCTCCAGGTTTAAGGGAATCTTCCTTCAGTTAAAACATGCATGTGGAACCCAGAGTATGATCCACCGTGTGATTGGGAAACGTGTTCAAATGTGTCTCAGTTTTCGTCCCCTAGTACTTGGGTGCAACATTCCAGACGCTTTACTAACACTCTCCCCACTTGGAGAGTCAGTGCCTTTAACCTCCTGTTTGGCCCAGTTTGCAATTTCTGCGGAAAATGAACAGGAATAGGGAGAACCAATGAGAGACTAGCTGGAGGTGTCTGGACGGGTAAATTTAACTCTCATTTCTCACCAAGAAGAGGAATTAACCAAAGGCTCAGCGAGCCATGCCGGAACAACACTAGGGCCTGAAGCAATCCTGCGGTGTTGCGGCCAGCTCACAAGAAAGCGAGTTGAAGAAAGGAGCTCAGGGGCCCTGTAATTCACACACCTGCAGAGTTCTAAATGACAGCTATCGTCCAAAAATATATTGAAGTAAGGCTGCCAAGAGGACTTGAAAGCGGGGCAGAATTGCAGGAAAACGATTTGAGGAGGTAGACTGGAATTGCATGTAAAGCATAGGAAAAGAGGCAGAACGTCCACAATGATGCACTTGGCCAAAAAGGGCGTATGCGTTTTTTCCTGAATATATTCAGGAAAAAACGCATATGCCCTTTTTGGCCAACCAAGCAAGCTTGCAAAGGAAATCTGCACTACAATGAAGTCTCACTGCCCCCCGGTCAAAAGGGCCATCTGAAAAAAGTGTAAAATCCAGAAAGGCAGGACAGGCCATGGAGAACTGGGAGCCTTGTTATGCTGATGGGCGTGATGTAATTTGCCAACAGCCACTCTGGAGAAGTGTATGGTGTTTCCTGAAACATCTAAAAAACAAAGCAACAGAGCCTAGGGCACTTCCACTTATGGTCCGATAGCTTAGGGAAATTAAAATCAAAAAGACACAGCCACCCCAAAGTTTGGGACGGCTCTGTTTACAAGAACCTCATTTACGGTACAAGTTCAATATCGCAGAAAGCGAAAAATGGATAAAGAAGTTGTTGTACTTACGTACAATGCAATATCACTCAGCAATGAAATCTATGTCATCAGGCCCATAGCAGGATAATGAGTGGATTCAGGTACGATGATTCTAAGTGAAATAAGTCACACAGAAAAAGAAACATCATAAGATATCACTAATACACGGAATGTAAGCTTGGCTACACAGGAACTTAATTACAAAACAGAACAGGGTCTCAAATCCAAAAAGCAACTTATGCTTGCTTAAGGGGAAAGGTGAGTTGGGGTGCTGCATAAAACCAGAGATTGAAATTAGCACAGATACCTTTCCATAAGCCAAATATGTAATAGACAAGAGCTACTGCTTGCTCAACGAAGTGGACTCAACACCCCATATTAAACGCCTAAGAATATACCTGACTAGTAAGAATCTTAAAACCTATGGATTTATATGTCTCCGAAAGAGAATCAAGCGTGTGTACAGCGGCATAAACGCAGCAGACAAAGGATTGTTGAGGTTCGGTGAGCAAATGCAGACCCTTTGAAGTCATATTGCATGGTACCCATTCCATGGGTCTCAACTCTCCAGGTTTAAGGGATTCTTCCTTCAGCTAAAACATGCATGTGGAACCCACAGTATGATCCACCATGTGATCGGGAAACGTGTTCAAATGTGTCTCAGTTTTCGTCCCCTGGTACTCGGGTGCAACATTCCAGACGCTTTACTAACACTCTCCCCACTTGGAGAGTCAGTGCCTTTAACCTCCTGTTTGGCACAGTTTGCAATTTCTGCAGAAAATGAACAGGAATAGGGAGAACCAATGAGAGACTAGCTGGAGGTGTCTGGACGGGCAAATTTAACTCTCATTTCCCACCAGGAAGAGGAATTATCCAAAGCCTCAGCGTGCCATGCCAGTAGCAAACTACAGCCTGAAGCAATCCTGCACTGTTGCGGCCAGCTCACGAGAAAGCGAGTTGAAGAAAGGAGCTCAGGGGCACTGTAATTCACAAACCTGCAGAGTTCTAAATGACAGCTATCGTCCAAAAATATATTGAAGTAAGTCTGCCAAGAGGACTTGAAAGCGGAGCAGAATTGCAGGAAACTGATTTCAGGAGGTAGACAGGAATTGGATGTAAAGCATAGGAAAAGAGTCAGAACGTCCACAATGATGCACTTGGCCAAAAAGGGCGTATACGTTTTTTCCTGAATATATTCAGGAAAAAACGCATACGCCCTTTTTGGCCAACCAAGCAAGCTTGCAAAGGAAATCTGCACTACAATGAAGTCTCACTGTGCCCCGGTCAAAAGGGCCATCTGAAAAAAGTGTAAAATCCAGAAAGGCAGGACAGGCCATGGAGAACTGGGAGCCTTGTTATGCTGATGGGCGTGATGTAAATTGCCAACAGCCACTCTGGAGAAGTGTATGGTGTTTCCTGAAACATCTAAAAAACAAAGCAACAGAGCCTAGGGCACTTCCACTTATGGTCCTATAGATTAGGGAAATTAAAATCAAAAAGACACAGCCACCCCAAAGTTTGGGATGGCTCTGTTTACAAGAACCTCGTTTACGGTACAAGTTCAATATCGCAGAAAGCGAAAAATGGATAAAGAAGTTGTGGTACTTACGTACAATGCAATATCACTCAGCAATGAAATCTATGTCATCAGGCCAGTAGCAGCATAATGAGTGGATTCAGGTACGATGATTCTAAGTGAAATAAGTCACACAGAAAAAGAAACATCATAAGATATCACTAATACACGGAATGTAAACTTGGATACACAGGAACTGAATTACAAAACAGAATAGGGTCTCAAATGTAGAAAACCAACTTATGCTTGCTTAAGGGGAAAGGTGAGTTGGGGTGCTGCATAAAACCAGAGATTGAAATTAACACAGATACCTTTCCATAAGCCAAATATGTAATAGACAAGAGCTACTGCTTGCTCAACGAAGTGGACTCAACACCCCATATTAAACGCCTAAGAATATACCTGACTAGTAAGAATCTTAAAACCTATGGATTTATATGTCTCCAAAAGAGAATCCAGCGTGTGTACAGTGACATAAAAGCAGCAGTGATAGGATTGGTGAGGTTCGGTGAGCAAATGCAGACCCTTTGAATTCATATTGCATGGTACCCATTCCATGGTTCTCAACTCTCCAGGTTTAAGGGATTCTTCCTTCAGTTAAAACATGCATGTGGAACCCAGAGTATGATCCACCGTGTGATTGGGAAACGTGTTCAAATGTGTCTCAGTTTTCGTCCCCTAGTACTTGGGTGCAACATTCCAGACGCTTTACTAACACTCTCCCCACTTGGAGAGTCAGTGCCTTTAACCTCCTGTTTGGCCCAGTTTGCAATTTCTGCGGAAAATGAACAGGAATAGGGAGAACCAATGAGAGACTAGCTGGAGGTGTCTGGACGGGCAAATTTAACTCTCATTTCCCACCAAGAAGAGGAATTAACCAAAGGCTCAGCGTGCCATGCCGGAACCACACTAGGGCCTGAAGCAATCCTGCGGTGTTGCGGCCAGCTCACAAGAAAACGAGTTGAAGAAAGGAGCTCAGGGGCACTGTAATTCACAAACATGCAGAGTTATAAATGACAGCTATCGTCAAAAAATATATTGAAGTAAGGCAGCCAAGAGGACTTGAAAGTTGGGCAGAATTGCAGGAAACCGATTTCAGGAGGTAGACTGGAATTTCATGTAAAGCATAGGAAAAGAGGCAGAACGTCCACAATGATGCACTTGGCCAAAAAGGGCGTATGCGTTTTTTCCTGAATATATTCAGGAAAAAACGCATACGCCCTTTTTGGCCAACCAAGCAAGCTTGCAAAGGAAATCTGCACTACAATGAAGTCTCACTGCCCCCCGGTCAAAAGGGCCATCTGAAAAAAGTGTAAAATCCAGAAAGGCAGGACAGGCCATGGAGAACTGGGAGCCTTGTTATGCTGATGGGCGTGATGTAAATTGCCAACAGCCACTCTGGAGAAGTGTATGGTGTTTCCTGAAACATCTAAAAAACAAAGCAACAGAGCCTAGGGCACTTCCACTTATGGTCCTATAGATTAGGGAAATTAAAATCAAAAAGACACAGCCACCCCAAAGTTTGGGACGGCTCTGTTTACAAGAACCTCGTTTACGGTACAAGTTCAATATCGCAGAAAGCGAAAAATGGATAAAGAAGTTGTGGTACTTACGTACAATGCAATATCACTCAGCAATGAAATCTATGTCATCAGGCCAGTAGCAGCATAATGAGTGGATTCAGGTACGATGATTCTAAGTGAAATAAGTCACACAGAAAAAGAAACATCATAAGATATCACTAATACACGGAATGTAAACTTGGATACACAGGAACTGAATTACAAAACAGAATAGGGTCTCAAATGTAGAAAACCAACTTATGCTTGCTTAAGGGGAAAGGTGAGTTGGGGTGCTGCATAAAACCAGAGATTGAAATTAACACAGATACCTTTCCATAAGCCAAATATGTAATAGACAAGAGCTACTGCTTGCTCAACGAAGTGGACTCAACACCCCATATTAAACGCCTAAGAATATACCTGACTAGTAAGAATCTTAAAACCTATGGATTTATATGTCTCCAAAAGAGAATCCAGCGTGTGTACAGTGACATAAAAGCAGCAGTGATAGGATTGGTGAGGTTCGGTGAGCAAATGCAGACCCTTTGAATTCATATTGCATGGTACCCATTCCATGGTTCTCAACTCTCCAGGTTTAAGGGATTCTTCCTTCAGTTAAAACATGCATGTGGAACCCAGAGTATGATCCACCGTGTGATTGGGAAACGTGTTCAAATGTGTCTCAGTTTTCGTCCCCTAGTACTTGGGTGCAACATTCCAGACGCTTTACTAACACTCTCCCCACTTGGAGAGTCAGTGCCTTTAACCTCCTGTTTGGCCCAGTTTGCAATTTCTGCGGAAAATGAACAGGAATAGGGAGAACCAATGAGAGACTAGCTGGAGGTGTCTGGACGGGCAAATTTAACTCTCATTTCCCACCAAGAAGAGGAATTAAACAAAGGCTCAGCGTGCCATGCCGGAACCACACTAGGGCCTGAAGCAATCCTGCGGTGTTGCGGCCAGCTCACAAGAAAACGAGTTGAAGAAAGGAGCTCAGGGGCACTGTAATTCACAAACATGCAGAGTTATAAATGACAGCTATCGTCAAAAAATATATTGAAGTAAGGCAGCCAAGAGGACTTGAAAGTTGGGCAGAATTGCAGGAAACCGATTTCAGGAGGTAGACTGGAATTTCATGTAAAGCATAGGAAAAGAGGCAGAACGTCCACAATGATGCACTTGGCCAAAAAGGGCGTATGCGTTTTTTCCTGAATATATTCAGGAAAAAACGCATACGCCCTTTTTGGCCAACCAAGCAAGCTTGCAAAGGAAATCTGCACTACAATGAAGTCTCACTGCCCCCCGGTCAAAAGGGCCATCTGAAAAAAGTGTAAAATCCAGAAAGGCAGGACAGGCCATGGAGAACTGGGAGCCTTGTTATGCTGATGGGCGTGATGTAAATTGCCAACAGCCACTCTGGAGAAGTGTATGGTGTTTCCTGAAACATCTAAAAAACAAAGCAACAGAGCCTAGGGCACTTCCACTTATGATCCTATAGCTTAGGGAAATTGAAATCAAAAAGACAAGCCACCCCAAAGTTTGGGTCGGCTCTGTTTACAAGAACCTTGTTTACGGTACAAGTTCAATATCACAGAAAGCGAAAAATGGATAAAGAAGTTGTGGTACTTACGTACACTGCAATATCACTCAGCAATGAAATCTATGTCATCAGGCCAGTAGCAGCATAATGAGTGGATTCAGGTACGATAATTCTAAGTGAAATAAGTCACACAGAAAAAGAAACATCATAAGATATCACTAATACATGGAATGTAAACTTGGCTACACAGGAACTGAATTACAAAACAGAACAGGGTCTCAAATGTAGAAAACCAACTTATGCTTGCTTAAGGGGAAAGGTTAGTTGGGGTGCTGCATAAAACCAGAGATTGAAATTAGCACAGATACCTTTCCATAAGCCAAATATGTAATAAACAAGAGCTACTCCTTGCTCAACGAAGTGGACCCATCACCCCATATTAAACGCCTAAGAATATACCTGACTAGTAAGAATCTTAAAACCTATGGATTTATATGTCTCCGAAAGAGAAACCAGCGTGTGTACAGCGGCATAAACTCAGCAGTGATAGGATTGGTGAGGTTCGGTGAGCAAACGCAGACCCTTTGAAGTCATATTGCATGGTACCCATTCCATGGGTCTCAACTCTCCAGGAGTAAGGGATTCTTCCTTCAGCTAAAACATGCATGTGGAACCCAGAGTATGATCCACCATGTGATCGGGAAACGTGTTCAAATGTGTCTCAGTTTTCGTCCCCTGGTACTCGGGTGCAACATTCCAGACGCTTTACTAACACTCTCCCCACTTGGAGAGTCAGTGCCTTTAACCTCCTGTTTGGCCAAGTTTGCAATTTCTGCAGAAAATGAACAGGAATAGGGAGAACCAATGAGAGACTAGCTGGAGGAGTCTGCACGGCAAATTTAACTCTCATTTCCCAACAGGAAGAGGAATTAACCAAAGGCTCAGCGAGCCATGCCGAAACCACACTAGGGCCTGAAGCAATCCTGCGGTGTTGCGGCCAGCTCACAAGAAAGCGAGTTGAAGAAAGGAGCTCAGGGGCCCTGTAATTCACACACCTGCAGAGTTCTAAATGACAGCTATCGTCCAAAAATATATTGAAGTAAGGCTGCCAAGAGGACTTGAAAGCGGGGAAGAATTGCAGGAAACCGATTTCAGGAGGTAGACTGGAATTGCATGTAAAGCATAGGAAAAGAGGCAGAACGTCCACAATGATGCACTTGGCCAAAAAGGGCGTATGCGTTTTTTCCTGAATATATTCCTGAATATATTCAGGAAAAAACGCATACGCCCTTTTTGGCCAACCAAGCAAGCTTGCAAAGGAAATCTGCACTACAATGAAGTCTCACTGCCCCCCGGTCAAAAGGGCCATCTGAAAAAAGTGTAAAATCCAGAAAGGCAGGACAGGCCATGGAGAACTGGGAGCCTTGTTATGCTGATGGGCGTGATGTAATTTGCGACCAGCCACTCTGGAGAAGTGTATGGTGTTTCCTGAAACATCTAAAAAACAAAGCAACAGAGCCTAGGGCACTTCCACTTATGGTCCGATAGCTTAGGGAAATTAAAATCAAAAAGACACAGCCACCCCAAAGTTTGGGACGGCTCTGTTTACAAGAACCTCGTTTACGGTACAAGTTCAATATCGCAGAAAGTGAAAAATGGATAAAGAAGTTGTGGTACTTACGTACAATGCAATATCACTCAGCAATGAAATCTATGTCATCAGGCCCATAGCAGGATAATGAGTGGATTCAGGTACGATGATTCTAAGTGAAATAAGTCACACCGAAAAAGAAACATCATAAGATATCACTAATACACGGAATGTAAGCTTGGCTACACAGGAAGTGAATTACAAAACAGAACAGGGTCTCAAATGCAAAAAAGCAACTTATGCTTGCTTAAGGGGAAAGGTGAGTTGGGGTGCTGCATAAAACCAGAGATTGAAATTAGCACAGATACCTTTCCATAAGCCAAATATGTAATAGACAAGAGCTACTGCTTTCTCAACGAAGTTTACTCAACACCCCATATTAAACGCCTAAAAATATACCTGACTAGTAAGAATCTTAAAACCTATGGATTTATATGTCTCCGAAAGAGAATCAAGAATGTTTACAGTGGCATAAATGCAGCAGTGATAGGATTGCTGAGGTTCGGTGAGCAAATGCAGACCCTTTGAAGTCATATTGCATGGTACCCATTCCATGGTTCTCAACTCTCCAGGTTTAAGGGATTCTTCCTTCAGCTAAAACATGCATGTGGAACCCAGAGTATGATCCACCGTGTGATCGGGAAACGTGTTCAAATGTGTCTCAGTTTTCTTCCCCTGGTACTCGGGTGCAACATTCCAGACGCTTTACTAACACTCTCCCCACTTGGAGAGTCAGTGCCTTTAACCTCCTGTTTGGCCCAGTTTGCAAATTCTGCGGAAAATGAACAGGAATAGGGAGAACCAATGAGAGACTAGCTGGAGGAGTCTGGACGGGCAAATTTAACTCTCATTTCCCACCAGGAAGAGGAATTAACCAAAGGCTCAGCGAGCCATGCCGGAACCACACTAGGGCCTGAAGCAATCCTGCGGTGTTGCGGCCAGCTCACAAGAAAGCGAGTTGAAGAAAGGAGCTCAGGGTCCCTGTAATTCACACACCTGCAGAGTTATAAATGACAGCTATCGTCCAAAAATATATTGAAGTAAGGTTGCCAAGAGGACTTGAAAGCGGGGCAGAATTGCAGGAAACCGATTTCAGGAGGTAGACTGGAATTGCATGTAAAGCATTGGAAAAGAGTCAGAACGTCCACAATGATGCACTTGGCCAAAAAGGGCATATGCGTTTTTTCCTGAATATATTCAGGAAAAAACGCATACGCCCTTTTTGGCCAACCAAGCAAGCTTGCAAAGGAAATCTGCACTACAATGAAGTCTCACTGCCCCCCGGTCAAAAGGGCCATCTGAAAAATGTGTAAAATCCAGAAAGGCAGGACAGGCCATGGAGAACTGGGAGCCTTGTTATGCTGATGGGCGTGATGTAAATTGCCAACAGCCACTCTGGAGAAGTGTATGGTGTTTCCTGAAACATCTAAAAATCAAAACAACAGAGCATAGGGCACTTCCACTTATGGTCCTATAGCTTAGGGAAATTAAAATCAAAAAGACACAGCCACCCCAAAGTTTGGGACGGCTCTGTTTACAAGAACTTCGTTTCCGGTAAAAGTTCAATATCGCAGAAAGCGAAAAGTGGATAAAGAAGTTGTGGTACTTACGTACAATGCAATATCACTCAGCAATGAAATCTCTTTTATCAGGCCCATAGCAGCATAATGAGTGGATTCAGGTACGATGATTCTAAGTGAAATATGTCACACAGAAAAAGAAACATCATAAGATATCACTAATACATGGAATGTAAACTTGGCTACAGAGGAACTGAATTACAAAACAGAATAGGGTCTCAAATGTAGAAAACCAACTTATGCTTGCTTAAGGGGAAAGGTGAGTTGGGGTGCTGCATAAAACCAGAGATTGAAATTAGCACAGATACCTTTCCATAAGCCAAATATGTAACAGACAAGAGCTACTGCTTTCTCAACGAAGTGGACACAACACCCCATATTAAACGCCTAAGAATATACCTGACTAGTAAGAATCTTAAAACCTATGGATTTATATGTCTCCAAAAGAGAATCAAGCATGTGTACAGCGGCATAAATGCAGCAGTGATAGGATTGGTGAGGTTCGGTGAGCAAATGCAGACCCTTTGAAGTCATATTGCATGTTACCCATTCCATGGTTCTCAACTCTCCAGGTTTAAGGGATTCTTTCTTCAGCTAAAACATGCATGTGGAACCCCGAGTATGATCCACCGTGTGATCGGGAAACGTGTTCAAATATGTCTCAGTTTTCGTCCCCTGGTACTCGGGTGCAACATTCCAGACGCTTTACTAACACTCTCCCCACTTGGAGAGTCAGTGCCTTTAACCTCCTGTTTGGCCCAGTTTGCAATTTCTGCAGAAAAGGAACAGGAATAGGGAGAACCAATGAGAGACTAGCTGGAGGTGTCTGGACGGGTAAATTTAACTCTCAATTCCCACCAAGAAGAGGAATTAACCAAAGGCTCAGCGAGCCATGCCGGAACGACACTAGGGCCTGAAGCAATCCTGCGGTGTTGCGGCCAGCTCACAAGAAAGTGAGTTGAAGAAAGGAGCTCAGGGGCCCTGTAATTCACACACCTGCAGAGTTCTAAATGACAGCTATCGTCCAAAAATATATTGAAGTAAGGCTGTCAAGAGGACTTGAAAGCGGGGCAGAATTGCAGGAAACCGATTTCAGGAGGTAGACTGGAATTGCATGTAAAGCATAGGAAAAGAGGCAGAACGTCCACAATGATGCACTTGGCCAAAAAGGGCGTATGCGTTTTTTCCTGAATATATTCAGGAAAAAACGCATACGCCCTTTTTGACCAACCAAGCAAGCTTGCAAAGGAAATCTGCACTACAATGAAGTCTCACTGCCCCCCGGTCAAAAGGGCCATCTGAAAAAAGAGTAAAATCCAGAAAGGCAGGACAGGCCATGGAGAACTGGGAGCCTTGTTATGCTGATGGGCGTGATGTAAATTGCCAACAGCCACTCTGGAGAAGTGTATGGTGTTTCCTGAAACATCTAAAAAACAAAGCAACAGAGCCTAGGGCACTTCCACTTATGGTCCTATAGCTTAGGGAAATTAAAATCAAAAAGACACAGCCACCCCAAAGTTTGGGACGGCTCTGTTTACAAGAACCTCGTTTCCGGTACAAGTTCAATATCGCAGAAAGCGAAAAATGGATAAAGAAGTTGTGGGACTTACGTACAATGCAATATCATTCAGCAATGAAATCTATGTCATCAGGCCAGTAGCAGCATAATGAGTGGATTCAGGTACGATGATTCTAAGTGAAATATGTCACACAGAAAAAGAAACATCACAAGATATCACTAATACACGGAATGTAAAGTTGGCTACACAGGAACTGAATTACAAAACAGAATAGGGTCTCAAATGTAGAAAACCAACTTATGCTTGCTTAAGGGGAAAGGTGAGTTGGGGTGCTGCATAAAACCAGAGATTGAAATTAGCACAGATACCTTTCCATAAGCCAAATATGTAATAGACAAGAGCTACTGCTTGCTCAACGAAGTGGACTCAACACCCCATATTAAACGCCTAAGAATATACCTGACTAGTAAGAATCTTAAAACCTATGGATTTATATGTCTCCGAAAGAGAATCAAGCGTGTGTACAGCGGCATAAACGCAGCAGTGTTAGGATTGGTGAGGTTCGGTGAGCAAATGCAGACCCTTTGAAGTCATATTGCATGGTACCCATTCCATGGTTCTCAACTCTCCAGGTTTAAGGGATTCTTCCTTCAGCTAAAACATGCATGTGGAACCCAGAGTATGATCCACCGTGTGATCGGGAAACGTGTTCAAATGTGTCTCAGTTTTCGTCCCCTGGTACTCGGGTGCAACATTCCAGACGCTTTACTAACACTCTCCCCACTTGGAGAGTCAGTGCCTTTAACCTCCTGTTTGGCCCGGTTTGCAATTTCTGCGGAAAATGAACAGGAATAGGGAGAACCAATGAGAGACTAGCTGGAGGTGTCTGGACGGGCAAATTTAACTCTCATTTCCCACCAAGAAGAGGAATTAACCAAAGGCTCAGCGAGCCATGCCAGAACCACACTAGAGCCTGAAGCAATCCTGCGGTGTTGCGGCCAGCTCACAAGAAAGCGAGTTGAAGAAAGGAGCTCAGGGGCCCTGTAATTCACACACCTGCAGAGTTCTAAATGACAGCTATCGTCCAAAAATATATTGAAGTAAGGTTGCCAAGAGGACTTGAAAGCGGGGCAGAATTGCAGGAAACCGATTTCAGGAGGTAGACTGGAATTGCATGTAAAGCATTGGAAAAGAGGCAGAACGTCCACAATGATGCACTTGGCCAAAAAGGGCGTATGCGTTTTTTCCTGAATATATTCAGGAAAAAACGCATACGCCCTTTTTGGCCAACCAAGCAAGCTTGCAAAGGAAATCTGCACTACAATGAAGTCTCACTGCCCCCCGGTCAAAAGGGCCATCTGAAAAATGTGTAAAATCCAGAAAGGCAGGACAGGCCATGGAGAACTGGGAGCCTTGTTATGCTGATGGGCGTGATGTAAATTGCCAACAGCCACTCTGGAGAAGTGTATGGTGTTTCCTGAAACATCTAAAAAACAAAGCAACAGAGCCTAGGGCACTTCCACTTATGGTCCTATAGCTTAGGGAAATTAAAATCAAAAAGACACAGGCACCCCAAAGTTTGGGACGGCTCTGTTTACAAGAACCTCGTTTCCGGTAAAAGTTCAATATCGCAGAAAGCGAAAAGTGGATAAAGAAGTTGTGGTACTAACGTACAATGCAATATCACTCAGCAATGAAATCTCTTTCATCAGGCCCATAGCAGCATAATGAGTAGATTCAGGTACGATGACTCTAAGTGAAATATGTCACACAGAAAAAGAAACATCATAAGATATCACTAATACATGGAATGTAAACTTGGCTACAGAGGAACTGAATTACAAAACAGAATAGGGTCTCAAATGTAGAAAACCAACTTATGCTTGCTTAAGGGGAAAGGTGAGTTGGGGTGCTGCATAAAACCAGAGATTGAAATTAACACAGATACCTTTCCATAAGAAAAATATGTAATAGACAAGAGCTACTCCTTGCTCAACGAAGTGGACACAACACCCCATATTAAACGCCTAAGAATATGCCTGACTAGTAAGAATCTTAAAACCTATGGATATATATGTCTCCGAAAGAAAATCAAGCGTGTGTACAGCGGCATAAACGCAGCAGTGATAGGATTGGTGAGGTTCGGTGAGCAAATGAAGACCCTTTGAAGTCATATTGCATGGTATCCATTCCATGGTTCTCAACTCTCCAGGTTTAAGGGATTCTTCCTTCAGCTAAAACATGCATGTGGAACCCAGAGGATGATCCACCGTGTGATCGGGAAACGTGTTCAAATGTGTCTCAGTTTTCGTCCCCTGGTACTCGGGTGCAACATTCCAGATGCTTTACTAACACTCTCCCCACTTGGAGAGTCAGTGCCTTTAACCTCCTGTTTGGCCCAGTTTGCAATTTCTGCAGAAAATGAACAGGAATAGGGAGAACCAATGAGAGACTAGCTGTAGGTGTCTGGACGGGCAAATTTAACTCTCATTTCCCACCAGGAAGAGGAATTAACCAAAGGCTCAGCGAACCATGCCGGAACCACACTAGGGCCTGAAGCAATCCTGCGGTGTTGCGGCCAGCTCACAAGAAAGCGAGTTGAAGAAAGGAGCTCAGGGGCCCTGTAATTCACACACCTGCAGAGTTCTAAATGACAGCTATCGTCCAAAAATATATTGAAGTAAGGCTGCCAAGAGGACTTGAAAGCGGGGCAGAATTGCAGGAAACCGATTTCAGGAGGTAGACTGGAATTGCATGTAAAGCATAGGAAAAGAGGCAGAACGTCCACAATGATGCACTTGGCCAAAAAGGGCGTATGCGTTTTTTCCTGAATATATTCAGGAAAAAATGCATACGCCCTTTTTTGCCAACCAAGCAAGCTTGCAAAGGAAATCTGCACTACAATGAAGTCTCACTGCCCCCCGGTCAAAAGGGCATTCTGAAAAAAGTGTAAAATCTAGAAAGGCAGGACAGGCCATGGAGAACTGGGAGCCTTGTTATGCTGATGGGCGTGATGTAAATTGCCAACAGCCACTCTGGAGAAGTGTATGGTGTTTCCTGAAACATCTAAAAAACAAAGCAACAGAGCCTAGGGCACTTCCACTTATGGTCCTATAGCTTAGGGAAATTAAAATTAAAAAGACACAGCCACCCCAAAGTTTGGGACGGCTCTGTTTACAAGAACCTCGTTTCCGGTACAAGTTCAATATCGCAGAAAGCGAAAAATGGATAAAGAAGTTGTGGTACTAACGTACAATGCAATATCACTCAGCAATGAAATCTCTTTCATCAGGCTCATAGCAGCATAATGAGTGG
This sequence comes from Pseudorca crassidens, assembly GCF_039906515.1. Classification (NCBI taxonomy): domain Eukaryota; kingdom Metazoa; phylum Chordata; class Mammalia; order Artiodactyla; family Delphinidae; genus Pseudorca; species Pseudorca crassidens. Next base: position 95,946,996 of record NC_090296.1, read on the forward strand.
ATTCAGGTACGATGATTCTAAGTGAAATAAGTCACACAGAAAAAGAAACATCATAAGATATCACTAATACACGGAATGTAAACTTGGCTACACAGGAACTGAATTACAAAACAGAATAGGGTCTCAAATGTAGAAAACCAACTTATGCTTGCTTAAGGGGAAAGGTGAGTTGGGGTGCTGCATAAAACCAGAGATTGAAATTAGCACAGATACCTTTCCATAAGCCAAATATGTAATAGACAAGAGCTACTGCTTGCTCAACGAAGTGGACTCAACACCCCATATTAAACGCCTAAGAATATACCTGACTAGTAAGAATCTTAAAACCTATGGATTTATATGTCTCCGAAAGAGAATCCAGCATGTGTACAGCGGCATAAACGCAGCAGTGATAGGATTGGTGAGGTTCGGTGAGCAAATGCAGACCCTTTGAAGTCGTATTGCATGGTACCCATTCCATGGTTCTCAACTCTCCAGGTTTAAGGGATTCTTCCTTCAGCTAAAACATGCATGTGGAACCCAGAGTATGATCCACCGTGTGATCGGGAAACGTGTTCAAATATGTCTCAGTTTTCGTCCCCTGGTACTCGGGTGCAACATTCCAGACGCTTTACTAACACTCTCCCCACTTGGAGAGTCAGTGCCTTTAACCTCCTGTTTGGCCCAGTTTGCAATTTCTGCGGAAAATGAACAGGAATAGGGAGAACCAATGAGAGACTAGCTGGAGGTGTCTGCCCGGGTAAATTTAACTCTCATTTCCCACCAAGAAGTGGAATTAACCAAAGGCTCAGCGAGCCATGCCAGAACCACACTAGGGCCTGAAGCAATCCTGCGGTGTTGCGGCCAGCTCACAAGAAAGCGAGTTGAAGAAAGGAGCTCAGGGGCCCTGTAATTCACACACCTGCAGAGTTCTAAATGACAGCTATCGTCCAAAAATATATTGAAGTAAGGCTGCCAAGAGGACTTGAAAGCGGGGCAGAATTGCAGGAAACCGATTTCAGGAGGTAGACTGGAATTGCATGTAAAGCATAGGAAAAGAGGCAGAACGTCCACAATGATGCACTTGGCCAAAAAGGGCGTATGCGTTTTTTCCTGAATATATTCAGGTAAAAACGCATACGCCCTTTTTGGCCAACCAAGCAAGCTTGCAAAGGAAATCTGCACTACAATGAAGTCTCACTGCCCCCCGGTCAAAAGGGACATCTGAAAAAAGTGTAAAATCCAGAAAGGCAGGACAGGCCATGGAGAACTGGGAGCCTTCTTATGCTGATGGGCGGGATGTAAATTGCCAACAGCCACTCTGGAGAAGTGTATGGTGTTTCCTGAAACATCTAAAAAACAAAGCAACACAGCCTAGGGCACTTGCACTTATGGTCCTATAGCTTAGGGAAATTAAAATTAAAAAGACACAGCCACCCCAAAGTTTGGGACGGCTCTGTTTACAAGAATCTCGTTTCCGGTACAAGTTCAATATCGCAGAAAGCGAAAAATGGATAAAGAAGTTGTGGTACTAATGTACAATGCAATATCACTCAGCAATGAAATCTCTTTCATCAGGCTCATAGCAGCATAATGAGTGGATTCAGGTACGATGATTCTAAGTGAAATACGTCACACAGAAAAAGAAACATCATAAGATATCACTAATACACGGAATGTAAACTTGGCTACACAGGAACTGAATTACAAAACAGAATAGGGTCTCAAATGTAGAAAACCAACTTATGCTTGCTTAAGGGGAAAGGTGAGTTGGGGTGCTGCATAAAACCAGAGATTGAAATTAGCACAGATACCTTTCCATAAGCCAAATATGTAATAGACAAGAGCTACTGCTTGCTCAACGAAGTGGACTCAACACCCCATATTAAACGCCTAAGAATATACTTGACTAGTAAGAATCTTAAAACCTATGGATTTATATGTCTCCGAAAGAGAATCAAGCGTGTGTACAGCGGCATAAAAGCAACAGTGATACGATTGGTGAGGTTCGGTGAACACATGCAGACCCTTTGAAGTCATATTGCATGGTACCCATTCCATGGGTCTCAACTCTCCAGGTTTAAGGGATTCTTCCTTCAGCTAAAACATGCATGTGGAACCCAGAGGATGATCCACCGTGTGATCGGGAAACGTGTTCAAATGTGTCTCAGTTTTCGTCCCCTGGTACTCGGGTGCAACATTCCAGATGCTTTACTAACACTCTCCCCACTTGGTGAGTCAGTGCCTTTAAACTCCTGTTTGGCCCAGTTTGCAATTTCTGCGGAAAATGAACAGGAATAGGGAGAACCAATGAGAGACTAGCTGGAGGTGTCTGCCCGGGTAAATTTAACTCTCATTTCCCACCAAGAAGAGGAATTAACCAAAGGCTCAGCGAGCCATGCCGGAACCACACTAGGGCCTGAAGCAATCCTGCGGTGTTGCGGCCAGCTCACAAGAAAGCGAGTTGAAGAAAGGAGCTCAGGGGCCCTGTAATTCACACACCTGCAGAGTTCTAAATGACAGCTATCGTCCAAAAATATATTGAAGTAAGGGTGCCAAGAGGACTTGAAAGCGGGGCAGAATTGCAGGAAACCGATTTCAGGAGGTAGACTGGAATTGCATGTAAAGCATAGGAAAAGAGGCAGAACGTCCACAATGATGCTCTTGGCCAAAAAGGGCGTATACGTTTTTTCCTGAATATATTCAGGAAAAAACGCATATGCCCTTTTTGGCCAACCAAGCAAGCTTGCAAAGGAAATCTGCACTACAATGAAGTCTCACTGCGCCCCGGTCAAAAGGGCCATCTGAAAAAAGTGTAAAATCCAGAAAGGCAGGACAGACCATGGAGAACTGGGAGCCTTGTTATGCTGATGGGCGTGATGCAAATTGCCAACAGCCACTCTGGAGAAGTGTATGGTGTTTCCTGAAACATCTAAAAAACAAAGCAACAGAGCCTAGGGCACTTCCACTTATGGTCCTATAGCTTAGGGAAATTAAAATCAAAAAGACACAGCCACCCCAATGTTTGGGACGGCTCTGTTTACAAGAACCTTGTTTACGGTAAAAGTTCAATATCGCAGAAAGCGAAAAATGGATAAAGAAGTTGTGGTACTTACGTACAATGCAATATCACTCAGCAATGAAATCTATGTCATCAGGCCAGTAGCAGCATAATGAGTGGATTCAGGTACGATGATTCTAAGTGAAATAAGTCACAAAGAAGAAGAAACATCATAAGATATCACTAATACACGGAATGTAAACTTGCCTACACAGGAACTGAATTACAAAACAGAATAGGGTCTCAAATGTAGAAAACCAACTTATGCTTGCTTAAGGGGAAAGGTGAGTTGGGGTGCTGCATAAAACCAGAGATTGAAATTAGCACAGATACCTTTCCATAAGCCAATTATGTAATAGACAAGAGCTACTGCTTGCTCAACGAAGTGGACTCAACACCCCATATTAAACGCCTAAAAATATACCTGACTAGTAAGAATCTTAAAACCTATGGATTTATATGTCTCCGAAAGAGAATCAAGCGTGTGTACAGCGGCATCAACGCAGCAATGATAGGATTGGTGAGGTTCGGTGAGCAAATGCAGACCCTTTGAAGTCATATTGCATGGTACCCATTCCATGGTTCTCAACTCTCCAGGTTTAAGGGATTCTTCCTTCAGCTAAAACATGCATGTGGAACCAAGAGTATGATCCAACGTGTGATCGGGAAACGTGTTCAAATGTGTCTCAGTTTTCGTCCCCTGGTACTCGGGTGCAACATTCCAGACGCTTTACTAACACTCTCCCCACTTGGAGAGTCAGTGCCTTTAACCTCCTGTTTGGCCCAGTTTGCAATTTCTGCGGAAAATGAACAGGAATAGGGAGAACCAATGAGAGACTAGCTGGAGGTGTCTGGACGGGCAAATTTAACTCTCATTTCCCACCAAGAAGAGGAATTAAGCAAAGGCTCAGCGAGCCATGCCGGAACCACACTAGGGCCTGAAGCAATCCTGCGGTGTTGCGGCCAGCTCACAAGAAAGCGAGTTGAAGAAAGGAGCTCAGGGGCCCTGTAATTCACAAACCTGCAGAGTTATACATGACAGCTATCGTCCAAAAATATATTGAAGTAAGGCTGCCAAGAGGACTTGAAAGCGGGGCAGAATTGCAGGAAACCGATTTCAGGAGGTAGACTGGAATTGCATGTAAAGCATAGGAAAAGAGGCAGAACGTCCACAATGATGCACTTGGCCAAAAAGGGCGTATGCGTTTTTTCCTGAATATATTCAGGAAAAAACGCATACGCCCTTTTTGGCCAACCAAGCAAGCTTGCAAAGGAAGTCTACACTACAATGAAGTCTCACTGCCCCCCGGTCAAAAGGGCCATCTGAAAAAAGTGTAAAATCCAGAAAGGCAGGACAGTCCATGGAGAACTGGGAGCCTTGTTATGCTGATGGGCGGGATGTAAATTGCCAACAGCCACTCTGGAGAAGTGTATGGTGTTTCCTGAAACATCTAAAAAACAAAGCAACAGAGCCTAGGGCACTTCCACTTATGGTCCTATAGCTTAGGGAAATTAAAATCAAAAAGACACAGCCACCCCAAAATTTGGGACGGCTCTGTTTACAAAACCTCGTTTACGGTAAAAGTTCAATATCACAGAAAGCGAAAAATGGATAAAGAAGTTGTGGTACTAATGTACAATGCAATATCACTCAGCAATGAAATCTATGTCATCAGGCCAGTAGCAGCATAATGAGTGGATTGAGGTACGATGATTCTAAGTGAAATAAGTCACAAAGAAAAAGAAACATCATAAGATATCACTAATACACGGAATGTAAACTTGCCTACACAGGAACTGAATTACAAAACAGAATAGGGTCTCAAATGTAGAAAACCAACTTATGCTTGCTTAAGGAGAAAGGTGAGTTGGGGTGCTGCATAAAACCAGAGATTGAAATTAGCACAGATACCTTTCCATAAGCCAATTATGTAATAGACAAGAGCTACTGCTTGCTCAACGAAGTGGACTCAACACCCCATATTAAACGCCTAAAAATATACCTGACTAGTAAGAATCTTAAAACCTATGGATTTATATGTCTCCGAAAGAGAATCAAGCGTGTGTACAGCGGCATAAACGCAGCAATGATAGGATTGGTGAGGTTCGGTGAGCAAATGCAGACCCTTTGAAGTCATATTGCATGGTACCCATTCCATGGTTCTCAACTCTCCAGGTTTAAGGGATTCTTCCTTCAGCTAAAACATGCATGTGGAACCAAGAGTATGATCCAACGTGTGATCGGGAAACGTGTTCAAATGTGTCTCAGTTTTCGTCCCCTGGTACTCGGGTGCAACATTACAGACGCTTTACTAACACTCTCCCCACTTGGAGAGTCAGTGCCTTTAACCTACTGTTTGGCCCAGTTTGCAATTTCTGTGGAAAATTAACAGGAATAGGGAGAACCAATGAGAGGCTAGCTGGAGGTGTCTGGACGGGCAAATTTAACTCTCATTTCCCACCAGGAAGAGGAATTAACCAAAGGGTCAGCGTGCCATGCCGGTACCACACTAGGGCCTGAAGCAATCTTGCAGTGTTGCGACCAGCTCACAAGAAAGCGAGTTGAAGAAAGGAGCTCAGGGGCCCTGTAATTCACAAACCTGCAGAGTTATACATGACAGCTATCGTCCAAAAATATATTGAAGTAAGGCTGCCAAGAGGACTTGAAAGTGGGGCAGAAATGCAGGAAACCGATTTCAGGAGGTAGACTGGAATTGCATGTAAAGCATAGGAAAAGAGGCAGAACGTCCACAATGATGCACTTGGACAAAAAGGGCGTATGCGTTTTTTCCTGAATATATTCAGGAAAAAACGCATATGCACTTTTTGGCCAACCAAGCAAGCTTGCAAAGGAAATCTGCACTACAATGAAGTCTCACTGCTCCCCGGTAAAAAGGGCCATCAGAAAAAAGAGTAAAATCCAGAAATGCAGGACAGGCCATGGAGAACTGGGAGTTTTGTTATGCCAATGGGCGTGATGTAAATTGCCAACAGCCACTCTGGAGAAGTGTATGGTGTTTCCTGAAACATCTAAAAAACAAAGCAACAGAGCCTAGGGCACTTCCACTTATGGTGCTATAGATTAGGGAAATTAAAATAAAAAAGACACAGCCACCCCAAAGTTTGGGACGGCTCTGTTTACAAGAACCTCGTTTACGGTACAAGTTCAATATCGCAGAAAGCGAAAAATGGATAAAGAAGTTGTTGTACTTACGTACAATGCAATATCACTCAGCAATGAAATCTATGTCATCAGGCCAGTAGCAGCATAATGAGTGGATTGAGGTACGATGATTCTAAGTGAAATAAGTCACAAAGAAAAAGAAACATCATAAGATATCACTAATACACGGAATGTAAACTTGCCTACACAGGAACTGAATTACAAAACAGAATAGGGTCTCAAATGTAGAAAACCAACTTATGCTTGCTTAAGGAGAAAGGTGAGTTGGGGTGCTGCATAAAACCAGAGATTGAAATTAGCACAGATACCTTTCCATAAGCCAATTATGTAATAGACAAGAGCTACTGCTTGCTCAACGAAGTGGACTCAACACCCCATATTAAACGCCTAAAAATATACCTGACTAGTAAGAATCTTAAAACCTATGGATTTATATGTCTCCGAAAGAGAATCAAGCGTGTGTACAGCGGCATAAACGCAGCAATGATAGGATTGGTGAGGTTCGGTGAGCAAATGCAGACCCTTTGAAGTCATATTGCATGGTACCCATTCCATGGTTCTCAACTCTCCAGGTTTAAGGGATTCTTCCTTCAGCTAAAACATGCATGTGGAACCAAGAGTATGATCCAACGTGTGATCGGGAAACGTGTTCAAATGTGTCTCAGTTTTCGTCCCCTGGTACTCGGGTGCAACATTACAGACGCTTTACTAACACTCTCCCCACTTGGAGAGTCAGTGCCTTTAACCTACTGTTTGGCCCAGTTTGCAATTTCTGTGGAAAATTAACAGGAATAGGGAGAACCAATGAGAGGCTAGCTGGAGGTGTCTGGACGGGCAAATTTAACTCTCATTTCCCACCAGGAAGAGGAATTAACCAAAGGGTCAGCGTGCCATGCCGGTACCACACTAGGGCCTGAAGCAATCTTGCAGTGTTGCGACCAGCTCACAAGAAAGCGAGTTGAAGAAAGGAGCTCAGGGGCCCTGTAATTCACAAACCTGCAGAGTTATACATGACAGCTATCGTCCAAAAATATATTGAAGTAAGGCTGCCAAGAGGACTTGAAAGTGGGGCAGAAATGCAGGAAACCGATTTCAGGAGGTAGACTGGAATTGCATGTAAAGCATAGGAAAAGAGGCAGAACGTCCACAATGATGCACTTGGACAAAAAGGGCGTATGCGTTTTTTCCTGAATATATTCAGGAAAAAACGCATATGCACTTTTTGGCCAACCAAGCAAGCTTGCAAAGGAAATCTGCACTACAATGAAGTCTCACTGCTCCCCGGTAAAAAGGGCCATCAGAAAAAAGAGTAAAATCCAGAAATGCAGGACAGGCCATGGAGAACTGGGAGTTTTGTTATGCCAATGGGCGTGATGTAAATTGCCAACAGCCACTCTGGAGAAGTGTATGGTGTTTCCTGAAACATCTAAAAAACAAAGCAACAGAGCCTAGGGCACTTCCACTTATGGTGCTATAGATTAGGGAAATTAAAATAAAAAAGACACAGCCACCCCAAAGTTTGGGACGGCTCTGTTTACAAGAACCTCGTTTACGGTACAAGTTCAATATCGCAGAAAGCGAAAAATGGATAAAGAAGTTGTTGTACTTACGTACAATGCAATATCACTCAGCAAAGAAATCTATGTCATCAGGCCAGTAGCAGCATAATGAGTGGATTGAGGTACGATGATTCTAAGTGAAATAAGTCACACAGAAAAAGAAACATCATAAGCTATCACTAATACATGGAATGTAAACTTGGCTACACAGGAACTGAATTACAAAACAGAATAGGGTCTCAAATGTAGAAAACCAACTTATGCTTGCTTAAGGGGAAAGGTGAGTTGGGGTGCTGCATAAAACCAGAGATTGAAATTAGCACAGATACCTTTCCATAAGACAAATATGTAATAGACAAGAGCTACTCCCTGCTCAACGAAGTGGACTCAACACCCCATATTAAACGCCTAAGAATATACCTGACTAGTAAGAATCTTAAAACCTATGGATTTATATGTCTCCGAAAGAGAATCAAGCGTGTGTACAGCGGCATAAACGCAGCAGTGATAGGATTGGTGAGGTTCGGTGAGCAAATGAAGACCCTTTGAAGTCATATTGCATGGTACCCATTCATTGGTTCTCAACTCTCCAGGTTTAAGGGATTCTTCCTTCAGCTAAAACATGCATGTGGAACCCAGAGTATGATCCACCGTGTGATCGGGAAACGTGTTCAAATGTGTCTCAGTTTTCGTCCCCTGGTACTCGGGTGCAACATTCCAGACGCTTTACTAACACTCTCCCCACTTGCAGAGTCAGTGCCTTTAATCTGCTGTTGGGCCCAGTTTGCAATTTCTGCGGAAAATGAACAGGAATAGGGAGAACCAATGAGAGACTAGCTGGAGGTGTCTGGAAGGACAAATTTAACTCTCATTTCCCAACAGGAAGAGGAATTAACCAAAGGCTCAGCATGCCATGCCAGTATCACACTAGGGCCTGAAGCAATCCTGCAGTGTTGCGGCCACCTCACAAGAAAGCGAGTTGAAGAAAGGAGCTCAGGGGCACTGTAATTCACAAACCTGCAGAGATATAAATGACAGCTATCCTCCAAAAATCTATTGAAGTAAGGGTGCCAAGAGGACTTGAAAGCGGGGCAGAATTGCAGGAAACCGATTTCAGGAGGTAGACTGGAATTGCATGTAAAGCATAGGAAAAGAGGCAGAACGTCCACAATGATGCACTTGGCCAAAAAGGGCGTATGCGTTTTTTCCTGAATATATTCAGGAAAAAACGAATACGTCCTTTTTGGCCACCCAAGCAAGCTTGCAAAGGAAATCTGCACTACAATGAAGTCTCACTGCCCCCCGGTCAAAAGGGCCATCTGAAAAAAGTGTAAAATCCAGAAAGGCAGGACAGGTCATGGAGAACTGGGAGCCTAGTTAGGCTGATGGGCGGGATGTCAATTGCCAACAGCCACTCTGCAGAAGTGTATGGTGTTTCCTGAAACATCTAAAAAACAAAGCAACAGAGCCTTGGGTACTTCCACTTATGGTCCTATAGCTTAGGGAAATTAAAATCAAAAAGACACAGCCACCCCAAAATTGGGGACGGCTCTGTTTACAGGAACCTCATTTATGGTACAAGTTCAATATCACAGAAAGAGAAAAATGGATAAAGAAGTTGTGGTACTAATGTACAATGCAATATCACTCAGCAATGAAATCTATATCATCAGGCTCATAGCAGTATAATGAGTGGATTCAGGTACGATGATTCTAAGTGAAATAAGTCACACAGAAAAAGAAACATCATAAGATATCACTAATACACGGAATGTAAGCTTGGCTACACAGGAACTGAATTACAAAACAGAACAGGGTCTCAAATGTAGAAAACCAACTTATGCTTGCTTAAGGGGAAAGGTGAGTTGGGGTGCTGCAGAAAACCAGAGATTGAAATTAACACAGATACCTTTCCATAAGACAAATATGTAATAGACAAGAGCTACTCCTTGCTCAACGAAGCGGACTCAACACCCCATATTAAACGCCTAAGAATATACCTGACTAGTAAGAATCTTAAAACCTATGGATTTATATGTCTCCGAAAGAGAATCAAGCGTGTGTACAGCGGCATAAAGGCAGCAGTGAAAGGATTGGTGAGGTTCGGTGAGCAAATGAAGACCGTTGGAAGTCATATTGCATGGTACCCATTCCATGGTTCTCAACTCTCCAGGTTTAAGGGATTCTTCATTCAGCTAAAACATGCATGTGGAACCCAGAGTATAATCCACCGTGTGATCGGGAAACGTGTTCAAATGTGTCTCAGTTTTCGTCCCCTGGTACTCGGGTGCAACATTCCAGACGCTTTACTAACACTCTCCCCACTTGGAGAGTCAGTGCCTTTAACCTCCTGTTTGGCCCAGTTTGCAATTTCTGCAGAAAAGGAACAGGAATAGGCAGAACCAATGAGAGACTAGCTGGAGGTGTCTGGACGGGCAAAATTAACTCTCATTTCCCACCAGGAAGAGGAATTAACCAAAGGCTCAGCGAGCCATGCCGGAACCACACTAGGGCCTGAAGCAATCCTGCGGTGTTGCGGCCAGCTCACAAGAAAGCGAGTTGAAGAAAGGAGCTCAGGGGCCCTGTAATTCACAAACCTGCAGAGTTCTAAATGACAGCTATCGTCCAAAAATATATTGAAGTAAGGCTGCCAAGAGGACTTGAAAGCGGGGCAGAATTGCAGGAAACCAATTTCAGGAGGTAGACTGGAATTGCATGTAAAGCATAGGAAAAGAGGCAGAACGTCCACAATGATGCACTTGGCCAAAAAGGGCGTATGCGTTTTTTCCTGAATATTTTCAGGAAAAAATGCATACGCCCTTTTTGGCCAAACAAGCAAGCTTGCAAAGGAAATCTGCACTACAATGAAGTCTCACTGCTCCCAGGTCAAAAGGGCCATCTGAAAAAAGAGTAAAATCCAGAAAGGCAGGACAGGCCATGGAGAACTGGGAGTTTTGTTATGCCAATGGGCATGATGTAAATTGCCAACAGCCACTCTGGAGAAGTGTATGGTGTTTCCTGAAACATCTAAAAAACAAAGCAACAGAGCCTAGGGCACTTCCACTTATGGTGCTATAGCTTAGGGAAATTAAAATCAAAAAGACACAGCCACCCCAAAGTTTGGGACGGCTCTGTTTACAAGAACCTCGTTTACGGTACAAGTTCAATATCGCAGAAAGCGAAAAATGGATAAAGAAGTTGTGGTACTTACGTACAATGCAATATCACTCAGCAATGAAATCTATGTCATCAGGCCAGTAGCAGCATAATGAGTGGATTGAGGTACGATGATTCTAAGTGAAATAAGTCACACAGAAAAAGAAACATCATAAGATATCACTAATACACAGAATGTAAACTTGGCTACACAGGAACTGAATTACAAAACAGAATAGGGTCTCAAATGTAGAAAACCAACTTATGCTTGCTTAAGGGGAAAGGTGAGTTGGGGTGCTGCATAAAACCAGAGATTGAAATTAGCACAGATACCTTTCCATAAGACAAATATGTAATAGAAAAGAGCTACTCCCTGCTCAACGAAGTGGACTCAACACCCCATATTAAACGCCTAAGAATATACCTGACTAGTAAGAATCTTTAAACCTATGGATTTATATGTCTCCGAAAGAGAATCAAGCGTGTGTACAGCGGCATAAACGCAGCAGTGAAAGGATTGGTGAGGTTCGGTGAGCAAATGCAGACCCTTTGAAGTCATATTGCATGGTACCCATTCCATGGTTCTCAACTCTCCAGGTTTAAGGGATTCTTCCTTCAGCTAAAACATGCATGTGGAACCCAGAGTATGATCCACCGTGTGATCGGGAAATGTGTTCAAATGTGTCTCAGATTTCGTCCCCTGGTACTCGGGTGCAACATTCCAGACGCTTTACTAACACTCTCCCCACTTGCAGAGTCAGTGCCTTTAACCTCCTGTTTGGCCCAGTTTGCAATTTCTGCGGAAAATGAACAGGAATAGGGAGAACCAATGAGAGACTAGCTGGAGGTGTCTGCACGGGTAAATTTAACTCTCATTTCCCACCAAGAAGAGGAATTAACCAAAGGCTCAGCGAGCCATGCCGGAACCACACTAGGGCCTGAAGCAATCCTGCGGTGTTGCGGCCAGCTCACAAGAAAGCGACTTGAAGAAAGGAGCTCAGGGGCCCTGTAATTCACACACCTGCAGAGTTATAAATGACAGCTATCGTCCAAAAATATATTGAAGTAAGGGTGCCAAGAGGACTTGAAAGCGGGGCAGAATTGCAGGAAACCGATTTCAGGAGGTAGACTGGAATTGCATGTAAAGCATAGGAAAAGAGGCAGAACGTCCACAATGATGCACTTGGCCAAAAAGGGCGTATGCGTTTTTTCCTGAATATATTCAGGAAAAAACGCATACGCCCTTTTTGGCCAACCAAGCAAGCTTGCAAATGAAATCTGCACTACAATGAAGTCTCACTGCCCCGCGGTCAAAAGGGACATCTGAAAAAAGTGTAAAATCCAGAAAGGCAGGACAGGCCATGGAGAAATGGGAGCCTTCTTATGCTGATAGGCGGGATGTAAATTGCCAACAGCCACTCTGGAGAAGTGTATGGTGTTTCCTGAAACATCTAAAAAACAAAGCAACAGAGCCTAGGGCACTTCCACTTATGGTCCTATAGATTAGGGAAATTAAAATCAAAAAGACACAGCCACCCCAAAGTTTGGGACGGCTCTGTTTACAAGAACCTCGTTTATGGTACAAGTTCAATATCGCAGAAAGCGAAAAATGGATAAAGAAGTTGTGGTACTTACGTACAATGCAATATCACTCAGCAATGAAATCTATGTCATCAGGCCAGTAGCAGCATAATGAGTGGATACAGGTACGATGATTCTAAGTGAAATAAGTCACACAGAAAAAGAAACATCATAAGATATCACTAATACACGGAATGTAAACTTGCCTACACAGGAACTGAATTACAAAACAGAATAGGGTCTCAAATGTAGAAAACCAACTTATGCTTGCTTAAGGGGAAAGGTGAGTTGGGGTGCTGCATAAAACCAGAGATTGAAATTAGCACAGATACCTTTCCATAAGACAAATATGTAATAGACAAGAGCTACTCCCTGCTCAACGAAGTGGACTCAACACCCCATATTAAACGCCTAAGAATATACCTGACTAGTAAGAATCTTAAAACCTATGGATTTATATGTCTCCGAAAGAGAATCAAGCGTGTGTACAGCGGCATAAACGCAGCAGTGATAGGATTGGTGAGGTTCGGTGAGCAAATGAAGACCCTTTGAAGTCATATTGCATGGTACCCATTCATTGGTTCTCAACTCTCCAGGTTTAAGGGATTCTTCCTTCAGCTAAAACATGCATGTGGAACCCAGAGTATGATCCACCATGTGATCGGGAAATGTGTTCAAATGTGTCTCATATTTCGTCCCCTGGTACTCGGGTGCAACATTCCAGACGCTTTACTAACACTCTCCCCACTTGCAGAGTCAGTGCCTTTAATCTGCTGTTGGGCCCAGTTTGCAATTTCGGCGGAAAATGAACACGAATAGGGAGAACCAATGAGAGACTAGCTGGAGGTGTCTGGATGGGCAAATTTAACTCTCATTTCTCACCAGGAAGAGGAATTAACCAAAGGCTCAGCATGCCATGCCAGTATCACACTAGGGCCTGAAGCAATCCTGCAGTGTTGCGGCCAGCTCACAAGAAAGCGAGTTGAAGAAAGGAGCTCAGGGGCACTATAATTCACAAACCTGCAGAGATATAAATGACAGCTATCGTCCAAAAATATATTGAAGTAAGGCTGCCAAGAGGACTTGAAAGCGGGGCAGAATTGCAGGAAACCGATTTCAGGAGGTAGACTGGAATTGCATGTAAAGCATAGGAAAAGAGGCAGAACGTCCACAATGATACACTTGGCCAAAAAGGGCGTATGCGTTTTTTCCTGAATATATTCAGGAAAAAATGCATACGCCCTTTTTGGCCAACCAAGTAAGCTTGCAAAGGAAATCTGCACTACAATGAAGTCTCACCGCCCCCCGGTCAAAAGGGCATTCTGAAAAAAGTGTAAAATCTAGAAAGGCTGGACAGGCCATGAAGAACTGGGAGCCTTCTTATGCTGATGGGCGGGATGTAAATTGCCAACAGCCACTCTGGAGAAGTGTATGGTGTTTCCTGAAACATCTAAAAAACAAAGCAACAGAGCCTAGGGCACTTCCACTTATGGTCCTATAGATTAGGGAAATTAAAATCAAAAAGACACAGCCACCCCAAAGTTTGGGACGGCTCTGTTTACAAGAACCTCGTTTACAGTACAAGTTCAATATCGCAGAAAGCGAAAAATGGATAAAGAAGTTGTGGTACTTACGTACAATGCAATATCACTCAGCAATGAAATCTATGTCATCAGGCCAGTAGCAGCATAATGAGTGGATTCAGGTACGATGATTCTAAGTGAAATAAGTCACAAAGAAAAAGAAACATCATAAGATATCACTAATACACGGAATGTAAACTTGGCTACACAGGAACTGAATTACAAAACAGAATAGGGTCTCAAATGTAGAAAACCAACTTATGCTTGCTTAAGGGGAAAGGTGAGTTGGGGTGCTGCATAAAACCAGAGATTGAAATTAACACAGATACCTTTCCATAAGAAAAATATGTAATAGACAAGAGCTACTCCTTGCTCAACGAAGTGGACACAACACCCCATATTAAACGCCTAAGAATATGCCTGACTAGTAAGAATCTTAAAACCTATGGATATATATGTCTCCGAAAGAGAATCAAGCGTGTGTACAGCGGCATAAACACAGCAGTGAAAGGATTGGTGAGGTTCGGTGAGCAAATGCAGACCCTTTGAAGTCATATTGCATGGTACCCATTCCATGGGTGTCAACTCTCCAGGTTTAAGGGATTCTTCCTTCAGCTAAAACATGCATGTGGAACCCAGAGTATGATCCACCGTGTGATCGGGAAACGTGTTCAAATGTGTCTCAGTTTTCGTCCCCTGGTACTCGGGTGCAACATTCCAGACGCTTTACTAACACTCTCCCCACTTGGAGAGACAGTGCCTTTAACCTCCTGTTTGGCCCAGTTTGCAATTTCTGCGGAAAATGAACAGGAATAGGGAGAACCAATGAGAGACTAGCTGGAGGAGTCTGGACGGGCAAATTTAACTCTCATTTCCCACCAGGAAGAGGAATTAACCAAAGGCTCAGCGTGCCATGCCAGAACCACACTAGGGCCTGAAGCAATCCTGCGGTGTTGCGGCCAGCTCACAAAAAAGCAAGTTGAAGAAAGGAGCTCAGGGGCCCTGTAATTCACACACCTGCAGAGTTATAAATGACAGCTATCATCCAAAAATATATTGAAGTAAGGCTGCCAAGAGGACTTGAAAACGGGGCAGAATTGCAGGAAACCGATTTCAGGAGGTAGACTGGAATTGCATGTAAAGCATAGGAAAAGAGGCAGAACGTCCACAATGATGCACTTGGCCAAAAAGGGCGTATGCGTTTTTTCCGGAATATATTCAGGAAAAAACGCATACGCCCTTTTTGGCCAACCAAGCAAGATTGCAAAGGAAATCTGCACTACAATGAAGTCTCACTGCCCCCCGGTCAAAAGGGCTATCTGAAAAAAGTGTAAAATCCAGAAAGGCAGGACAGGCCATGGAGAACTGGGAGCCTTCTTATGCTGATGGGCGGGATGTAAATTGCCAACAGCCACTCTGGAGTAGTGTATGGTGTTTCCTGAAACATCTAAAAAACAAAGCACCAGAGCCTAGGGCACTTCCACTTATGGTCCTATAGCTTAGGGAAATTAAAATCAAAAAGTCACAGCCACCCCAAAATTTGAGAGGGCTCTGTTTACATGAACCTCGTTTACGGTACAAGTTCAATATCGCAGAAAGCGAAAAATGGATAAAGAAGTTGTGGTACTTACGTACAATGCAATATCACTCAGCAATGAAATCTATGTCATCAGGCCAGTAGCAGCATAATGAGTGGATTCAGGTACGATGATTCTAAGTGAAATAAGTCACACAGAAAAAGAAACATCATAAGATATCACTAATACACGGAATGTAAACTTGGCTACACAGGAACTGAATTACAAAACAGAATAGGGTCTCAAATGTAGAAAACCAACATATGCTTGCTTAAGGGGAAAGGTGAGTTGGGGTGCTGCATAATACCAGAGATTGAAATTAGCACAGATACCTTTCCATAAGCCAAATACGTAATAGACAAGAGCTACTGCTTGCTCAACGAAGTGGACTCAACACCCCATATTAAACGCCTAAGAATATACCTGACTAGTAAGAATCTTAAAACCTATGGATTGATATGTCTCCGAAAGAGAATCAAGCGTGTGTACAGCGGCATAAATGCAGCAGTGATAGGAATGGTGAGGTTCGGTGAGCAAATGCAGACCCTTTGAATTCATATTGCATGGTACCCATTCCATGGGTCTCAACTCTCCAGGTTTAAGGTATTCTTCCTTCAGCTAAAACATGCATGTGGAACCCAGAGTATGATCCACCGTGTGATCGGGAAACGTGTTCAAATGTGTCTCAGTTTTCGTCCCCTGGTACTCGGGTGCAACATTCCAGACGCTTTACTAACACTCTCCCCACTTGGAGAGTCAGTGCCTTTAACCTCCTGTTTGGCCCAGTTGGCAATTTCTGCGGAAAATGAACAGGAATAGGGAGAACCAATGAGAGACTAGCTGGAGGTGTCTGGCCGGGCAAATTTAACTCTCATTTCCCACCAGGAGGAGGAATTAACCAAAGGCTCAACGAGCCATGCCGGAACCACACTAGGGCCTGAAGCAATCCTGCGGTGTTGCGGCCAGCTCACAAGAAAGCGAGTTGAAGAAAGGAGCTCAGGGGCACTGTAATTCACAAACCTGCAGAGTTATAAATGACAGCTATCGTCCACAAATATATTGAAGTAAGGCTGCCAAGAGGACTTGAAAGCGGGGCAGAATTGCAGGAAACCGATTTCAGGAGGTAGACTGGAATTGCATGTAAAGCATAGGAAAAGAGGCAGAACGTCCACAATGATGCACTTGGCCAAAAAGGGCGTATGCGTTTTTTCCTGAATATATTCAGGAAAAAGCGCATACGCCCTTTTTGGGCAACCAAGCAAGCTTGCAAAGGAAATCTGAACTACAATGAAGTCTCACTGCCCGTCGGTCAAAAGGGCCATCTGAAAAAAGTGTAAAATCCAGAAAGGCAGGACAGGCCATGGAGAAGTGGGAGCCTAGTTAGGCTGATGGGCGGGATGTAAATTGCCAACAGCCACTCTGGAGAAGTTTATGGTGTTTCCTGAAACATCTAAAAAACAAAGCAACAGAGCCTAGGGCACTTCCACTTATGGTCTTATAGCTTAGGGAAATTAAAATCAAAAAGACACAGCCACCCCAAAGTTTGGGACGGCTCTGTTTACAAGAACCTCGTTTACGGTACAAGTTCAATATCGCAGAAAGCGAAAAATGGATAAAGAAGTTGTGGTACTTACGTACAATGCAATATCACTCAGCAATGAAATCTATGTCATCAGGCCAGTAGCAGCATAATGAGTGGATTCAGGTACGATGATTCTAAGTGAAATAAGTCACACAGAAAAAGAAACATCATAAGATATCACTAATACACGGAATGTAAACTTGGCTACACAGGAACTGAATTACAAAACAGAATAGGGTCTCAAATGTAGAAAACCAACTTATGCTTGCTTAAGGGGAAAGGTGAGTTGGGGTGCTGCATAAAACCAGAGTTTGAAATTACCACAGATACCTTTCCATAAGCCAAATATGTAATAGACAAGAGCTACTGCTTGCTCAACGAAGTGGACTCAACACCCCATATTAAACGCCTAAGAATATACCTGACTAGTAAGAATCTTAAAACCTATGGATTTATATGTCTCTGAAAGAGAATCAAGCGTGTGTACAGCGGCATAAACGCAGCAGTGATAGGATTGGTGAGGTTCGGTGAGCAAATGCAGACCCTTTGAAGTCCTATTGCATGGTACCCATTCCATGGGTGTCAACTCTCCAGGTTTAAGGGATTCTTCCTTCAGCTAAAACATGCATGTGGAACCCAGAGTATGATCCACCGTGTGATCGGGAAACGTGTTCAAATGTGTCTCAGTTTTCGTCCCCTGGTACTCGGGTGCAACATTCCAGACGCTTTACTAACACTCTCCCCACTTGGAGAGTCAGTGCCTTTAACCTCCTGTTTGGCCCAGTTTGCAATTTCTGCGGAAAATGAACAGGAATAGGGAGAACCAATGAGAGACTAGCTGGAGGTGTCTGGACGGGCAAATTTAACTCTCATTTCCCACCAGGAAGAGGAATTAACCTAAGGCTCAGCATGCCATGCCAGGACATCACTAGGGCCTGAAGCAATCCTGCAGTGTTGCGGCCAGCTCACAAGAAAGCGAGTTGAAGAAAGGAGCTCAGGGGCACTGTAATTCACAAACCTGCAGAGTTATAAATGACAGCTATCGTCCAAAAATATATTGAAGTAAGGCTGCCAAGAGGACTTGAAAGTGGGACAGAATTGCAGGAAACCGATTTCAGGAGGTAGACTGGAATTCTATGTAAAGCATAGGAAAAGAAGCAGAACGTCCACAATGATGCACTTGGCCAAAAAGGGCGTATGCGTTTTTTCCTGAATATATTCAGGAAAAAACGCATACGCACTTTTTGGCCAACCAAGCAAGCTTGCAAAGGAAATCTGCACTACAATGAAGTCTCACTGCCCCCCGGTCAAAAGGGCCATCTGAAAAAAGTGTAAAATCTAGAAAGGTAGGACAGGCCATGGAGAACTGGGAGCCTTGTTATGCTGATGGGCGGAATGTAAATTGCCAACAGCCACTCAGGAGAAGTGTATGGTGTTTCCTGAAACATCTAAAAAACAAAGCAACAGAGCCAAGGGCACTTCCACTTATGGTCCTATAGATTAGGGAAATTAAAATCAAAAAGACACAGCTAACCCAAAGTTTGGGACGGCTCTGTTTACAAGAACCTCGTTTACAGTACAAGTTCAATATCGCAGAAAGCTAAAAATGGATAAGGAAGTTGTGGTACTAACGTACACTGCAATGTCACTCAGCAATGAAATCTCTGTCATCAGGCCCATAGCAGCATAATGAGTGGATTCAGGTACGATGATTCTAAGTGAAATATGTCACACAGAAAAAGAAACATCATAAGATATCACTAATACACGGAATGTAAACTTGGCTAGACAGGAACTGAATTACAAAACAGAATAGGGTCTCAAATGTAGAAAACCAACTTATGCTTTCTTAAGGGGAAAGGTGAGTTGGCGTGCTGCATAAAACCAGAGATTGAAATTAGCACAGATACCTTTCCATAAGCCAAATATGTAATAGACAAGAGCTACTGCTTGCTCAACGAAGTGGACTCAACACCCCATATTAAATGCCTAAGAATATACCTGACTAGTAAGAATCTTAAAACCAATGGATTTATATGTCTCCAAAAGAGAATCAAGCGTGTGTACAGCGGCATAAATGCAGCAGTGATAGGATTGGTGAGGTTCGGTGAGCAAATGCAGACCCTTTGAAGTCATATTGCATGGTACCCATTCCATGGTTCTCAACTCTCCAGGTTTAAGGGATTCTTCCTTCAGCTAAAACATGCATGTGGAACCCAGAGTATGATCCACCGTGTGATCGGGAAACGTGTTCAAATGTGTCTCAGTTTTCGTCCCCTGGTACTCGGGTGCAACATTCCAGATGCTTTACTAACACTCTCCCCACTTGGAGAGTCAGTGCCTTTAACCTCCTGTTTGGCCCAGTTTGCAATTTCTGCGGAAAATGAACAGGAATAGGGAGAACAAATGAGAGACTAGCTGGAGATGTCTGGACGGGTAAATTTAACTCTCATTTCCCACCAAGAAGAGGAATTAACCAAAGGCTCAGCGAGCCATGCCAGAACCACACTAGGGCCTGAAGCAATCCTGCGGTGTTGCGGCCAGCTCACAAGAAAGCGAGTTGAAGAAAGGAGCTCAGGGGCCCTGTAATTCACAAACCTGCAGAGTTATAAATGACAGTTATCGTCCAAAAATATATTGAAGTAAGGCTGCCAAGAGGACTTGAAAGCGGGGCAGAATTGCAGGAAACCGATTTCAGGAGGTAGACTGGAATTGCATGTAAAGCATAGGAAAAGAGGCAGAACGTCCACAATGATGCAGTTGGCCAAAAAGGGCGTATGCGTTTTTTCCTGAATATATTCAGGAAAAAACGCATACGCCCTTTTTGGCCAACCAAGCAAGCTTGCAAAGGAAATCTGCACTACAATGAAGTCTCACAGCCCCACGGTCAGAAGGGCCATCTGAAAAAAGTGTAAAACCCAGAAAGACAGAACAGGCCATGGAGAACTGGGAGCCTAGTTAGGCTGATGGGCGGGATGTAAATTTCCAACAGCCACTCTGCAGAAGTGTATGGTGTTTCCTGAAACATCTAAAAAACAAAGCTACAGAGCCTAGTGTACTTCCACTTATGGTCTTATAGCTTAGGGAAATTAAAATCAAAAAGACACAGCCACCCCAAAATTGGGGTCGGCTCTGTTTACAGGAACCTCATTTACGGTACAAGTTCAATATCACAGAAAGCAAAAAATGGATAAAGAAGTTGTGGTACTAACGTACAATGCAATATCACTCAGAAATGAAATCTATATCATCAGGCCCATAGCAGGATAATGAGTGAATTCAGGTACGATGATTCTAAGTGAAATAAGTCACACAGAAAAAGAAACATCATAAGATATCACTAATACACGGAATGTAAGCTTGGCTACACAGGAACTGAATTACAAAACAGAATAGGGTCTCAAATGTAGAAAACCAACTTATGCTTGCTTAAGGGGAAAGGTGAGTTGGGGTGCTGCATAAAACCAGAGATTGAAATTAACACAGATACCTTTCCATAAGACAAATATGTAATAGACAAGAGCTACTCCTTGCTCAACGAAGTGGACTCAACACCCCATATTAAACGCCTAAGAATATACCTGACTAGTAAGAATCTTAAAACCTATGGATTTATATGTCTCTGAAAGAGAATCAAGCGTGTGTACAGCGGCATAAAGGCAGCAGTGAAAGTATTGGTGAGGTTCTGTGAGCAAATGAAGACCGTTTGATGTCATATTGCACGGTACCCATTCCATGGTTCTCAACTCTCCAGGTTTAAGGGATTCTTCCTTCACCTAAAACATGCATGTGGAACCCAGAGTATGATCCACCGTGTGATCGGGAAACGTGTTCAAATGTGTCTCAGTTTTCGTCCCCTGGTACTCGGGTGCAACATTCCAGACGCTTTACTAACACTCTCCCCACTTGGAGAGTCAGTGCCTTTAACCTCCTGTTTGGCCCAGTTTGCAATTTCTGCGTAAAATGAACAGGAATAGGGAGAACCAATGAGAGACTAGCTGGAGGAGTCTGGACAGGCAAATTTAACTCTCATTTCCCACCAGGAAGAGGAATTAACCAAACGCTCAGCGAGCCATGCCAGAACCACACTAGGGCCTGAAGCAATCCTGCGGTGTTGCGGCCAGCTCACTAGAAAGCGTGTTGAAGAAAGGAGCTCAGGGGCACTGTAATTCACAAACCTGCAGAGTTATAAATGACAGGTATCATCCAAAATTATACTGAAGTAAGGCTGCGAAGAGGACTTGAAAACGGTGCAGAATTGCTGGAAACCGATTTCAGAAGGTACACGGGAGTCGCTCTTAAAGCATAGGAAAAGAGACAGAACTTGGAAAATAATGCACTTGGCAAAAGAGGGCATATGTGTTTTATCCAGAGCTCTCATAACCGAGGGGAGGAGATTCCCAGCAGGCTCCAACTGCCACCTGAAGGCTCACGTTGTCAAGGCAACGTGAGCAAGCCAGGCAGGAGTTACCTCACAGCAGAGGTCCCAGCTCACAGAAGGGTGAGAAAATCAGCCAACATCAGACTCACCAGAGGGCCCACATCACCAAGGGGATGGGAACCAGGCAGGAGTGTCTTCACACCAGTGGGGCCACATCATCGAAAGGTGAGGTACTCAGCACATGTGTCCTCAAACCAGAGGACCCACATCACCAAGGGCCTCGGAGTGAGGCAGGCAGGAGTAGCCTCACAACACTGGGCCCATAGAACAAAAAAGTGAGGAATCCAGCAGTTGGAACCTCCCAGCAGGCGGCCCAGAGCACCGAGGCTATGGGATCCAGGCCACAGTGAACTCACAGAAGAGGGCCCATGTCATGAAACTGAGCAACCCAGCCATTGGGACCTCAGAGCAGGAGGCCCACATCCCCATGGGGATATAAATCTGGTAGGAGTGTCCTCGCACCACTGAGAACGTATCAGAAAATTTTGGGAGACCAGCAGTTAGGGCCTGACGCCAGAGGACCCTCATCACCAAGGGAAGGAGGCTCCCAGCAGGCTCCAACTGCCACCAGAGGGCTGACGTCGCCAAGGTGATGTGTGCCAACCAGGCACGAATGACCTCACAGCAGAGGGCCCACCTCAGAGAAGTGTGATGAACCCAGTCAGGATCACACTCGCACCAGAGGGCCCACATCACCAAATGGATTCGAACCAGGCAGGAGTGTCCTCACATGAGTAGGGCCACATCATCTAAAGCTGAGGAACCCAGAACATGTGGCTTCAAACCATAGGACACCCATCATCAAGGGGCTGGGAGTGAGGCAGGCAGGAGGAGCCTCACAAAAGAGGGCCCAAAAATAAGAAAGGTGAGGAGTGACCTCACAGCAGAGGGCCCACCTCACAGAAGGGTGAGGAACACAGCCAGGATCAGACTCTCACCAGAGGGTCCACATCACCAAGGGGATGGGAACAAGGCAGGAGTGTCCCCAAACCAGTGGGACAACATCATCGAAAGGTGAGGATCCCAGCACATGTAGCCTCAAACCAGAGGAACCACATCACTAAGGGGTTCGGAACGAGGCTGGCAGGACCAGCCTCACAACACAGGGTCCATAGAATATAAAAGTTGAGGAATCCAGCAGTTGGAACCTCCCAGCAAGTGGCCCAGAGCACCGAGGCTATGAGATCCAGGCCGCAGTGAACTCACAACAGACGGCCCACATCATGAACCTGTGAGCAGCCCAGCCGTTGGGACCTCAGAACAGAAGGCCCACATCCCCATTGGGATGGGAACCTGGCAGGAGTGGCCTCGCACCACTTAGCACATATCAGAAAATGTTAGGAGCCCAGCAGTTAGGGCCTGACGCCAGGGGGCCCTCATAACTGAGGGGAGGAGACTCCCAGCAGGTTCCAACTGCCAACAGAGGGCCCACGTCTACAAGGAGGCATGCGTCAGCCAGGCAGTAGTGACCTCACAGCAGAGGGCCTATCTCACAGAAGGGTGAGGAACCGAGGCAGGATGAGACTCTCGCCAGAGGGCCCACAACACCAAGGGGATGGAAACCAGTCAGGACTGTCCTCCCACCAGTGGGGCCACATCATCGAAAGGTGAGGAACCCAGCACATGCGGCCTCATATCAGAGGACATACATCACAAAGGGGATGGGAGTGAGGCAGGTAGGAGTAGCCTAAATACAGAGGGCCCAAAGAATAAAAAAGGTGAGGAATCCAGCATTTGGAACCTCCCAGCAGGCGGCCTAGAGCACAGAAGCTATGGGATGCAGGCAGGAGTGAACTAACACCAGAGAGCCCACATCATGAAACTGTGAGCAACCCAGGCGTTGGGACCTCAGAGCAGAAAGCCCACATCCCCATGGGGATGGGAACCTGACAGGAGTGTCCTGGCATCACTGGGCTCACATCAGAAAACGTGGGGAGCCCAGCAGTTATGGCCTGATGCTAGAGGGCCGTCATCACCGAGGGCAGGAGGCTCCCAGCAGGTTCCATGTGCCAACAGAGGGCCCACGTCGCCAAGGTGATGTGTGCAAGTTAGGCAGGATTGACCTCACAGCAGAGGGCCTACCTCACAGAAGAGTGAGGAACCCAGCCAGGATAAGACTGTCACCAGAAGGCCCACATCACCAAGGGGATGGGAACCAGGCAGGAGTGTCCTCACACCAGTGGGGCCACATCATTGAAAGTTGCGGAACCCAGCACATGTGGCCTCAAACCAGAGGACCCACATCACGAAGGGGTTGCGAGTGAGGCAGGCAGGAGGAGCATCGCAACACAGGACCCATAGAATACAAAAGTTGAGGAATCGAGCAGTTGGAACCTCCCAGCAGGCGGCCCAGAGCACAGAGGCTATGGCATCCAGGCCAGAGTGAACTAACAGCAGAGAGCCCACATCATGAAACTGTGAACAACCCAGCCGTTGGGACTTCAGAGCAGAAGACCCACATCCCAATGGGGATGTGAACCTGGATAGAGTGTCTTCGAACCACTGGGCGCACATCACAAAATGTGGGGAGCCCAGCAGTTAGGGCCTGACGCCAGAGGACCCTCATCACCAAGGGGAGGAGGCTCCCAGCAGGCTCCAAGTGCCACCGAAGGCTCATGTCCACAAGGCGAGGTGAGCAAGCCAAGCAGGAGTGACCTCACAGCAGACGGCCCACCTCACAGAAGGGTGAGGAACCCAGCCAGGATCAGACTCTCAACAGAGGGCCCACATCACCAAGGGGATGTGAACCAGGCAGGAGTCTCCTAAGACCATTGGTCCCACATCATCGAAAGGTGAGGAACCCAGCACATGTGGCCTCAAACCAGACGACACACATCACGAAGGGGCTGGGAGTGAGGCAGGCAGGAGGATCCTCACAACAGAGGGCCTAAAAAATTAAAAAAGTGAGGAATCCAGCAGTTGGAACCTCCCAGCAGGCGGCCAAGAGCACAGAGGCTATGGGATCCAGGCCACAGTGAACTAACACCAGAGAGCCCACATCATGAAATTGTGATCAACCCAGCCGTTGGAACCTCAGAGCAGAAGGCCCACATCCCCATGGAGATGGGAACCTAAGAGGAGTGCCCGAGCATCACTGGGCTCACTAAGAAAAGTTGGGGAGCCCAGCAGTTAGGGCCTGACGTCAGAGGGCCCTCATCACAGAGGTGAGGAGGCTCCCAGCAGGGTCCAAGTGCCACCAGAGGGCTCATGTTAACAAGGCGAGGTGAGCAAGCCAGGCAAGAGTTACCTGATAGTAGAGGGCCCACCTCACAGATGGGTGAGGAACCCAGCCAGGATCAGACTCTCACCAGAGGGCCCACATCACAAAGGGGATGGGAACCAGTCAGGATTATCCTCACACCAGTGGGGCCTCATCATCTTAAGGTGAGGAACCCAGCACATGTGTCCTCAAACCAGAGGACCCACATCACCAAGGGCCTTGGAGTGAGGCAGGCAGGAGTAGCCTCACAACACAGGGCACATAATATAAAAAACGTGAGGATTCCAGCATTTAGACCTTCCAGCAGGCGGCTCAGAACACCGAGGCTATGGGATCCAGGCCGCAGTGAACTCACAGCAGAGGGCCCACATCATAAAACTGTGAGCAACCCAGGCGTTGGGACCTCAGCGCAGAAGGCCCACATCCCCATGGGAATGGGAACCTGGCTGGAGTGTCCTCGCACCACTGGGCGCACATCAGAAAATGTGGGGAGCCCACCATTTAGGGCCTGATGCCAGAGGGCCGTCATCACCGAGAGGAGGAGGCACCCTGCACGCTCCAACTGCCACCAGAGGGCTCACGTCTCCAAGGTGACGTGTGCCAGCCAGGCAGGAGTGACCTCACAGCAGAGGGCCTACCTCACAGAACGTTGAGGAACCCAGCCAGGATTAGACTCTCGCCAGAGGGCCCACCTCACCAAGGGGATGGGAACCAGGCAGGAGTGTCCTCACACGAGTGGGGCCACATCATCGAAAGGTGAGGAACGCAGCACATGTGGCCTCAAGCCATAGGACAGTCATCACCAAGGGGCTGGCAGTGAGGCAGGCAGGAGGAGCCTCACAACAGAGGGCACATAGAATAAAAAAGTTGAGGAATCCAGCAGTTGGAACCTCCCAGCAGGCGGCTCAGAGCACCGATGATAAGGGATCCTTGCCGGAGTGAACTCACAGCAGAGGGCCCACATCATGGTACTGTGAGCAAGCCAGCCGTTTTGACCTCAGAGCAGAAGGCCCATATCCCCATGGGGATGGGAACCTGGCAAGAGTGTCCTCACTCACTTGGCACACATCAGAAAATGTGGGGAGCCCAGCAGTTATGGCCTAAGGCAAGAGGGCCCTCATCACTGAGGGGAGGAGGATCCCAGCACACTCCAACTGCCACCAGAGGGCCCACGTCGCCAAGGTGACGTGTGCCAGACAGGCATGAATGACCTCACAGCAGAGGGGCCACCTCACAGACGGGTGGGGAACCCAGCCAGGATCAGACTCTCACCTGAGGGCCCACATCAGCAAGGGGATGGGAACCAGTCAGGACTGTCTTCCCTCCAGTGGGGCCACATCATCGAAAGGTGTGGAACCCAGCACATGTGGCCTCAAATCAGAGGACACATATCACAAAGGGAATGGGAGTGAGGCAGGCAGGAGTAGCCTAAAAACAGAGGGCCCAAAGAATAAGAAAGGTGAGGAATCCAGCAGTTGGAACCTCCCAGCAGGTGGCCGAGAGCACAGAAGCTATGGGATGCAGGCAGGAGTGAACTAATAGCAGAGAGCCCACATCATGAAACTGTGAGCAACCCAGGCGTTGGTACCTCAGAGCAGAAGGCCCACATCCCAATGGGGAGGTGAACCTGGCTGGAGTGTCCTCGCACCACTGGGCGCACATCACAAAATGTGGGGAGACCAGCAGTTAGGGCCTGACGCCAGAGGGCCCTCATCACCGAGGGGAGGAGGCTCCCAGCAGGCTCCAAGTGCCACCAGAGGGCTCATGTCCACAAGGCGAGGTGAGCAAGCCAGGCAGGACTGACCTCACAGCAGACGGCCCACCTCACAGATGGGTGAGGAACCCAGCCAGGATCAGACTCTCAACAGAGGGCCCACATCACCAAGGGGATGTGAACCAGGCAGGAGTCTCCTAAGACCATTGGTCCCACATCATCGAAAGGTGAGGAACCCAGCACATGTGGCCTCAGACCAGACGACACACATCACGAAGGGGCTGGGAGTGAGGCAGGCAGGAGGATCCTCACAACAGAAGACCCAAAAAATTAAAAAAGTGAGGAATCCAGCAGTTGGAACCTCCCAACAGGTGGCCAAGAGCACAGAGGCTATGGGATCCAGGCCTCTGTGAACTAACACCAGAGAGCCCACATCATGAAAATGTGAACAACCCAGCCGTTGGGACTTCAGAGCAGAAGGCCCACATCCCCATCGAGATGGGATCCTAAGAGGAGTGCCCAAGCATCATTGGGCTCACTAAGAAAAGTTGGTGAGCCCAGCAGTTAGGGCCTGACGCAAGAGGGCCCTCATCACCGAGGGGAGGAGATCCTCAGCACGCTCCTACTGCCACCACATGGCTGACTTCACCAAGGCAATGTGTGCCAGCCATGCAGGAGTGACCTATCAGCAGTGACCTCCCTCACAGAAGGGTGAGGAACACAGCCAGGAACAGACTCTCACCAGGGGGTCCACATAACCACGTAGATGAGAACCAGGCAGGAGTGTCCTCACACTAGTGGGGCCACATCATCGAAAGGTGAGGAACCCAGCAAAGGTGGCCACAAACCAGAGGACCCACATCACCAAGGGGTTGAGAGTGAGGTAGGTGTCTGGACGGGCATATTTAACACTCATTTCCCACCAGGAAGAGGAATTAACCAAAGGCTCAGCGTGCCCTGCCAGAAGCAGATTAGGGCCTGAAGCAGTCTTGCGGGTTTGCGGCCAGCTCACAAGAAAGCGAGTTGAAGAAAGGAGCTCAGGGGCCCTGTAATTCACAAACCTGCAGAGTTATAAATGACAGATAACGTCCAAAAATATATTGAAGTAAGGCTGCCAAGAGGACTTGAAAGCGGGGCAGAATTTCAGGAAACCGATTTCAGGAGGTAGACTGGATTTGCATTTAAAGCATAGGAAAAGAGGCAGAACATCGACAATGATGCACTTGGCAAAAAAAAGGGCGTATGAGTTTGTTCCTGAATATATTCAGGAAAAAACACATACGCCCTTTTTGGCAAACCAAGCAAGCTTGCAATGGAAATCCGAACTACTATGAAGTGTCACTTCCCCCCGGTCTAAAGGGCCATCTGAAAAAAGTGTAAAATCCAGAAAGGCAAGACAGGCCATGGGGAAAAAGGAGCCTTGTTATGCTGATGGGCGGGATGTAAATTGCCAACAGCCACTCTGGAGAAGTGTATGGTGTTTCCTGATACATCTGAAAAACAAAGCAACAGAGTCTAGGGCATTTCCACTTATGGTCCTATAGCTTAGGGAAATTAAAATCAAAAAGACACAGCCACCCCAAAATTTGGGACGGCTCTGTTTACAAGAACCTCGTTTACGGTCCAAGTTCAATATCACAGAGAGCAAAAACTGGATAAAGAAGTTGTGGTACTTATGTACAATGCAATATCACTCAGCAATGAAATCTGTGTCACCAGGCCTGTACCAGCATAATGAGTGGATTGAGGCACGGTGATTCTAAGTGAAATAAGTAACACAGAAAAAGAAACATCATAAGGTATCACTAATGCACGGAATGTAAACTTGGCTACACATGAACTGAATTACAAAACAGAACAGGGTCTCAAGTTTAGAAAACCAACTTATGCTTGCTTAAGGGGAAAGGTGAGTTGGGGTGCTGCATAAAACCAGAGTTTGAAATTAGCACAGATACCGTTCCATAAGCCAAATATGTAATAGACAAGACCTACCCCTTGTTCATCGAAATGGACTCAACAATGAGGTATCACCTCACACCTGTTAGAATGGGCATCATCTGAAAATCTACAAACAACAAATGCTGGAAAGGGTGTGGAGAAAAGGAAGCCTCTTCCACTATTGTTGGGAATATAAATTGATACAGTCACTATGGAGAACAATATGGAGTTTCTTAAGAAACTAATAATAGAATTACCATATGATACAGCAATCCCAGTACTGGACATATACCCAGACAAAACCATAAATCAAAAAGAGACATTCACCGTAATGTTCATTGCATCACTATTTACAATATCGAGGTAATGGAAGCAACCTAAATGCCCACAGACAGACGAATGCATAAAGATGTGGTACATATATAAAATGGAATATTACTAAGCCATGAAAGGAATGAAATTGGGTCATTTGTAGAGACGTCGATGGATCTAGAGACTGTCATACAGAGTGAAGTAAGTCAGAAAGAGAAAAACAAATCTTGTATATTCATGCATATATGTGGAACCTAGAAAAACTGTACAGATTAACCGTTTTGCAAGGCATAAATAGAGCAACAGATGTAGACAACAATCGTATGGACAACAAGGGGGGAAAGCTCTTGGGGGTGGTGGTGGTGGGAGGAGTTGAGAGATTGGGATTGGCATGTAAACATTTATATGTATAAAATAGATAACCAATAAGAACCTGCTGTATAAAAATATAAAATAAAATTCAAAATTAAAAAGAAATAAAATTTAAAAAATAAAACAGAAAAAACAATTATTCCCTTCACATACATGTATTTATATGAATAAATTATTTCCATGCTTATATCTGTAAATACAAAAAAGAGGAATAAAATCTACCTTGAACCAAAAACAAAAAAGAGAAAAAAAAAACAGAACCCACCAGTTACTCAGAGGAAAACCGTATCAGGGCACTTGCTCCAGTTGTAAACAATTCTGAAGTTGGTCAGTGGTGGGGAATCGTCTCCCATTCAGCCAGCAGCCCCCACACAACAAGCGTCCTCATTGCAAAGCTGGGGCACTGTGCCGAGGCATCTGTGAGTAAACGTGAGCTGAGCCCCAGGCCAGTTGCTGCTGAACTGTTCCCACCCTTCCCAGGTAAAACACCTGAATATATACAAGGACTTGAAAGCCTAGAGGAAGGGCCATGGAGCCACACGAGTGACAGCATGCCAGCTGACTTGGTGCCTGCAGGCCAGCCAGGATGGTCCTGGCCCTGGGTGCTCTTCTGGAAGATTTCCATTTCCCTGCCTGAGATACCCGTCCTGTCCCTGCCCCCACTGCTTTTTTCCTTCCTCACCTCTGCCCAGGGAGCAATTCCAGCAGCAGGTATGGGTGACACATCCTCTTCTTTAGCAGGTGGCAGCCTGGCAACTGCTGCAGAAAGTCCAGCAGAGCCCCACTCACACTGGGCCACCCACAAAGCCGTGGCCTCTCACTCCCTCCCACCAGCCCAGCCCCGAGACTGCTGACAGGGCAGAGAAAATGGCGTCAGACACAGCTGCAGGGGCTCTTGCTGCCTGGAGTGGTATTTATATTGATCTCAACCCAGGCACACCTGGGGAGGGCTGGCCGGCACCGTAAGGCTGCCCAGGTCAGCCAATCGTCACCCCTCAGGGGCTCACAGTTGCAGAAAATGGAACTTGCTGAACCGGCCAGGTCCAAGGAACAGGTGTGGGCTCCTGAGAGTCAGGATAGACAAGGGGCTGCAGCTTTGGCTTGTTTTCTAATCATTTTATCTGGCCCATGAGTGGGAGACAACTTCAAGAAAACCCTCTCCTAATGAGAGGAACCCAGGAGTCAGGGAGAGGAGGGGTGGGTGGTGGTTGGAGACAGAGGCCTGGTGCCCCGGGTGCAGTGGAAGTCTCTGGAAGACCAGGTGGAGGGAGGCCACACAGAGTGATGCCCAGGGTCACAGACCTGTCGGAGCTGCTGTTTGTTAGTTCAAGTCCTGCTCTGAGGTGCTCTGTGTCAGCTCTGAGCGACAGGTGAGCTGGGGGTGCTCTTCAATGAGGGCTATGTGCACGGTTCCTGTGTGCCCAGCCCTGCCACGGTACCTGCAAGGGTAGCTCTGTATCCTGGGAGGGGCCTGACCACGAGAGCCCCGTGGGCTGGCTTGGGGGTGGGGTACCTGCCCAGGAGAGCTCCATATCCTGGGATTGGCCTGACCACGAGAGCTCCATGGGCTGCTGGGGACCTGGTAAAGGATGTCAGGACAGTCAGTGAAGCCACCGAGGATATACCTCCAGTTGCTCCTAATTCCTACACCCTGCTGGTCATTCTACCAACCACCAGGACATGGTATTCTGTATTAGTCTTCAATGATGCCTTCTTTTGTATTCCATTAGTCCCAGAGTCACAAGAAATTTTGGCTTGTGAGTGGCAGGACTCAACATACAACTAAAACAATACTTCCGGGCCGTCTTGCCCCAAGGGTTCAAAAATTCCCACACCATCTTTGGGGAAAGCTTAGCTAAAGACCGAAAAGTTCTACCTCTGGAAAAGGAAACCCTCCTTCAATATGCAGACGACATTCTGATCGCCAGCCCTACTAAGGAGGCCTCTGAACTACCAAGCCAATAAAGGATAGAAGTTGTCCAAGAAAAAGCTCAAATATCACAGACTGCGGTGACCTGCCTGGGCTTCATTCTCACACAAGGTCGGAGAAGCCCATCCCAGGAAAGGGAAGAAACCATTTGCAGCCTTACCCCTTTCTAAAACGAGAAGACAGCTTAGGGGTTCCTGGGGAGGCCAGGGTTTGCTGCTTCTGGATCCCTAACTACAGTCTACTAGCTGGGCCTCTATATGAAACACTGAAAGGAAAAGATGATGATCCTTTTGAACAGAATCCAGAAGTGGCCTTTCAAGAATGGAAAGAGCAGTCAATTCAGACCCTTGCCCTGGAACTCCCTAATTGAGCTAAACCCTTTGACCTTTCCATTCCCGGTGAAAGGTGAATCGCCATTGGAGAATTAGTGCAAAAACTGGGACCACTTGAAATGGAACAACGCAAGAATGCCATCCAGGTAGGATAAACTACAGTCACCAAGGGGCTTGGCCCACTGCCACATCTGGCCAAGATACTGGCGGTATCTAAAAACCTGGAAATCAGCAGCCCAAAAGGCCACCTCCCTCCTAAGGGAAAAGGACCCCACGTGGTGATCCTAATCACCAACCATGCCCTGAAGTTGCAGGGTTCGCTCCGTGGGCACACCGACCTCGAGTGAGGAGGCCCTCCAACTCCAACATCCAGAGAGATAACCGGGGGCAGCAGGGCACCATGACGACTCGTGTGAACATCACTTGACCTGGAGTTTCTCTCATAAAACAACAATAGTGTGTCCCGAAGGAGTAGACTACTGCTTGCAGGACTTACTGCACCCGGAGGGGAGCTAATAATCTTGGCGGGGGAACCGTATATCACACTGTCACCATAGAAAAGCCTACAGACACCGTGATGATGGTGGCCAATAAGACCGGCTGGACTCCTGTTTACTTCAAAAGGCTGTTGACTCAGTGGCCATCATGGTCCTTGATCACCACTGACCCTGGACTGTCTGGGAGTTGAGCGGGCAGGGCTCTGACACCTGGTGCTGTTTTTACGTTAATTCAGGGACCTAATTGAAGAAAGAGCAGACTACTGGACAGAGCATCTAGGCTGGCAGAAACGGTCAGCCTAAGGTGGCCGAACAAATGTGGGGCGGGGTGAAACCGGCCCCCACAGCGTCTCTGCACATCTCTTTCCTGGACCCTTAAAGGTCATTAGAATCTATAACACTTCCAATGCTGGTGCTCAGGCGGACGAGCAGGGAGGCAGGGGTCCTGGGGCCAATCAACGTCACCTGGAGGCTGCTGGGGAGAAGTTCTGACCCTCGTCCCCTGGTATGAGGGCTCCCAACTCAGCACTCAGCAGTTACAGAAGAAGGGTCTGCACCCTCAGCACTCCAAGAATGAGGAATGGGACAAAAGGCAGAGGAGGGGTTTGTCCCCAGCAAAGCCCATTAAAAATCCCTGGGAGATAAAAATAGAATCTGGGCAATAAAGTCAAGTCTGACCTTTTTTATCCTTTGTGCTTTGTCTAATTTCACGTGCTCCTAGGGTCCCGCATACAGAGGTTCCACACCCGGCACTTCAGACCAGATTTCCTAGTGCAGAATGGCTGGGTCGACACCTCAGCTCCTGGGGCCCAGTGCAGACTCCGAGATATAGAGCCTGAGCTGCAGCCAACCCGGCCCTCGAGAGCTCCGCCCCCTCCCTCCCACTGACTCTGACAGGATCTCTACACAGCAGCCCAGCCCACAGCCCACGGGGTAGTGCATGCTCTCACCTCTCCATTCTCTGA
Organism: Pseudorca crassidens; assembly: GCF_039906515.1. Classification (NCBI taxonomy): domain Eukaryota; kingdom Metazoa; phylum Chordata; class Mammalia; order Artiodactyla; family Delphinidae; genus Pseudorca; species Pseudorca crassidens. The sequence continues at coordinate 95,979,979 of NC_090296.1, forward strand.
TCAAAATATAAAGTTTCCTTTGCTTGTGAACCAAACTCAGTCTCGATCTGTTGGCCCCAATGACACTGGGCAGGGGGACACTTGTTGGGGTCCACTCTGGAGGATCAGTAACAGAAATTGAGACTACTGTAACTTCAATGAACAGATGTGTGAGCCAAACTGTAGTTAACATAGAACAGTTTATAAGGCTCGGGTAAAATAAGATGTTTCTAACACTTCCATTTGATATTTCCATCACTTTATTATAAGCAAGTTCAGTGAAAAGGTTTGTCTTATTTGTCAGGTCAATATTAGAGAAATGAAGTGATTTCTTTCCAAGGATGTACATCTAATAATCTTGGTTAAAGCTTCAATCTTGTTTTAAATGCTTTTCCATTGAAAATGATACCTCTCTTTCAGCTCCCCCATTTCTGAGAAGTATAAAATCTTATAATTTATTATTACCAAAGGGGAAAGGTGGGAGGAGGGATAAATTAACAGTTTGGAATTAAAACATACACACTGCTATGTATAAAATAGATCATCAACAAGGAACTACTGTATAGCACAGGGAACTACACTCAATATTTTGCAATAACCTATAAGGGGAAATAATCGGAAAAAGAATAGATATTTTTATTGACATCATCTATCAATGACAGTTAAAGTGTAACCTAAGGGAAGCCGGTGGTGAGTGCTTCTGACCCTGAAGACTTCAATCATCTAAAGTTTGGACTCTGCCTACTTCCCAAGGCCCTTAATGAACATATGTGTAGCCGTAGCTTAAAAATTTCCCCAGTTTGGGTTTCGGGGAGACACTGATTTTGAAAAAGCCCTGGTGTTCTCCTTACATGAATGGGACCCTTCCTACTGCTAAAACATGTCTGTCACACCCAGAGGATGGTATACCGTCTGATCGGGAAGAATTTGGAAAAGGCATCTCATCTCCTCATCTCCTGGTGCTCGGGTTCACCCCTCCAGCGTCTTTACTAACAGTCTCCCCACTTGGAGATGTCAGCACTGTCAACATCCTGTTGCGTACAGTTTGGAATTTGCCCAGAGGATGAAGCGGAAGGATGAGGAACAATGAGAGACAAGTCCTAGGTGTTCAGACAGGCATATGTCACTCTAATTTCCAATCAGGAAGACGAATTGACCAAAGGCTAGGGTTGCCCATGGAAACAGTATAGGGCTTGAGGAAATCCCACTGCTTTGTGGCCAGTTCCCATAAACACAAGTTGAACAATGGAACTCAGGGGCAGTAAAATTCACGAAACTGCAGAGTTGAAAATATCTATCACTGAAAAATGTCTTGAGGAAAGTCAAAGAAAAGGATTGGTAAGCAAGGGAGAATGACAGGAAAGGGATTTGAGGAGGTAGAAAGGACTCGCCATTAAGCACAAGAAAAGGGGCTGAACATTGCCAACATTGCAGTTGGCCAAAAAGGCTGTATGCATTTTTTTCTGTATATATTCAAGAAAAGGGCATACACTTTTTTAGCCAACCAAACAGGTGGGCACTGGAAATCAATACTACAAAAGATATCACTTCGCATCAGTCAGAAAAGCCATCCTCATAAAGTGTAAACACCAGAAATGCAGGACAGGGCAAGGAGAAGAGGGAGCCCTGTGAGGCTTATAGTGGAAATGTATATTGCCAACGGCCATTCTGGAGAAGTGTATTGTGTTTACTAAAGCATCTAAAAAATGAGCTACAGAGCATAGGGCACTTGCACTCATGGGCGTATATCTTGGGAAAAACAAAAATCGAGAGGACACAGGCACCCCAATGTTTACTGCCTCTCTGTTTAAAAGATCCTCGACTAGGATATAACTTAAATGTCTCTGGAGGGAAAAAATGGATAGAGATGTGGTACTTATGTAGAGTGGAATATTACTCAGCCTGGAAATCAATGAAATATGGCCAGTTGTAACAACTCCGGAGGAGTTACGTATGATCATTCTAAGTGACATAATTCAAAAAGAAAAAGACACATATCATAAGATATCACTTAAAGGTGGAATCCAAAATGGCTACACATGAAATAAATTACAAAACAAAAACATAGTCAAATATGTAGAAAACACGCGTAAGGCTGCTAAACGGGAAAGGTGGGGAGGGGTGAGGCATCATCCAGGAGGTTGAAATTAGCAAAGATACCATTCCAAATACCAAACTGATAATCAACAAGGCCTACACGGTAGCTAAAAGAACTGCACTCAGCACACTCAAGTCACCGGAAAAGAATATCTATGACTGGTAAGAATCTGAAAAAGAATTTATTGATGTCTCTCTGTACGTGAATCAAGTGGATGTACAGCAGCAAGAAACAGAGCTTTGAAAATCAGTTGTAACCAATATAGTAATAAATTGAAAAAAATAAACGACAGAGAGACAGAGAAAACCTCTTACAACTTTTCCTCAGGGACGGTGATGCAACATGGATTGAACACATCTAGACCCACAGCAGGATGAGACATAAGGCTGGAAACTGTTCGTGCTAAGAGAAATGTGAGGTTGGGTGAGGAAATGCACACCCTTTAAAGTAATACTACCTGGTACCCATTCAATGGGTCCCAAATCTGCAGGTTCAAGGAATCTTCCTACAGCTAAAACATGCATGGAAAACATGCATGGAAAACACCATGTGATCGGGAGATGTGTCTAAAATGCACCTCATTTATCCTCTCCTGGTGCTCCTGTTCATCATTCCAGCCACGTTACTTAGAATCTCCCCACTTAGAGAATCAGCACATTTAAACTTCTGTTTCACACATTTTGCAAATTGTGAGGAGGATGAACGGGAAGAGGGGGAACCAATGAGAGAATAGTTGTAGGGGTTTGGACGGGCACATGTCACTCTAATTTCCCATTAAGAGTAAGAATTAAAAAAAGGCTCAGCCCGCCTCGCCGGAGCCAAAATAGGGCCTGAAGCAATCCTGCGGCTTTGAGGCCAGCTCACAAAAGAGCAACTTAAAAAATGGAGCTCAGGGTCACTGCAATTCACAAACCTGCAGAGTTATAAATGAAAACTAACGTCCAAAAATATGTTGAGGTAAGGCAAAGAAGAGGATCTGAATGCAAGACAGAATTGCAAGAAACAGATTTCAAGAGATAGATTGGACTCGTCCTTAAAGTACATGAAAAGCGGCAGAATTTCGACAATGATGTAGTTGGCCCAAAAGGGAGTATGCGTTTTTTCCTGAATATATCCAGGAAAAAACGCATACGCACTTTATGGGCAACCAAGCAAGCAAGCAATGCAAATGTGCACAACAAAGAAATCTCATTTCCCACCGGTCAAAAGGGCCATCCGAAAAAATTGTAAAAACCAGAAATGCAGGACAGGCCATGGAGAACAGGGAGCCTTTATACGCTGATGGACAGTGTGTGAACTGCCGAGAGCCACTCTGGAGAAGTGTATGGTGGTTCCTAAATCATCTAAAAAACAGAGCTACAGAGCATAGGGCACTTCCAATCATGGAAGTATATCTAGGGAAGTCTAAAAATCAACAAGACACAAGCACACCACAGTTTAGGGCTACTCTGTTTACAAGAACCTCAACTTCAGTACACCTTAAATATCCCAGGAAAGAGAACAATGGATAAAGAAAATGTGGTACTTATGTACAATGGAATATCTCTTCACCATGAAATCAATGTAATAAGGCTAGTAGAAGGATAAAGAGTGGATTTAGGTCCGATAATACTACTTGAAATAAGTCAAACAGAAAAAGAAACATATCATAAGATATCACTTATAGAGGGAGGATAAATATGGCTGCACAAAAAATGAATTACAAAACAGAACAGTGTCTCACATTTAGAAAACACACTTATGTCAGCTTAAGGGGAAAGGAGAGGTGGGGTGATGCATAAAACCAGAGTTTGAAATTAGCACAGATACCGTTCAATAAACCAAATAGGTATTAGACAAGATCTACACCTTGCTCAATGAACTGGCCTCAACACACCCTATACACCGCAGAGAAATATATCTGAGTAATAAGAATCTTAAAACCCATGTATTGATATATCTCCATAAGGGAATCAAGTGTGTGCAGAGCGGCACAAACACAGCAGTGAAAATGAGCTAAACCCCATTATAGAAATAAATTTTAAAACCAAAACGCAGAAACAATGAAAGAGAGAAAAATTCTTACAAAATTCGCTCAGGGGCTGTGATGCAACCTGTAATGACCACATATAAACCCACAGCTGGATAAGACATAAGGCTGGACACTTGGGGCTGAGAGCATTGGTGAGCTTTGGTGAGCAACTGCCGAAAGTTTAATGCAATACTTCATACTACTCATTCCAAGGGTCCCAACACTCCAGGTTGAAGGGAATCTTCCTACAGCTAAACCATGCATGGGGAATCCAGCAGATGGTATACCATATGATCGGGAAAGGTTTCTAAAACGCACCTCATTTTCCTCTCCTGGGGCTCCGGATCAACATTCCAGCCACTTTACTAACAACATCTCCACATGGAGAGTCAATGCCTTTAAGTTCCGGTATCGCACAGTCTGCAGTTAGTGCGGAGGATGAATGGGAATAGGGGGAACCAGTGAGAAAATAGCTGTAGCGGTTTCAATGGGCACATGTCACTCTAATTTCACATCAGGAAGAAGAATTAAACAAAGGCAGAGCAAGGCGCCCCAGAAGAAGGATAGGGCCTGAAGAAATCCTGTGGATATGAGGCAAGATCACAAAAATAAGAGCTGAAAAATGGAGCTAAGGGCCACTGCAATTCAAAAACCTGCAGAGTTATAAAGGCCAACTATTTTCCAAACGTATATTGAGGTAAGGCTATGAAGAGGCACTGACAGCAAGGCAGAATTGCAGGAAACCGATTTCAAGAGGTAGACAGGAACTGCATTGAAAACATATGAAAAGACTCAGAACGTCGACAATGATGCACTTGGCCAAAAAGGGCGTATGCGTTTCTTCCTGAATATATTCAGGAAGAAACGCATACGCCCTTTCTGGCCAACCAAGCAAGCTTGCAAAGGAAATCTGCACTACAATGAAGTCTCACTGCCCCCCGGTCAAAAGGGCCATCTGAAAAAAGTGTAAAATCCAGAACGGCAGGACAGGCCATGGAGAACTGGGAGCCTTTTTGTGCTTATGGGCAGGATGTAACTTGCCAACAGCCACTCTGGAGAAGTGTATGGTGTTTCCTGAAACATCTAAAAAACAAAGCAACAGAGCCTAGGGCACTTCCACTTATGGTCCTATAGCTTAGTGAAATTAAAATCAAAAAGACACAGCCACCCCAAAGTTTGGAACGGCTCTGTTTACAAGAACCTCGTTTACGGTACAAGTTCAATATCGTAGAAAGCAAAAAATGGATAAAGAAGTTGTGGTACATACGTAGAATGGAATATCATTCAGCAATGAAATCTATGTCATCAGGCACGTAGCAGCATAATGAGTGGATTCAGGTATGATGATTCTAAGTGAAATAAGTCACACAGAAAAAGAAACATCATAAGATATCCCTAATACACGGAATGTAAACTTGGCTACCCAGGAAATGAATTACAAAACAGAACAGGGTCTCAAATGTAGAACCAACTTATGCTTGCTAAAGGGGAAAGGTGAGTTGGTGTGCTGCATAAAACAAGAGATTGAAATGAGCACAGATACCGTTCAATAAGCCAAATATGTAATAGACTAGAGCTACTCCTTGCTCAACGAAGTGGACTCAACACCACATATTAAACGCCTAAGAATATACCTGACTAGTAAGAATCTTAAAACCTATGGATTTATATGTCTCCGAAAGAGAATCAAGCGTGTTTACAGCGGCATAAACGCAGCAGTGATAGGATTGGTGAGGTTCGGTGAGCAAATGCAGACCCTTTGAAGTTATATTGCATGGTACCCATTCCATGGTTCTCAACTCTCCAGGTTTAAGGGATTCTTCCTTCAGCTAAAACATGCATGTGGAACCCAGAGTATGATCCACCGTGTGATTGGGAAACGTGTTCAAATGTGTCTCAGTTTTCATCCCCTGGTAATCGGGTGCAACATTCCAGACGCTTTACTAACACTCTCCCCCACTTGGAGAGTCAGTGCCTTTAACCTCCTGTTTGGCCCAGTTTGCAATTTCTGCGGAAAATAAACAGGAATAGGGAGAACCAATGAGAGACTAGCTGGAGGGTTATGGACGGGCAAATTTAACTCTCATTTCCCACCAAGAAGAGGAATTATCGAAAGGCTCAGCGAGCCATGCCGGAACCACACTAGGGCCTGAAGCAATCCTGCGGTGTTGCGGCCAGCTCACAAGAAAGCGAGTTGAAGAAAGGAGCTCAGAGGAACTGTAATTCACACAACTGCAGAGTTCTAAATGACAGCTATCGTCCAAAAATATATTGAAGTAAGGCTGCCAAGAGGACTTGAAAGCGGGGCAGAATTGCAGGAAACCGATTTCAGGTGGTAGACTGGAATTGCATGTAAAGCATAGGAAAAGAGGCAGAACGTCCACAATGATGCACTTGGCCAAAAAGGGCATCTGCGTTTTTTCCTGAATATACTCAGGAAAAAACGCATACGCCCTTTTTGGCCAACCAAGCAAGCTTGCAAAGGAAATCTGCACTACAATGAAGTCTCACTGCCCCCCGGTCAAAAGGGCCATCTGAAAAAAGTGTAAAATCCAAAAAGGCAGGACAGGCCAAGGAGAACTGGGAGCCTTGTTATGCTGATGGGCGGGATGTAAATTGCCAACAGCCACTCTGGAGAAGTGTATGGTGTTTCTTGAAACATCTAAGAAACAGAGCAACACAGCCTAAGGCACTTCCACTTATGGTCCTATAGATTAGGGAAATTAAAATCAAAAAGACACAGCCACCCCAAAGTTTGGGATGGCTCTGTTTACAAGAACCTCGTTTACAATACAAGTTCAATATCACAGAAAGCGAAAAATGGATAAAGAAGTTGTGGTACTTACGTACAATGCAATATCACTCAGCAATGAAATGTATGTCATCAGGCCAGTAGCAGCATAATGAGTGGATTCAGGTACGATGATTCTAAGTGAAATAAGTCACACAGAAAAAGAAACATCATAAGATATCACTAATACACGGAATGTAAACTTGGTTACACAGGAACTGAATTACAAAACAGAATAGGGTCTCAAATGTAGAAAACCAACTTATGCTTGCTTAAGGGGAAAGGTGAGTTGGGGTGCTGCATAAAACCAGAGATAGAAATTAGCACAGATACCTTTCCATAAGCCAAATATGTAATAGGCAAGAGCTACTGCTTGCTCAACGAAGTGGACTCAACACCCCATATTAAACGCCTAAGAATATACCTGACTAGTAAGAATCTTAAAACCTATGGATTTATATGTCTCTGAAAGAGAATCAAGCATGTGTACAGCGGCATAAATGCAACAGTGATAGGATTGGTGAGGTTCGGTGAGCAAATGCAGACCCTTTGAAGTCATATTGCAGGGTTCCCATTCCATGGTTCTCAACTCTTCAGGTTTAAGGGATTCTTCCTTCAGCTAAAACATGCATGTGGAACCCAGAGTATGATCCAACGTGTGATCGGGAAACGTGTTCAAATATGTCTCAGTTTTCATCCCCTGGTACTCGGGTGCAACATTCCAGACGCTTTACTAACACTCTCCCCACTTGGAGAGTCAGTGCCTTTAACCTCCTGTTTGGCCCAGTTTGCAATTTCTGTGGAAAATGAACAGGAATAGGGAGAACAAATGAGAGACTAGCTGGAGGAGTCTGGACGGGCAAATTTAACTCTCATTTCCCACCAGGAAGAGGAATTAACCAAAGGTTCAGCGTGCCATGCCGGAACCACACTAGGGCCTGAAGCAATCCTGCGGTGTTGCGGCCAGCTCACAAGAAAGCGAGTTGAAGAAAGGAACTCAGGGGCCCTGTAATTCACAAACCTGCAGAGTTATAAATGACAGCTATCGTCCAAAAATATATTGAAGTAAGGCGGCCAAGAGGACTTGAAAGCGGGGCAGAATTGCAGGAAACCGATTTCAGGAGGTAGACTGGAATTGCATGTAAAGCATAGGAAAAGAGGCAGAACGTCCTCAATGATGCACTTGGCCAAAAAGGGCGTATGCGTTTTTTCCTGAATATACTCAGGAAAAAACGCAGACACCCTTTTTGGCCCACCAAGCAAGCTTGCAACGGAAATCTGCACTACAATGAAGTCTCACTGCCCCCCGTTCAAAAGGGCCATCTGAAAAAAGTGTAAAATCCAGAAAGGCAGGACAGGCCATGGAGAACTGGGAGCCTTATTATGCTGATGGGCGGGATATAAATTGCCAACAGCCACTCTGGAGAAGTGTATGGTGTTTCCTGAAACATCTAAAAAACAAGCAACAGAGCCTAGGGCACTTCCACTTATGGTCCTATAGATTAGGGAAATTAAAATCAAAAACACAGCCACCCCAAAGTTTGGGACAGCTCTGTTTACAAGAACCTCGTTTACGGTACAAGTTCAATATCGCAGAAAGCGAAAAATGGATAAAGAAGTTGTGGTACTTACGTACAATGCAATATCACTCAGCAATGAAATCTATGTCATCAGGCCAGTAGCAGCATAATGAGTGGATTCAGGTACGATGATTCTAAGTGAAATAAGTCACACAGAAAAAGAAACATCATAAGGTATCACTAATACACGGAATGTAAACTTGGCTACACAGGAACTGAATTACAAAACAGAACAGGGTCTCAAATGTAGAAAACCAACTTATGCTTGCTTAAGGGGAAAGGTGAGTTGGGGTGCTGCAGAAAACCAGAGATTGAAATTAACACAGATAGCTTTCCATAAGACAAATATGTAATAGACAAGAGCTACTCCTTGCTCAACGAAGCGGACTCAACACCCCATATTAAACGCCTAAGAATATACCTGACTAGTAAGAATCTTAAAACCTATGGATTTATATGCCTCCGAAAGTGAATCAAGCGTGTGTACAGCGGCATAAAGGCAGCAGTGAAAGGATTGGTGAGGTTCGGTGAGCAAATGAAGACCGTTTGAAGTCATATTGCATGGTACCCACTCCATGGTTCTCAACTCTCCAGGTTTAAGGGATTCTTCCTTCAGCTAAAACATGCATGTGGAACCCAGAGTATAATCCACCGTGTGATCGGGAAACGTGTTCAAATGTGTCTCAGTTTTCGTCTCCTGGTACTCGGGTGCAACATTCCAGACGTTTTACTAACACTCTCCCCACTTGGAGAGTCAGTGCCTTTAACCTCCTGTTTGGCCCAGTTTGCAATTTCTGCAGAAAAGGAATAGGAATAGGCAGAACGAATGAGAGACTAGCTGGAGGTGTCTGGACGGGCAAATTTAACTCTCATTTCCCACCAGGAAGAGGAATTAACCAAAGGCTCACTGAGATATGCCGGAACCACACTAGGGCCTGAAGCAATCCTGCGGTGTTGCGGCCAGCTCACAAGAAAGCGAGTTGAAGAAAGGAGCTCAGAGGCACTGTCATTCACAAACCTGCAGAGTTATACATGACAGCTATCGTCCAAAAATATATTGAAGTAAGGCTGCCAAGAGGACTTGAAATCGGGGAAGAATTGCAGGAAACCGATTTCAGGAGGTAGACTGGAATTGCATGTAAAGCATAGGAAAAGAGGCAGAACATCCACAATGATGCACTTGGCCAAAAAGGGCGTATGCGTTTTTTCCTGAATACATTCAGGAAAAAACGCATATGCACTTTTTGGCCAAGGAAGCAAGCTTGCAAAGGAAATCTCCACTACAATGAAGTCTCACTGCCCCCCGGTCAAAAGGGCCTTCTGAAAAAAGTGTAAAATCCAGAAAGGCAGGACAGGCCATGGAGAACTGGGAGCCTTCTTATGCTGATGGGCGGGATGTAAATTGCCAACAGCCACTCTGGAGAAGTGTATGGTGTTTCCTGAAACATCTAAAAAACAAAGCAACAGAGCCTAGGGCACTTACACTTATGGTCCTATAGATTAGGGAAATTAAAATCAAAAAGACACAGCCACCCCAAAGTTTGGGACGGCTCTGTTTACAAGAACCTCATTTATGGTACAAGTTCAATATCGCAGAAAGCGAAAAATGGATAAAGAAGTTGTGGTACTTACGTACAATGCAATATCACTCAGCAATGAAATCTATGTCATCAGGCCAGTAGCAGCATAATGAGTGGATTTAGGTGCGATGATTCTAAGAGAAATAAGTCAAACAGAAAAAGAAACATCATAAGTTATCACTAATACACGGAATGTAAACTTGGCTACACAGGAACTGAAGTACAAAACAGGATAGGTTCTCAAATGTAGAAAACCAACTTATGCTTGCTTAAGGGGAAAGGTGAGTTGGGGTGCTGCATAAAACCAGAGATTGAAATTAGCACAGATACCTTTCCATAAGCCAAATATGTAATAGACAAGACCTACTCCTTGCTCAACGAAGTGGACTCAACACCCCATATTAAACGCCTAAGAATATACCTGACTAGTAAGAATCTTAAAACCTATGGATTTATATGTCTCCGAAAGAGAATCAAGCGTGTGTACAGCGGCATAAACGCAGCAGTGATAGGATTGGTGAGGTTCGGTGAGCAAATGCAGACCCTTTGAAGTCATACTGCATGGTACCCATTCCATGGTTCTCAACTCTCCTGGATTAAAGGATTCTTCCTTCAGCTAAAACATGCATGTGGAACCCAGAGTATGATCCACCGTGTGATCGGGAAACGTGTTCAAATATGTCTCAGTTTTCATCCCCTGATACTCGGGTGCAACAATCCAGACGCTTTACTAACACTCTCCCCACTTGGAGAGTCAGTGCCTTTAACCTCCTATTTGGCCCAATTTGCAAATTCTGCTGAAGATGAACAGGAATAGGGAGAACCAATGAGAGACTAGCTGGAGGTGTCTGGACGGGCAAATTTAACTCTCATTTCCCACCAGGAAGAGGAATTAACCAAAGGCTCAGCGAGCCATGCCGGAACCACACTAGGGCCTGAAGCAATTCTGCGGTGTTGCGGCCAGCTCACAAGAAAGCGAGTTGAAGAAAGGAGCTCAGGGGCACTGTAATTCACAAACCTGCAGAGTTATAAATGACAGCTATCATCCAAAAATATATTGAAGTAAGGCTGCCAAGAGGACTTGAAAGCGGGGCAGAATTGCAGGAAACCGATTTCAGGAGGTAGACTGGAATTGCATGTAAAGCATAGGAAAAGAGGCAGAACGTCCACAATGATGCACTTGGCCAAAAAGGACATATGCGTTTTTTCCTGAATATATTCAGGAAAAAACGCATACGCCCTTTTTGGCCAACCAAGCAAGCTTGCAAAGGAAATCTGCACTACAATGAAGTCTCACTGCCCCCCGGTCAAAAGGGCCATCTGAAAAACGTGTAAAATCCAGAAAGGCAGGACAGGCCATGGAGAACTGGGAGCCTAGTTAGACTGATGGGCGGGATGTAAATTGCCAACAGCCACTCTGGAGAAGTGTATGGTGTTTCCTGAAACATCTAAAAAACAAAGCAACAGAGCCTAGGGCACTTCCACTTATGGTCCTATAGATTAGGGAAATTAAAATCAAAAAGACACAGCCACCCCAAAGTTTGGAACGGCTCTGTTTACAAGAACCTCGTTTACGGTACAAGTTCAATATCGCAGAAAGCGAAAAATGGATAAAGAAGTTGTGGTACTTACGTACAATGCAATATCACTCAGCAATGAAATCTATGTCATCAGGCCAGTAGCAGCATAATGAGTGGATTCAGGTACGATGATTGTAAGTGAAATAAGTCACACAGAAAAAGAAACATCATAAGATATCACTAATACACGGAATGTAAACTTGCCTACACAGGAACTGAATTACAAAACAGAATAGGGTCTCAAATGTAGAAAACCAACTTATGCTTGCTTAAGGGGAAAGGTGAGTTGGGGTGCTGCATAAAACCAGAGATTGAAATTAGCACAGATACCTTTCCATAAGCCAAATATGTAATAGACAAGAGCTACTGCTTGCTCAACGAAGTGGACTCAACACCCCATATTAAACGCCTAAGAATATACCTGACTAGTAAGAATCTTAAAACCTATGGATTTATATGTCTCCGAAAGAGAACCAAGCGTGTGTACAGCGGCATAAACGCAGCAGTGATAGGATTGGTGAGGTTCGGTGAGCAAATGCAGACCCTTTGAAGTCATATTGCATGGTACCCATTCCATGGTTCTCAACTCTCCAGGTTTAAGGGATTCTTCCTTCAGCTAAAACATGCATGTGGAACCCAGAGTATGATCCACCGTGTGATCGGGAAACGTGTTCAAATGTGTCTCAGATTTCGTCCCCTGGTACTCGGGTGCAACATTCCAGACACTTTACTAACACTCTCCCCACTTGGAGAGTCAGTGCCTTTAACCTCCTGTTTGGCCCAATTTGCAAATTCTGCTGAAGATGAACAGGAATAGGGAGAACCAATGAGAGACTAGCTGGAGGTGTCTGGACGGGCAAATTTAACTCTCATTTCCCACCAGGAAGAGGAATTAACCAAAGGCTCAGCGAGCCATGCCGGAACCACACTAGGGCCTGAAGCAATCCTGCGGTGTTGCGGCCAGCTCACAAGAAAGCGAGTTGAAGAAAGGAGCTCAGGGGCACTGTAATTCACAAACCTGCAGAGTTAAAAATGACAGCTATCGTCCAAAAATATATTGAAGTAAGGCTGCCAAGAGGACTTGAAAGCGGGGCAGAATTGCAGGAAACCGATTTCAGGAGGTAGACTGGAATTGCATGTAAAGCATAGGAAAAGAGGCAGAACGTCCACAATGATGCACTTGGCCAAAAAGGGCGTATGCGTTTTTTCCTGAATATACTCAGGAAAAAACGCAGACACCCTTTTTGGCCAACCAAGCAAGCTTGTAAAGGAAATCTGCACTACAATGAAGTCTCACTGCCCCCCGTTCAAAAGGGCCATCTGAAAAAAGTGTAAAATCCAGAAAGGCAGGACAGGCCATGGAGAACTGGGAGCCTTCTTATGCTGATGGGCGGGATGTAAATTGCCAACAGCCACTCTGGAGAAGTGTATGGTGTTTCCTGAAACATCTAAAAAACAAGCAACAGCGCCTAGGGCACTTCCACTTATGGTCCTATAGATTAGGGAAATTTAAATGAAAAAGACACAGCCACCCCAAAGTTTGGGACAGCTCTGTTTACAAGAACCTCGTTTACGGTACAAGTTCAATATCGCAGAATGAGAAAAATGGATAAAAAAGTTGTGGTACTTACGTACAATGCAATATCACTCAGGAATGAAATCTATGTCATCAGGCCCGTAGCAGCATAATGAGTGGATTCAGGTACGATGATTCTAATTGAAATAAGTCACACAGAAAAAGAAACATCATAAGATATCACTAATACACGGAATGTAAACTTGGCTACACAGGAACTGAATTACAAAAC